>NC_044302.2:73641325-73965492 GCF_004027225.2 Strigops habroptila | reverse complement strand
AAGGATTACGGCACTATATCAAACGAGTATTTCAGCCTAAACGCCCGGTGTGCAGCCAAGCGAGAGGGGGCCCCCGGCCCTAACCCAGCCCGCCGCCGCGCCGGGGTAGCCCGGCCCGGGAGCAGCAGCTGCCTGCCCGCCCGCCCTGGTCGCGGTGGCGGGGGCGCCCCGCGGGCCCCGACGCTGCTGGCTGGGGAGAAGGGCTCCCCCCGCTGCCACCGGCGCTAGCACCCCGCTTCTTCGTTTTGCGGCAACGGATTCGCAAGGGCGGCGGCGCATCGTCCTTTACGCGCCCCTTGCCATTTTGAGATGGTGGGGTATTTATTTGCTCCGCCTCGGGTTTTTCTGTCCCCGACGGGGACCCATGCGTGTGTGCGATGCCCCGCGGTGCAGAGGGATGCGGGGCTGTCCGGATACAGTGCACGCTCCCCGGCAGCGAGGAGCGGGAGGTCCCACCGGCGCTGCGGGAAAACGGGCTGTTCCCGCATATGACCGATCCGCCTCCCGCCTCGGTGCGGTTAACCGAGGGGCGCTGATCCTCCTCGCACCCCGCACATGGCCGTGGGGGGAAAGACTTCCCCGAGTCGTTTTCTCCCTAAAAGTAAAAAAGTAATTAGCAAAGAGCCAAGTAATTAAATATAACGCAAATACCTTCACGCCGTGCTTTTTATTCTCTCCGGCGAAATACTTCCCGAGTTTTAAATCTGATTTTCTAGTTAAGCACTCTCGTTTAACGGTTTATTTCGTGTAGCGGTTACAGTGCAGAAGCGCCAGGGAAAAGCAGGGGAGATCTTGGGGCAGCGAAATGGGTTCAAGTCCGAGCAGCAGCCCCTGCCGCGCTGCCCAGCACTGATGTACGGGCAGGCAAACGCTTGCAGGCAATTTGTTCCCCCCGTATTCCCGAGCTGATATTCCTATATAGTTTTTTCGGTAATATATTACATTTGGATTTACACTTCTCGCTGCCGTGTTTCAGCGAGGAACATTCTCGCGGCCGGAGACACAGAAAATTGCCACCCGCTGCATCAGACACATCGAATAGGTTGCCAGCAACCTGGCGTGCCCTGCACTGCACGTTCCTGTCCATCGCCACCGCTTGCATTTAGGCAGCGGCGGTGGCAAGGGCCGTCGTGGCGGCAGCGGCTCCGCGGGTCGTTCTCCGGGCAGCTCCTGCTCTCGGGACACTTCCAAAACTTTGATGAAACTTTGTGCTCAAAAGCTCCCGCAGCGCTGAGCGACGGACGGGTTCACGGCAGCAGCCACACACCGGCCGCCGTTTGTGGCGTCCCGTGGGCTTTCAAGGGACTCCCGCTCGAGGTCCAGACGTCCCGTCTGGGCTTAGTGATCCCGGCCCGGCGAGGACGGTCGGAGCTTGGGTAAACGTCCCAGATTCCCTCGCTTCCAGCCCCGGGCGCTTCTGTCGCCGAGGGGGTGGGAGGGGTGTGTGGTATCAGCGCCGACCCCTCGGCACGGCGCCGGCACCGCCGCCGCCCCCGACGGCAGGACAGACACCCCCACCCCACACCTCCCTCCTCCCTCCCTCTCTCCCTCATCCCCCGGCGGCGGCGGGGAAGGAGGGTGGCGGGGGGTGGTGAAGGGGGGCGGGCGGGGGGCGGGCGGAGGGGAGCTGGGCTCGGTGGGGCGGTGCGGAAGCGGCAGTGTGGCTGCGGCCGGCGGCAGCGCTCTGCCCGCCGGTGCCACCGCGGCGGATACCCCCGCCGGGCAGGGGCCGCGGCCGCGCCCCCCGCGGAGCCCGCGGGCAGAGCCGCCCGCCTCCTCTCCTCCGCCAGCCCGGCATCCGCCCGCCCCTGCGGCTCCCTTCTCCGCCCCGGAGGCCGCAGGGCTCCTCCCGCGGGCATGAACGGCTACGGCTCCCCGTACCTCTACATGGGCGGCCCGGTGTCGCAGCCGCCGCGGGCTCCGCTGCAGCGGACGCCCAAGTGCGCCCGGTGCCGCAACCATGGCGTGCTGTCCTGGCTGAAGGGCCACAAGCGCTACTGCCGCTTCAAGGACTGCACCTGCGAGAAGTGCATCCTCATCATCGAGCGGCAGCGGGTGATGGCCGCGCAGGTGGCGCTTCGCCGGCAGCAGGCCAACGAGAGCCTGGAGAGCCTCCTCCCGGACTCCCTGCGCGCCCTCCCGGGGCCGCCGGGCAGCGCCGAGCCGCCCGCGCCGCCGCCGGGGCCGCCGCCCTGCGTCGCTCCGCCGCGGGCCCCCTCCGAGCTGGCCGCCGCCGCTGCCCTGCGCTGGGCCGCCGAGCCGCCTCCCGCGCTCCCGGGGCCGCTCCCTAAGGCAGGTGAGGCCGGGCCGAGCGCCGTGGGGCCGGGGCGGACGCGCGGGGAGGAGGGAAGGGGCGGCAGCGCCTGGGCCGGGGCCCCGACGGGCGTCTGTCGGAGGAGAAAAGGCGACAGTTTTCCCTCCCTCCCGACGGACGCCGTGGGAAGGGGAAGAAGGGAAAGTCCGGCGGTTGCGCTTTGTAGCTCTTAAAAAGCAAGGAGCCGCAAAGCTCGCAGCTGCAGAGACCAGCGGAGGGGACCGTCAACGCCACCACGGCCGACCGGCTCCCCGACGTGCCGCTTCCGGGCCCGTTGCCCTAAGCCGGCCGGGAAGTGGCCGCATCCCGAGTGGATCACATCGCTCTGCCTCTCCCTGCCCCGCTGAGCCGGCGGGAGCCGGGCTTCCCCCACCTGGCACATCGGCTGCGGGTCCCCGTCCAGGACAAAACCTCTGTAGGGACCTGCGGGTAGAAAGCGGCGCCGGGAGCCGGAGGGCTTCTGCGGGGCATGGAGGGCCTGGGGACAGCAAGGCATGAGCAGGGCGGCCCGGTAGTTCGCGCTTTCCTCCCGTGGCGCTGGCATGTGCCGCCGGGCCACGTCCGGAGCGGTCCCGGCAGGTCGGGAATGCTGACCCGGAAATCGCCGCCCGCAGCCGGCACCTTGTGAGTGCGAACTAACGGTAACACGTATTTCTGGACGCAAAACTAACGGCCCGGAGTGGCCGTCCCCTCCCCACGCTCCGTGCATGAGCGGGACCCGACAGCCTTTCCCGGCAGGGATGCCTGGCAGGGCGCTGACAGCCTCTCCAGTGACAGCCGGCGGCTGCACCCGGTGCCCCGGTAAACCTTGGTCTCTGCGCGGCTCTTAGCCGGGCAGCCGGAGCCCCGCAGGGCGGTGTGGAGTCGGCCTGGCCACGGAGGCGTCCGCCGCGCTCCCGGCACGGGGCTGTGCTCCTGCAGCTGCGGAGAACGCAGGCAGCCTGGCCCGAGGTGGTAGCACGGCCTGTCCGCCGGTGCGGTGAGGTTGGCGGTGATCTGGGGCAGGCTTACCCTTGGCTGGCCCTTGGCACTGGCTGCCCTCCCTCTGCCCTCCCCGTACCCCGCATCTCCGGTGGGGCCGGGGCGTTGGGGTGTCTCCGTCCCCCAGATTTCCTCCTGGTCGCAGCCTGCCGGCAGCGCGCAACCTCTTCTCCCCCCGCGGCACCGTCCGCGCTCGGTCGGGCCAGGGACCGCGGCGGGGGAAGAGGCCGGGGGAAAAAGGAGGGGGGGGAAAAAGCCGCTTTGGGTCCTTCCAGAAAGGGAAACAAATAAACTCCGCCAGCAGGATATAAATCTGGCGGGTAGGAACGGTATTAACTTGCACGCCCAACTTTCCTTCCCCCTGATATATGAACTTCCCAGCTTAAAAGATTACAGTAATCACGGAAGGACAGTGTAAATCGAATCTGATAGCAATAACTTTTGGGGAAGGTCAGGCTCAAGTGAAATGTTACCAAGCAACAGGCATTTTGTTTGCAAAATACAATCAAAGTGTATTGATGAGAAATTTTTCCTTGCCAGCCAGTCAGCACTTTCTGCTAACAGCTTTTGGGAGGGGGAGAACGGAGATCTTCATAAATCAGGGCCAGAGACGCCGCGCCGGCCCCCTCCCGTGGTTCCGTGCCTGCACAGACCTAGCCCGAGCGGTCCCTGGTCTCCGACTGTTGCAGAGTTGGGTTTTTTGGGTTGTTGGTTTTGGTTGGGGTATTTTTGTGTGTGTGTGGTTTTCTCTTTTGTTCCTCGCCCCCCGCTTTTATGAACAAGTGAATAAGTGAGAGCAAAGGAGAAAATGATCTGGGGGGTCGTCCTGTCACCTGCTGCCAGACAGTGTTTAACCAGACAACCTGTTTTATTGCCAACCATCCTGTTTTGAACAGCGGGGCTTCCTCCTTCCCTCTCTATTGAAAACGTCTTCAAAACAGACAGTAATTATTTGCTCCCCTAGCTCACCCCTTTTCTCTCTCTCTGCCCCGCCTCCCCCTCCCCCCCCCCGACGTTAGTCTCCTGGAAGGTTTTTTCAGTATGGAGATGGCATTTCCCGCTGTGCAGTAGAATCACATCTGTTTATTTTTACTCTTGCCGGAACTGGTCATATTGGTGGGACAAGCTGCAAAGTTCTGTTTTGTACAAATAACGCACCTAGAAACTACCCCTGTTGTATCCATCTGTGCTAACCCGGAATAATTCCCCCTCCTGACATTGTGCTCATGAACTTTCATCTCCCACATGAGCGCGTTTCTCTAAGTAATAGTTACCACGGCTTGTAAACAATTAATATAACACTATTACGAGTCTGCTGTTAATGTCAGAGCCAGCCTCTTAATGCAACACAGCAGACTCTCTTTTAGTTTGGGAACAGTGACTAGTTTCCTACAAAATACCGTAGACCTTTGAAGACAGGGAAGAAATTCTGAAGTGAAAGTAATTTTAAAAAACCCAAACAAACAAATACAAAAACAAAAACCCACTCATCAACCAACCAGCCAGAAAAGCACCCCACCCCCCGGTAAGTTCTACACCACCTTCAGTTTCATGGCTTTATGCTAGTTCTGGTATCGGTCCATTCTAATAGAGAAAATAGCAGATGTTTTGGGGATCCAAGAAAATCTGTGTTGTGGAAATTGCTGTCCTAACAATCACACTGCAAGCAGTTTTAACAGAGTCAGCGGTGGGAATATCAGGAAGCAAATTCGGTTCCAAAGTGTTAGACCAAGTTTTCCAGACAAGTTATTAACTTGAAGAGAACAGCTTCTCTCTGTCACCCATCACACTTTTATTTGGCCCCTTTACAATGTTTGACTCATGATCCTTAATGTATAGTCAACGAAAAACTGGGATGTACACTGCTCCAAATTTGTAGCAGCTTTATTTATTAATGTAGGTTTTCCCAAGAATGCATGTACGGTTCTCCCACTGTTGTGTGTTTCATGTCTACCTGCATTTGCACCGCATCTGGGTATGCATCTGTCTTTGCAGGACTATTATTTGATGGATACTTCCCATCATTTGTACCAATATAAAAACAATTTCCCTAGTTTACTCAGAGCTGCCAAAGTGAATACCTGAATGCAGGCAATTTGAAATACAAGGTGTGGGGAAAAAAATCCAAAAGCCAAACAAACCACAAACACAAATCCAAAGAAAACCAAACGATAAAAATTAATAATAACAAAAAACTCACAAAAAAAGCCAAACCAAAATAAAACCCAGAAACAAACAGCCCCCCCACCCCCCGCCGCGCGCCAAACAACACAAAACAGCCCAAACCCACAAATGTAAAAAATGTCTGAGGACAAAATTTCTTTCTTAAAGCCCACAACATTCTCATGTGAAACTTACGAGTGGTGAAAATAAAAAAGCCTTTGGCTAAGAGCAGCGGGTTGTACATTCTGAACACAAAATTAGTATTTTTGTACCTGAAAAATCTAAATATTTGGGATTAATACGCTCATGAAATATTTCTACAATTCCGTGCCCGCATAAGGACATTTATGATGTATCTTCCCAAATAGTTATTTATTCAACGATTCCTGTTTTGTGCCCGTTTTACACAAACAGAGCCCCGATCCTGGCGGTTCCCGTGGGGGGTGGTGACAGCCTCCGAGCACGCTTAAACCCCTGTCCCCCGTGCCGTGACCGCGGTGGGGATGTGGTGTTCAAAGGGGGGGGAAGCAGGGTCGGAACGCGGCCTGCAGGCAGGAAGCCATGGGGAAGGGGTCCGGCAAGCAGGCGGCAGCCATCCGGACTGCCTGAAGCCCCGGGTGGGGCACCTGGGCAGCGGCACGGCGCTGGGGAGAAGAGAAGCATCAGCCGGCACCGGCGGCAAGAACTGCTCTCAGAAAGGCAGAGATAAAAAAAAACACCACGGCACCCAAACTCAGTGTTAACCAGCGGAGGGTCGTCCTGCTTGTGCCAATGGCAGCTTTTGGTTTAAACCACCGAAATCCCCTTCTGTGGGTCTGACCCTGTGCATACAGCATCCTGGCGAGATGCACCACTATGATCTGTGTTGTAGGAGGGGACTGTCCCTGTGCAAGGCTAGAGGTCGGGATCTGTGAAGTCTCCAGATGGTAAAGATGCAAACTTCAGTGAGATGAGTTTTCAGAATTTGAAGAGAATTTTTAGCCAAGTCTCATAAGGATACTTTTAAAGCTACTGAAAACTAAACAAACCTGAAGTGTCTTAAAAATAATAATTTATAAGGAACAGGGAGTGTAATAAGAAGATCTAATCTGATTTTTGTTTGTTTGTTTGTTTTTGGTTTTAGCATATATTTGCTTCCCAGTGGTATTTGTTATCAGCCCATAGAGATACACTGGAGAAGTGCTGTAGCTCTGAAATAGGCTCTACCTGCATGTGGTCCACTTGGTAATATTGGGTACCACAGTGCAATCTATTTATGTGGAAATTAGGACCATCATCTCCCTTAAATGCCTTTCTTAACTCTGGCAAGACAGGACAGAGGTAATTATCTATCCTCAGACTGCCCACTAAGCCTTCTATGTATAAATTGCCCATTCACTCAGATGTGAATTATTCTTAGCATCCCATCTTTTGTAATAAATCCATGATTATGAATATATGAAGGGATTAGTAGGGAAAGATAGTCTGAGCCTCGTATTCTTTTCAAGTAATGGATGACCTATGCTGAAGTCTTGCCACCTCCTCCAAAGTTTTCCAGTTTGCTATTAGCAAACATTTCTCGCATCCCCCTTTGGCCGCTAAGGCAAGACTGATGCACTAAGTGTGTAAAGAAGAGCCTACATACATTGCCTTCTCTGTAATATACCAGCATGAAGAGTTATTGCTGCTCCATTTGCACTGGTCAAAGAGCATAACCAATACAAAAATGGGTACCCAAACCAGGTTATCCTGCTGAAAGAGAAGGGCAAGTTCTTCATAACGGCATCTGTGTTCCTCAGCTCCACTCCCATGATCATCTTTCACAGCCCAAACTAGCAGCATCCCACAGTTCTGTAGGATGGCCCATGATTTCTGCCCGGCACAGTCATCCTCGTGAGGAGAACTTCCCTTTGCCATGCTGTCTGTTAGGCTGTGCTTTGCCAGGATCTCATATTTATTTACAGCTCCCATTCTGGTGAGCATAGTGGCTTCTTGCTCAGCGCAGACTTAATCAGACCCTGCCTTCTCTCTCAAGGTGGGTGCTAACAGAGTTTGACTTGAGCTGATCTGTTCAACACTAAACTTAGACTGCTGCATAGGGAAATGCCCTGCCACTTCCTGGAGTGAGAGGGAGACAGGACTATCCGTAGTAGCAGCAAAGCTCAGGTGATTGCACATCTTTAGCTTGTTCCATCTTGATTGGGCAGGGGTGGTCATCAGCAGATTTTGGGAACCTCTGCTTGCTTCTTATGGCTTCTTTACGTAGTTGGACTGATGATCAGGGGCTTGGGAAACCAAGCAAATATTTGTATTGGTTTCTGCAGATAGTCTTTCATATATATGTGTTCAAAAGCACTGCCCTGTGCAGTTAAAGTAGGCTCTGTCAGCTGCAGATTGGACAATGACCCTTTCCCCAAACATTGATGCTTCCAAAGGAGATAATTGTGCTGTATGAGGAAGGCCAGTAGAACAGTGTTCTTGGGAACACACTGTAAACAATATCAAGCAAGTACAATGCGCCCTTGTGCATAAACTGTGAAAGCTGCCAGCCTTTCTTCTGTTCTTTCTGACAAATAATCTTATTTCAAAGGTTTCCATCCTCTGGCTAGGCATTACCAAAGTGACCAGAGATTTGGGGTATTCGATTTTTGAGTGTCCATCTGGAGACAGTGTGGTCAACAGATTTGTTTTCAGCCCTGTACTCAGCTCTTGGCCTTTTAATTTAGCACACAAAAAGCAAGGTGCCTAGAACGAGGGCTGAGAGAGGTTGTGGAGTCTGCATCCTTGGAATTCTTGAAAATGCAGTGAAGCAGGACACAAGCAACCTGCTCTGTATCTTAGGTTACTCCTGCTTTGAACAGGAGGTTGGACCAATGCCTTCGAGAGGTTCTTCCTCTCTAAACCAGATTTTTCTAGATTCTGTGCTCTAACTGGCCGAGGCATCAGCTGTGCTCCAGGGTTTGGAGGAAAAGCCTGTGATTCTTGCTGGGGAAGGATCCAGTTTCTGCAGAGCCAGACCTGGAATACACTGATTTATTTGAAGACTTCTTTAACCTTCAGCCAGTAGCCATGATGGAGTGGTTCCACCAATGCTATTGAACTCGCAGAGGGAAGTTTGGTCTCCTAAGTGCCATCTGGATATCTTCACCTTGCAGGCAGTGAGATGGTGCTAGTGAGGGAAGTGCTGAAGTTCCTCTGAGAAAGCTTGCGCTTGGGTGGTGTATTGCTGCCTTGTAACCAGTGAGAGAAGACTGAGATAGCATATTTGACATAGCAGAAAAATGACCACTGCTTCCTTTCTTGTACATGGGAGAATGAGACAGATATCTGTAAGGCAGCATAAAATGTCTAAACCAGGCTACATTATTCTTTTGCAGTTTTGTGGCAAAAGGACCTTAATTTTAGCAGGATCTCTGTGAAAAATGCCTTTTTTTTTTTTTTTTTTTTTTAATTTTATTTCTCCTTAGCATCCTGCTCTGCTCACTTTAAGAAGACTCTATCCTCAGATGCCTGTAAAAGCCTTTGGCCTCAATTTTCCTTTAACTTCCCTGCCTTCTCTTTGCAGACGTGAATGAGGAGCGGCTGGGTGATGCTAGTGGAGCAGACAATGCTGAGACCTACAGTGACAAAGACACAGACCAAAGGAGTTCCCCAGACATGACTAAAACCAAAAGTTGCTTCACCCCTGAAAGCCCTGAAATAGTTTCAGTGGATGAGGTTGGTTACGCAGTTCAGAAAAATGGTGGGAGCACAGAGAGCCGTCCAGAGAGCCCCAAGTACCACCCAGAGCAGAACCACCTCCTGATAGAAGGTCCCTCTGGGACAGTTTCTTTACCTTTCAGTTTGAAAGCCAACAGACCTCCGCTTGAAGTCTTGAAAAAAATCTTCCCTAACCAAAAGCCAACTGTACTGGAGTTGATCCTGAAGGGGTGCGGCGGTGATCTGGTGAGTGCTGTAGAGGTTCTCCTGTCCAGTCGGTCTTCGGTGGCCAGTGGGGAGAGAACTACTGCAGAGTCTGATGGTCTTGTCTTGCCTTCCAGTGGGCACATTTTTGAGCACACGCTGAGTTCGTACCCTATTTCCTCTTCCAAGTGGTCTGTGGGCTCAGCATTTAGGGTTCCAGACACACTGCGGTTCTCTGCTGATTCCAGTAATGTCATGCCAAACCCTCTAGCCGTACCTTTGCAGCACCCTTTCCCTCAGCCACCACGCTACCCGCTGATGCTGAGGAACACTTTGGCAAGAAACCAGTCCAGCCCGTTCCTGCCCAACGACGTCACCCTGTGGAACACCATGACGCTGCAGCAGCAGTACCAGCTGCGGTCCCAGTACGTCAGTCCTTTCTCTAGCAACTCGACCGGTGTTTTCCGAAGCTCGCCTGTCCTTCCTTCCCGCTCCTCAGAAGATCCTAGGATCTCAATCCCTGATGACGGGTGTCCTATTGTGTCTAAGCAACCGATTTACACAGAAGATGAGTATGAGGAAAGGTCTGATTCTTCAGATTCAAGAATACTCAACACATCTTCTTAGACTGACATTCGACATGTGATAGAGAAGTGATAACTTGCAGTGCAGCTGAACTACTGGGCCCTAAGAGGAGGGACAGGTACTCTACAAAACCCTCACAATTGTGTTAAAAAGCGACTTTGCTAGGTATTGTACTATAGCAATAAAGACATAACTTATTTAATTTCTTGCACTTCACTGGATAATGCCAAATAGCAATACTCTGGCTTTAGTGCTGAGTGTGTGTTACAAAGGAAGACTTCATGGCTGTCAGTTATGGGACTCTGGAAGACTCATAATGGAAACAGAAACCCAAGGTCTGCTTTGTTCCTTAACTCAGAAAAATGGGGATGTTAAACTAGAATATTTGAATGCTGTTTTATAAGAGAGAACTCCTCAGGACACAAGAAAACAAACAAACGTAGTTCAATTGCAAATGGACTAAACCAGTGACTTTACAATCTAATGCTAGTGATCATCCTTGCAGTGAAAGAAAAGGCAGAAGAAAGAAATATGCACATGAAACTAGCATGAGCTGCTTCTGTGCCATTTGAGCTTGTACGCTTTTCAGAGAAATATTATTAAGAGTTATTCTTTTCCCATTGCTAGGTCAAAACGTGTAATGTCAGTGTAAAACCAATTACAGCTGTGAATTGCATGAAGTGTATTGTGAAATGAACACCAGATTAAGCATTGTCAGGTTAATGTAGCATGCTAAGGAATCTAGAAAAATAAACTAAGATGTTGATCTTGGTTTATGTCATTTATACTGGGCAAATAACACTTCTGAAGATAGAGAGCTGACTAGTCCTCAGCTGGGGTTAAAATGTCCAGCTCCAGCAACTGCAGTCAAAGGAAGCTTCTTTCTCCAAGTCCAGGTTCTGCTTCCCTGCCTTGTAGCTTGCAGCTGGGATAAGGCAAATACTGTCATCAGGGAAGCTGGGCTGCCTTTGTATGTACTGCAGACACTTCCAAGCTCAGCTGAATAAAGCAGAGCTTGCTACAGCCACAAGAAGCAGAAAAACAAGCTCTCCCGGTGCTTCAGAAGCATCTTTTCTTTCCTATACTGTAGAAGTAGAAAAAAAGAAATAGGATGTAATAGCAGGCATTTCTTTAATGTTTAGCCAAATGGCAACTTCTCTTAATCTAGAAAAGTAATGGTTTGAACAATTTATTGCATGATTGCATGCACTGATTACACTGCATATCTTATGTGTGTCAGAGTAATACTAGGAATTGCTTCTGATGAGGAATGCCACTAAACTAATTGTCCACTTAAAAGTTTGTTAAGGTTTTAGTGCCATTTTTTCAATGTTCACAAGTGACTGCATCTGCTTGACAGTTGGCTTTTCTGAAACGCACCTCTGAATGCAGATGAAATGGCTGTCAGACCTGTCAGGTGCATGGATTAGTCCCACACCTCAAAAACAATTGAGGTTGCCCTGAAGTTGGGCTCTAAAGCAGGTGGGCTTATAAAACTGTAATATATATCAGGCATGTTATCTGGTGTCACTGCTGATACGAATGCCTGTGTTCTCATTTGGCGTTTCATATTTTGTAAGGTTTGTGCACCCAGTGAATCTTGCATTTTATAAGTGTACTGAACATGCACAAAAAGGAGAATAAAATAAGGATTTTATTTTCCTTAGGGGATAAATTAACAGAAAGATACTTTTTCTTGCGTAATTTTCTAACCTGTTCAGAAAAGCAATTTGCTGGTAATGCTACAGAGCAAAGACATAAAAGCAGGGGGAAAGAGGAAAAAAAAATAGCTTCCCTTATGGAAGCGTAAATGTGAGAACATCTGGAATTTTTGTAAACACAGAATTACAATTTTGTACTGACAGACTTGCCTGCACTCATGAGGCACTTGTAAACAAATTAATCTTCCAGCCATTCCCAAAAGAAAAGTAATAGGTAACATAGGCTTGATCTTGCAAACAGAAAGGGGATGAGGCAGTGAAATGCTGTGTTCCAACATGATGGAGAAATTAAGCGTCAAAGGGTAGGTAACAGCAGATAGGTCCAGGAGCTCTGTTTTCGAGCTCATGCACCAAGCCGATTTCCCTCCAGCAGAAACCTTTGCATAGGCCTCCTTGTGTACTGGATTAAATATTTTTCCTTTTTTGCTGTTTCTGCTACAGAGAGCGAATTTTCTCCATCAGAAAGACCAAACAGTGGTGCCCACCACAGCTCATAGTGACTTTACACGCTATTGGCCATGGGTTTTCAGAAAACAGAATTTTGGCATTTTGGAATTGGGACACATCTTTCAAAGAAAGGTGACTCTTGGCTAAAGTGAAGCGAATGATTATGCAGAGTCAGTGGCACTTTTTTTTTTTTTTTAAATAATTAGATCTTTTTTGGTAAAGTGTTTCTGAAAAAGCAATCAAGTTATAATAATCCTTGTCCTGTTATAAAATACCTTTTGACCCAATTCAAAATTATCTCTTTTTTTCTTTATTTTGTAATAAAGTACACTTAAATGTGTTCAAGATCAACAAGACAAGTTTTGATGTTGAACAATGGCTGTTGTTTGACCACACAATATTTTGGCTACCCAGAATACTATTTTTTTGTCAAAAATACGGACTGGCCTGCAGCAGTATCTTTGAGAATTCACTGTATTCACGCTGTATTCACAGCTGTATTTCCAGACTGGCACTACAGGCCAATGTGATTTCTTACTTCCAGCTGCCACAGCAAGGCCGGCAGGACGTCTTTGTGCCTGCCCAGAGCAGGCACCTCCCGCAGCCCCTCGCCATGCGGGATGCCCATCACCCACTACCACCCTTGCAGCAAGGGCAACCTTGGGGGGAGGGAGCCCCTTTTGTGCCCTAGGGGCCCCATTCTGTCTCAGCCCGTGCTTTGAGCGGGTCCGCGCAGCTGGCAGCCGCAGGGCTGGTCCTGAGCCCGCCCGGTGCAGCATCCTTTCCCGAGACTCCCAAACCCTGTGTTTTCTAGCTCCATCTTGTGGTAAAAAAGGGTATTTCCTTTTGCCGGAGCAGATGCTCCATATTGTGGAAGAGCTAAGACATGTAGGTGGGGGGGGGTGTGAGGTAAAGCTGTAGGCATTTTGATGGTCAGAAACTCCCAGAGGAAAAAAGCGAATTTAAGCATCCAGAAAGATGGCTTGAGCCTGGCCAAGTCTCTGCTGAAACCCAGAAACCAAGGGGTCCTTTTATTTCATCTTTTCTTTTAGGTGGTTACTAGAGCAGCTGTGGCTTTCCTGGAGCAATAGAGCTTTACCCCTTGTCCTGTGCACAGTTCCTGCTCCTGGTTGAGCAGCTGCTGGGTGCCCTCCCGGGCTGCCCCCCCGGGGTGCCCCGGGGCTGCTTTTTCTCCTGTGAGGCAGGTGATTTCACTGTCAGCTCTCCTGGGTGCACACAAAACCAAAGGCAATGCCACGGGAAGCCCTCCCTGCCCATAGCTCTGCTTGTCGTCGGCCCAGCAGAGACCAGGGCAGTGGGTTCTGCAGAGGCTACCTGCTGCCCCACAGGCATGCTGCTTAATCCCTGCTTGCTAACCTCTAGCTGTGACATGGTAGATAAGGCTGATGATGATGTAAACAATAATGATAACAATTTATCCCTCAGAGGAATGCTGTGGAGAGCCTAATGCGATGCTCACACTCTCCAGCAGCTCACATGCCTGTAGATAAGGGAAGAGCCAGGGTGGGGGGTAAGCACCATGCAATGGGAATATCCTGCCCCATCTCCCTCCTGCCTTGCCTTTGCTGGTGGTTGTGCTGCTCCCCCTGGGGGTCCCTGACTTGCCCTCCTTATGGGTCTGAAGGGCCACCTCTGCAACATTTGTTGGATGCTTGGTGAACAGGCTCACCTCACATTTGTGCTGACATCTTTGAAAAATGACTTTGATTCCCTCAGTATACTGTTTCAGTGATTCATTCTTTATGTGCATTTACTCAGCAGACGTGAGTGGGGAAATAAGATTGATGCTAAATTTATATGTTAATTTTAATATTGAAGCTATCCTGTATTTGAAGAATAAGATCAATTCTTCAATTTCATTTCTTACGTGATATTGCGTATTGTCATTACTGGAAAATAAAATTATTTCTGAATGCATACTATCCAAACTTCAATTTTAGTGGACATATAACTCTGAAGCATCATTCTTCTCCCTTTCCTATAGCAACTAACTTAATACAGTATTTTAACATTCTCGCACTAGTCTGCCACTGGAAGATAACAAAGACAAGTCTTTTCACCCTAAATGGCATTTTGCTTTCGTGCTCCCTGCAGCATTCTGCACTGTCACAGGAAGATTTGGTGCATGATTCAGCAGCACCCTGCAGGCTGTTGCACACATGATGTAACAGGAATCTCAGTAACAAGTTGTGTCCCTCACTAGAGAGTAATTTTGTTCATTTCCACAATAGCAGCAGTGCTTGAGAGCCATAGCCACAGCTATATGCCAAGCATGCCTGCATGCAGGATGAATCCTGACCTTAAGTAGAGGATCAAACTCAAAGCACTACCAAGAAGCAGATTTTGTAGAGGATGGATACAGAGCATCGCACGCACAGAGAGATTTGGCATCTAGAGAGGGAGATGTTCTTTAAGGAGGTCTGCTGCCAGAGACCAGGTTCTCCTGAAGCTGCAACTGAAAGAAAATATTTATGGCGTCTTTGGGAGTGTGGTTTGCTATTTTTTGTCTTTGCAAGCTGTGCAAGAGAGTAAGCTGAGGGGTGTATAGCAGGACCCTCTGCAAGGTTACATCCTTGCTCTGCTGACTAACCTGAGGAAGATCACATGGGTCAGTTTAAATTTCAGGTGTCTCTTTTTCCTTCTCCATGACATAAAGATAACTGCTACAGGGATTTAATGGCTATTATCTGAAAATTCTTAAAAGACTCAAGTGCTCTGTAAATATGAGAGCAGGGCATAGTATTTACCAGAGCATGTAGTATAAGATTTTTTTTCTAATCTTTATTCTCCCCAAGAGAGAGAACATAGCTTTTCAATAGCTGAACAGTGCCTGGCCTTTAGCAAGAACGTTCCTCTGAAAAGCTAAGTCCAGGATAGCTCTGACGTAAGTCTGAGTTGGCCACTGGCATACAATGGCTAAAAGTCATGAAACCTAAGGTAAGAACTGCTTGGGTTCTTTCATCTGCTATATTTCTGACCCCACAGATTTTGTAAATTCCAACTTTGCACACCCAGATAAAACCAGAAATCTTGTGATAAAATTATACTAACTGCCCTTCTCTTCCCTAAAGGCAGTGAATACATGAGCCAGCAAAAGGTTGAGGAAAAGTGAGATAGCAGAACTTCAGACACAAGGAAATCTGTTCTTTCTCCTGAGCCTCTCTGGCCACAGTTGTGGGGCTTGGGGAGGTCTGCAGGCTCAGCAGGAGCAGTTCTGCTCCTGGTCTCACCTGGGGAGGTGAGCACATGATGGCACTTCTCCCAGCAGTACACATCTCAGCTTGGGGGCTGCAGCTCCCTCGGGAGCACATGCTGCAGAAGGGCAGTACGAGACTGAGTAGCGTGGCAGCAGCGCGGTTGTGAAGGCACTTGTGGTAACTCATGGAAGAAGTTACTTTCCTGCTTTGTTGCATGTGGTGAAGCTCAAATCGCCCTTAAGAAACATCTTTCTCTGGAGCCCAGTCCCCCTGATTTGCCTGCACATTGCCAAGATTCCTTCTTGCCACAGTGAATATAAACCGCAGTGAGACAAAACTCAGCATACACAAAGAAATACACAGAGATGTACGTACTTGTTACTTGTCAAATCTCGATGGTTTTATCATTTACAAGGGCTACATGACTGATGTGACAAGGGATGCAGAAGCAATCCTGATGGGGCATTATACCTGAGGGACTGCTGCAGTAACATTTTAAGTTCCTGTTCCTCTGCCTCTGCGTGTTAATCTCTTGGCTCAATCACTAGGAACAGAGTCCTGGAGGGTGCTCCAAACTGTTCACATGGCACAACTGGCATCTTCCCTGGGAGCAGAGAATGATGGGTTCTTACTTTGAATCTGCCTTGTTCCGCAGTAAAATAACAGCAATGCTTAATGTCTGGTACAGCTACATATTACACATATTGAAAAGCAACACTTTCTCAAGAAGAACAGTTCCTAAGGCATAGAAAATTATTCTACGTGGCTCCATACTCACTGCAAAATACTTTCCAGGAAACTTTAACACCCTTTACAGATTTGGCCCAACTCACAACCAGCTATCACATTTTAAACTATGTGGCTTAGTCACAGTTATGGTCAGCTATGTATAAGTTACATTTTTCTTCGTTACTCATTCCTCTGCAATTTCTTCTTTTCTAAGAAGTCTGCAGAGGTATAAACAAAAGGAACATTCAGTGTCCTGTATTCTGCTGCTCCTAGCTCCATTGCCAAAAAAATCATAATCAGGGACAGGGGGTGGTAGGGAGAAGTGAATTTATTTTGAACTTATGTTGAAAACATAAATACTTCAAAACATAGGTCATAATATTTATGAAGGTCCAAAGGGAGGCACGGCTTGGCTCCTCCTACACACACATACCTGCTTCTGCTATTCTCACCTGTGCTGGGTGAACACAAGAAGCATCAATCACCACAGTCCTTGGGAAGAAGTGGAGATTGCGCTAGATTTGGGGTTGTTTGGAAGAACTTTGAAACAAGGAGCGAGGGAAGGGATCGTTTCTGACCTTCAATGCCTCCTAGGGAGTGGTGTTTTCCCAGGCCCAAGCCTGCACTATCTATCTATGCTCACATTACTGTTGCCTTGAAAAAGGAACAGAGTGGTCTATAGCAGGAGAGGGGAGGTAAGAGGTGCTGGTCTCACTGGCTGGCTGTGTTTGTGCCTCCCTCCTCCCCTAGAAAGTTCACTGCATGAGGTTTTAGCAGGCTTGTGTGATGTATGGATATGGAGAGCTATGACTAATTCCCCAGGTAATCGGTATATATTTAACATCTGAAATCTCAAGCAAACATCCTGCTTGCTAAACTATTGTCTGCAATTCATGTACTTCCTGATTTGGCCATCACTGCTGGCTGCTGTTTTGACAGTTTTTCACTTTCTCTGCTGTCCCTTTTGCTGCTGGCAAAAGAAGAAATAACTGTGGTTGTGGGTGTGGTGATAGGCAATACAACCACCACTGTCCTGCTCGTAGTTGCTCCTCACCTCCTTTACAGCAATGCTTCTCCAGTTTTTCACACACTTTCTGAGGCCTGAAAGCACAGGCCAACACCTAGTTACTGTGACTTGGTTTTAATTAATTTGCAACTGGTTAAAATTCCTCCCTGAAGGAACTTCAATTGCTTTTTTCTTCACCAGCACCCCAATAAATCACTGATGTTGAAGAACTTCAGTCCTTCAGCCCAAGTTTGTGACTTCAGTCCTTCAGTCCAGGGCTCCCTCCTCCTTAAACTGGCAAAGTACAAGTTCAGGCGAAAATGTGAACTGTGTGTACAAGATATTTGAGAGCTCCTTGGGAAATGGGTTATATTTTTCCCTTCCAAACGTCTGGAATTGCAACTGTCTTTGAATGCATGCTTGAGATTAGGGGAGAAAGAGTCTGTCATAACTGACTGTAACATGTATTATTCAGACATGTACCTGAAGTAAACGCTGTCTTGCACAACTTGACCTGGACATCAAAGGCATGGCCTTGCCTTCCCATAAAATAAGGCAGCCTGGCGGTATTCCAGACAAACACTGGATGGATTTGTAAAGGCTGGGGAGTGGTATTTCATCAGAGACAGGAACCAGAGAGAAGGCGATGCTGGGCCTGGACCTCCTCCTCCTCCGCCTCCTCCTAGCCAACGGCCCCACCTAGTGTCAGCGCGGCCGCAGCGCCGCCACAGCCCGCTGTGATGAGTGACGTTGTAGCCGGATGACGTTGTAGCCGGATGACGTTCTAAAGAGGAGGGAGGGGTCTGCCCTTCGGTGGCTGAGCGTGGCCCGGGCAGCTGGGTCACCGCCCGCAGCCCCTCACGGGCAGCACGGGGCTCCCACTGCGTGGTGGGAAAGCCAAGGTGGGCTCTTCCGGTGGGAAAGCCTTTCCCAAGTGGGCAGGTGCCTTTCTGAGCTCTAGGTTCTAGACCAGCAGTTTATTCATGGAGACCTATGAAGAGGCAGTGTTCCCAGGAGGTCAGTGCCTGCACTCCCCATTGCACTTCACTCCTCCCAAGGCTGGCTTGGCACACTGAAGAAATCACTGCAGCTACACGAGGGGCATGGTGAGAAATCACTGCTCCTACAAAGGGCATGGTGAGAAATCACTGCACCTACACGAGGGGCATGGTGAATGTATAGTGAAAACCTCCTGTGTGTGAGGTAGTGGCAGCTTTGCAGAGCCTAGAGGAAGCACTGGTGCAGGCAGAGCAGAGAAAACCCGCTTTTTCTGGGCGCCAGCACTTGGAAGTGTAACTGTCCTGTGTTCGCTGGCACATGGAGGAGGAAAATAAATGGTTTTTGCAACCCACTCTGACAATTGATAAATGAGGGTGGCAATGTCAGGTTTTGCTGAGTGAAAATGGCTGGTGGTGTGAACTCCTGGAAAGAGTATTCTGTAATACTGAGCTGCCAAGTGTTGCTCCCAGTTTCATTGCTGGCTAGGTTTACTGTGTAGGCTGATACAAAATGCATTACAGTAGTTGAAGGCATGGGTGGCGACCACTAGGTCCTCTGTCAGAAAAGGTAAATCTTTGGGCAGTGCATATAATAAGCCAAGCTGTTCATGGGTAGCAACACTGGCAGGCCTTTAGATTGTGTAGCTTCTTCAGAATTTGTAAGCAAAGCGTGAAACACAAATGCAGGATTAGTTTCCCCACCATTTGTACTGGGAGTGATTTACCCTTTATTATTCTCTGGTGATAGCAATCTGTTAGAAAAGATGTGGGCTTGACTTTTCTGTCATGCCTGAATGTAGTTCATATCTGTGCCTGAGGTTTTATCCAGAAGTTACCCCAGTAGAGAAAGCCACTTCTCTGAGAAAGTGAATGAAGACACCTGCAACCAGCCAATGCTCCCTCCCTGCCCAAAACAAGCTGTTTGGCTGGCTTCTTCAAGAGGAGCACAGGCAGTTTGATGTGCTTCTTGTATTATAATGAAGTAGATCTTGTCTTTTCAGTGTACTAATAAAATGTCTTGTGCTAATAAGTTCTTTAGTAGCACTCTAGTTGCCTTCCTTCTTGCTTAACCCTACTGCAATTCCTATATAAGCTATGTAACCTGGGAGGCTGGAACTGTTCAGAAGGTTGTCAAGGAGGCCATTTCAACAGATTAAAGCCAAGAAAGATGTCATGTGCTACCATATTTCAAGCACTACAAGGAGTTCTTCATTAGTGAAGGTTGGCTTTAAAGGCTTGTATTGCAGCACTACCTTAATTCTGCCTTGATAATGGTGGTGGTGAAGGAGAAGGAGAGGAAAATGAAAAGTAGAGAAGCTGAAGATGAAAGCAGGACTGAATCAGGTTGAGATTCTCCTTCCACAGTAAGGGGCCACTGTACCCTCTGCTTTTACTCACTGGTAAAAAGAGTGGAGTTGAGAGTAAATCAAGTCCTTGCGTTTAATCGTTAGGTTTAGTTTCTGTTGCTGAAACGACGCAAATCAAAGGGCACATTCAAACTATGCAGCCTTGGGAATTCTGCATTTGACTCAGTACTAGCTGCTGGCTGGAGCTACTGGCATCTTTTGCACTGAGGCAGAGGTAGGTTTGGTATCACAGTTGACATGAGACCCAAACTACCATACTGTATTTTGTTTCCACTACATATAATGTTTTAAGTTCCTCAAAAAACAAGTTACATATTTCTTGTTTTCTAGTGTAATCTTTTTTCATTAAAATGTTAATTGCTGCTTAGTAGCCTTTCCAGATATTTGACTCCAAAATCCCAAGGTAGCTTTTGAACAGATAGATACTCAAGTACCTATAGATTGCCTTCTCAAAGTGTTGGGCCATTCCCACCATGTATGTTTCCCTGTAGATGGGAAAATAAACTCATGACTGAACACAATCAGATTACTAACGTCAGTATCATGCACACAGATACACAACCATTAACAACGGCATTGGAAGACAGCTGCAGCGGGACCTACGAAAGTCACCAAACTCCATCTAGTGGGAGAAAATCAGAAACAAACAAACAGATGCAGTAGTGTATGCATACACACATACACACACAACTTTGCTTTTAACTCCATTTTCACAAGAAGCTGAAGATGTCAAAGATGTTGTTTGTCCTATTTGACTGTGGAAGGGAGCCCAACAAAATAAAGGTGGAATATTTGAGGAAACCATAAGCCAAACCTTTGGCTCATCAAGTGTCTCAGGGTTTCAAGACACATCATATTGCCTTTCTCCCTTATCATTCAAGAAACTTACTATTTTTCTTTTCATTTTCTTATATTATTTATGTTGCCAAAACTCTTTTTTGCCATTGTGCAGTAGAAGCTCACAGTGGGGGAAAGTTAACTAGTGTCTGATGAGTCCAGAGATGTCTGGCAATGTCAGTATGTTGTACTGTGATAAATGTGGGTAATGTGTATGCTCTTTTAATTGAGGTCATCTTGTGCTGAATGACTAGCTGCTAGCTGCTTTTCAATATGAAGAGACAAGGCTTTTTCCCTGTTGCCTGTGTCTTGGACATTTCAAGCCCTTCTTTTGATGTTACTATCTTGAAGTCTTTTGGTTATAGTCAATATTAGATAATTGTGCTCTCTCAGAGGATGAGCAGTAAGTCTGCCTGGAATGTGTGGCTGACAGATAAAGTGGTTTGTTTCCCATTCTAAAATGACAAACATTTTGTAGTCAAAACAAAGTGCCTGTGTTAATGCCTAGTGTATCTGTTGGAATTCAGATTTTCCTAGGGTATCTTTTTCTTCATGACAAACAGTCCATGTTATATCCTGCCTGTGGAGCAGCCGTTTTGATGGGCTTGAAATCAATCTTATGTGCCTTAAAAATAACTATGCTGCTATCTGGGACATGCTAAGGTCTCAGTTTTGAAATGACGGAGAGGTAATATTGACTTGATTTGCTGGTGGAATGTCTCCTAGTTTGAAATAAGCTGTTTTTTTGTTTTCTTTACTACATATAGGCCAAATGCCTGCTTAGAAAAGCCAACCTCCCCGCTTGCTATTTCTGATGGTAGAGCTGAATAGTTTAGTATGAAACAGTAAGTCATGCCCATGTCTAAATTACCATTTATGTTTAGAAATATACATGTACTAATACAAGTTTTAGATATCCATTTTAGACACTGCTCCTCTTGGTTGTGGACTTTTGAATGCTAGGTGTGCTTGGGGTTAAATATCATGCCGGGTGTCCTGGGTGCAAAAGAGAAAATGCAGTCACGTCACCCAACACATGCTAGAATACAATAAGGACTGTAAGTTTTGGCATATCCAGTGGACACCACAAGTGCCAGTGCTGTGAGCCAGGAGCAGACTGAGAAATTCCCAAGTAGTTACAGGGTTAGGCTAAAGCTGCTAGGACAGTAATAGCTCAAAGCGAACCCAGACTGTCTGTGATCGTTTTCCCCTCATAAATTGCAGCATCTGGTGAAGTAAGATGTAAAGAAAATCTGTGGCGTTCAGTTATATGCAGTACTTTTAACTGCCTCTGTGTCTGGAGCAAGTATAGGGATCGCCCTGCTGGGAGGTGGGGAGCTGTGGGAGCTGTGGTCATCAACATTTCTTGTACATCTCTCTTCAGCTAAGTCCTCCATTCAAAGAACACAGAAATTTCCCGTTGCCACCACTCTTCTGCTGGTTCATATTATAACTCCAGATACTGAGGGGAAAAAGAGAAAAAAAAAAAAGATTTGGCCATTTAGGTAACCTTGTAATTATGAAAGAATATGCACTGGGACATTTTCCCTTTATTGAAGCAATTAATATCATGCACTTTAACAAATCATCAGTGTTGGGAGAGATGGCATTAATATCTAATATTTTTGGCCTAATTGGCTCCAGCTTGTGTCCTTTATGTTTAGGACATAGGCAGTAGAGGACACCGACAGTGATCTGCTCTAGCCTTGTAGTCATATTCCAGGGCCTTGATGAACGTCTTTTTGCGTGGATGCTTAGGACACCAGTGTTTTGGGAGACAGTTCCTGTGCAGAAGCTGGTTGCCTGTCTTCAGCATGCCAGATTTGAGGGTCTAATGAGTTGTATAAGTGACTGTAGACCGGTTTTCTAATCTCGTATTTGGTTCCTCCTCAGTAGAGCCAGCCAGTGCTCTTTCTGCACAGGTCTACCTTGCTCTGGTTTGTTTTGAATTTGAGTAGGATCTTCATTTTACTGAACAACTGCTTTGCTTTATGTTTGCCTCATTCTGAGGTCTTTGGCTGACCTAGAGACCCATCAAAAGTATATTTAATAAAACAGTATTACATTACAGTGAAGTGAGTTCACCATGTAACACTTTTCAGTGGTGCACATAAAATGAAGACTAAACCAAGGACAGTAATACCTTGGATGTGGCCTCAAGTGAATTTCCTTATGGACTTCTCTGCTGAGTGCAGTCTTTTCTGATTTTCCCATTAACAATAACATTTTTTGGAACACATCCTCTTTCTCGTTCAGTAGTGATATTGCACTAATGTACAACACAGAGTGAAGTTTGTGTTACCAAAATTCATTCTTTGACACGAATGTCAGTAGGTTAATATTGTTGCGGGGGTTTTGTGGAGGACTCTAGTGCAGATTGTTTTACCACAAGAAGCTTTTCTCAAAAGTTTTCTTCATGCTGCTGAAAGTATTTACGTTCACACAAAATAAATCCCCTCACCTATAAGTAAAATGCTTTCTTCATAAAAGGTGGCCTGTTCTCAAACTGTCTTTCCTGTGTCCTGATTTCTGGCTCTGTTACTTCCCTATAATAAAGCTGCTGCTTTATAATGCTCAAGGTACCTTAAAAGGATACCACTGTGTTTACGGCTGAGCACGGTTTGCACCGGTAAAAGTTCTGATTCTTTGTCATGGGCAACTGAAAATAAAACACTGCAAAATGTAATAAACAGATGTTCTGTCTGCCACAGGAGTTCCCAATTTCTGCAGTATTTATATCCCAGAACTGTCCCTTTCTTCATATGATTAAGGTTCTTTTTTTTTTATTAGAGATGTGCCAAGCCATAAAGACCATTTCAGCCTCTTTGGCTGTGTCTGTTACCTTTACATGTGGGAAGCAGGAAATGACTGCAAAACACAGTATCCTGCAAAGGATTACGATTGGACTTGCCTGTTTGTATTTTGGCATTGCTCAGAGGCTGCTGTCAGGTTTTAGGGTTGCAGTGTGCAAGGTTCAATACAAAATGCAAGTCAGTAAGCTTGCACTCCTACGGTACTAAGAGGTGGCAAAATGATCTGCAATGCCAAAGTGTCTTGCCACATGCTGCTCTGGCTTCTCTGGAGCAATAACAAACATGTCATTCATCTGCCTTGTCCTGGGTGTGTTATTTATGGTGGTTCAGATGCTGACATAGTCTGACTGCTGAAAGGTAGACATGCTATGATGACATGCTGTATACTATAGGATCTGACACAGACACAAAAAATATCCCTTTAGGTGTTGCTGGTTTTTAATTATTGCAAACTGCCTCTTAGCTTTGTAGTTGTGGACAGCAGCACTGTTAACACTGCTTTCACTCACTAAAAAAAAAAAAATCACAGAAATCCTTAAAGCACTGTTGCAGTCAAGATAGTTAAAGGCATGTACTGAGAATGGTTTTGAGCCCACCAAGATACAGAGTGACCATCTTTAGTTTCAAGTTAAAGTACTATTTCTTTTTTGGCTGCCGGTATGGTAAGATCAGCAAAACCATGCCTGCTTTACATGGCAATTGAGAATGTGCTGGGCTCATTTGAGACACTAAACTGAACAGAGGAAAATGTTTTTTTTTCACAGATTAGGTGATATGACCAGGAAGACCCACAAACAAATCCAGTTTGTGGGTATGGATACCTAACCCAATTGTCCTTGTCAGATTATACAGACACAACGTGCCATAAAAAGGTCTGTAGGGTGAAAATAATTCAATGACAATCTAGAAGTGGTTTCAATGCTTCTTTTCTGATTGTAACCATCCACTTGAGTTCATACTTCTGGGGTTTGCGACACATGCTTCAACAAGGCCAACTGAACTTGCTATTATATCAACTACTACTGTTAGCATGGTTGGCTGCACAAATCTATTTGTGTTTCTAGCTACTCTAAGCCATACTGAAAAACAAGAAGAGTATCAGGCCAGCATCAGGTCCATAGCTCTACCAGAACCAGCTGTGTTATTTAGTAATTGCTAATGATTGTAACTGGAATGATGAAGGGCAATCGGATGCACACGTTCAGAACCCAAAATTGCTGTAGGGTATTTGCCAAAATGAGCACTACAGAATGGCTGCAGAATTGGTAGCTACTGAAGATGATTGCAGGAAGCAGCTATTTGCTGGAAAGTGAAGATGGCTCTTGGCTTGCATGACTTGTGTTGTCCTACTTGCAGATTTCTGTGGCAGAATTTTTAAGACTAATAGTAAGGAGACAAATATTAGCCTATAAGAGCAGGTTTGAGGTAAAGGAGACTGGGATAGGGAAGAAACATGTACAAGAAAAAGAGCTATTTCTGAGAGTCATGAGGTTGCCAGGTAATGAAAGAACTTTTATGAAAAAAAGAAAATAGAGCTGCTGTTGTCTTCCGGAGGTCCCAGTGCTTCCTTGAAAGAAGTATGTGGGGGTGGGTGGACTTCTCCCACACTGCCTAAGGGCAGGAAACTTCAAAGAATTTCTCCAGGGAATGTCATCAAGGAGCAGAGCTGAGGTTTTTATGTTATTTGGTGCATGGAAGGATCAGAGCATTGGATCTGGCTATAGGAAAATTGTATTCAGCCTCTCTTGCTATCATTTCTCCCCATCTCTTTGAGAAGCGCTAAGGCTCTTTCAGAAGTTTGCCCCCATGCTGATTTGCATCTCCAGCTTGCAGAGAGGAGACTTTCCTTGTCAGGTGGTATGACAGCATTGCTTGGGGAGAGCACGCTGTTGAGGCTGGGGGAGGGCAACAGCCCTGTCAGTTCCTCTGCCTTCTTTTCTGTGGAGCAATTTCACCAAGAAGCATCTTGCTCATCTCTCACCAAACCCCCTGCTCCTATCTTCTCTAACAGAGAAGCTGTGAAGAGAAAGCGTCTGCTCTAGAGATGCTTCAGAGGGACCTTTGATGTGGGATTCCCAGCATGGCCTCGGGCTGGGCTGCAGCGTGGTCCCCCGGGGTCTGAACATGGGCTGGGTGTCCCCCACAGCCCCTATCAGGAATGAATTAGAATGTTTCATTCTTGTAAGTGATACTTTTTTGAGTAAACATCCCTGGGTTCCTGTGATGTGTAACTAATGGAGTGCTAAACTGTCAGGGCTGGTTTAAGACTCAGTAAGTACACGTGTTGCCAATCCATCATGTTCCTAATACTAATTAACATAGCAGGGACACAATAAAGCCCCAGAACCTGCACGCATTACCCAGCTCACATTACCACTCTATAACAGTCTCTCTATTGACCTAACAAAAGCACACATTGGAAAAACGAGACGCGGCTTCTTCTGACTCAGCTAGACCTACTCAGCCAAAGAAGAGAGCCAAGGACCCTCATTTATTATTGTCCATTATTATTCTGGTATATCATGGAATGGAGTAATCAAATCATGTACAATGACATTTCTACCTTGCCAGCACTTGTGTATGTTAAACGCTGCTGGGCAGGCAGCCCTAATGCAGGCAGAGCAGCTACCGACTTGTGGAGAGATGTGATTGTGTTTGAGGGCACATTGTGTCCCAGCACAAGTAAAAGGAAGGCCTTATTATCAATCTACATCCCTGTTATTTGAAATTCAGTTACAATGAAAATCTTATTGTTCTTAAACCTTTACTAATATAATTGTCTTTTGCTCCCAGGCTTAAACTAGTTCCTGTGTAGACAAAGAAAAAAAAAAAAAGGTAACAATTTGATTAAAATTTATTCTTGGCTAGATGAACATTTCCTTTTAGGTCCCAGAAAAGTTTTCTATGTATTGAAACATATGTTTCAATACACACTATGTATTGACAACCCTGTAATATACTCCTTTTAATGTATGATAATTCCACTGCATGATGTATGGCCAAAGAAAAGCTGGAAGGAGTCTAGACACCAAGAGATTAGCACATTCACATTGCAGTGATCCCTAACTGGATGCAGTCTGGCTTTGTGGATGCTGGGGGCAAGCCACCGTTTACTTCCACAATTTCATGGTTAGGATTTTATGGTGCCTCTGGCTGAAATCAGTAGAGTTCACTCACCAGCACCTGAGGCTGTGGTGTATCTCCTGTTGTTGCACATCATTCAGTGGGCTGATTAGGGAGCGCAGTATTTTAATCATTATGGCATGAAATTCTAGTATCTTGTTGAAGTGATGGTAAGTTTTGTAAGTCAGTACACCACTAAGACAGTTGGGTACTTGGGCACATTCTTGCGTTTCCTTATGCTTTGGTTAAAAACCTGAATGATTTTTTTTTTTTTTTCCTCCTGAGCCAGCTGTTAGTGTGCGTCTTGCTATCACAAATTTATTCTGACAGAATTTTCTCATCACTATTTAGAAAAGACAGCTAGTAATTTATAGCTGTATATCCTGTGTATCACCCAGATGTTTAGTATGTGGTTAAACTAGGTGGCATCAACTGGTTGGACATTCTGGCTGAGGTGTTGGTGTTCCTGTGCTGCAGTCTGGGATGGGATGGAAAATGTCCCCTACAGAAAGCAGGCCCTAAAGATAAAATCCTTCAAGTGGAAGTCACAAAAAAGATGGAAATCTGCAGTGCCAGACCAATTTTAGCAAGGTGATGCTGCTCCAACCCTGTGGCATAGCAGCTCCTCTCACCTCCCTCTTAGGTAGATAGTCAAAGAAGAACCAGCAAGAAACTCATCAAGCCCAGTGTTTTGTGGGTCACACTGCCAGCAAACTGGTCGTACAGGACAGGCTGAATCTCTGAACAGCGTGTTGTAGTCTCTTTTAAGTCAAAAGAAATTAAATGTGGGCCTTACCCAATTTCCTCTACAGTTGACACAGGAGGTTTTCTGTTGACTTCAGCAGAGCTGGTTAAAGCCCTTTACTCCTAGAATCTGTTAATTTTATGCACTGAGTGGTTTGACACTTTGTGTAGTTGATATCATGTTGGATGGCCAAAGACCACGCATTACCAAAGCATCACAGATGTTAAATCATGGAGCAGATGACAGTGTGCTTGCTATGTCATATGATCTTAGCACAGTTTGTGGAACAGTCTTTTTTATTATTGCAAGTAATAAGTGCTGAAAAAATACCATAAGTAAAATAGCATTTCTGAGTACAATGCATCCAATGTTCTTAATATATATATACACATCTGCAATATGTTAAACTCAGACTTACGCCCAATTAATATCAAGGATTTCAATGGGGTGTCTGTATGGAATAAAGGGAAGAGTTCGATCCTAGCATACTTAGTGGCTACACCTTTCATAAAGGCTTTATGCCTTAGATTTTCACCTAAATTTGTGTTTATAGCAATAAAACCAGCATTTATTAAATATGTATTTGTCATACATTACCATACTAGCAACGGTCTATCTAATGTAGGAAAAATTTCATGTGTTGTTTGCTTTTTCTTTTATGATTTCAGAAAAGAGTGTATCCAGATAAATCTGGTGTGTGGCCATGTGTTGACCCACAGTGCTACGTGCCCCGTTAGGATGGGCTTCTGCCTACAGACATGACTAGGATATCTATTCCAAGAGTCAAATTCAAGCCAGTCACTGAGCAGGTGCACTTGTGAGAGGGTTAGAGTTTGAACCAGTTACAGCTCTCGAGTTCACCTTCACAGATGCGAGTCAGAACAAAACCAGATACTTCAGGCTTGCTCCCTTCTGCTATGGGACAAACTCACAAGATAGGGTAGAGGCTCACTCTGCCAACAAGAGTGTTTGCATAACCACTGCTTAGTGCTAAGCAGTGGTTATATATATATATATATATGCACTGCTATATATATATATATATAGTGGTGCAACCAAGAGTGCACCAAAGGCAGGGCAGGAGAAGCAGCAAATGAGATGCTCCTGAATGTCTCTTAGCACATAAGTGCTGCATCCAGCCAGGGCACCAGCTTCTCTCCTGTAGTGGCAACACCATCCCTTCAGAAGGTGACCCTGGTGTCACCTCTCCATTTATGTTGACTTGAGGAGAGGCGGAGGTCCCAGTGATGGCAGCTTGGACAAAAAGACAAAGGCTGGCAGCAGCCATACTCATCCCCCCTCAAAAATACTTGGTAGGAATGAAGTGTGTACCAAGTGTGGTGTACTGGAAAATTCACTGGATATCAAAAAAATTGCCAGGCTGTTAGAATATCTCCAGTGCAAAGATTCCACTTCAGACTCCTAAAGATTCCTGTTTCTATCTTTGTTCTCCATGTACTTGATTCTTCTGGTGGTGTCTCTGAACGCAGTCTCAACAAGATAAGCCAGATGATGTGCAGAAGTACTAGCCAAAAGTGAAAAAATCCCACCCCCAAGCCTAAAACCAAACCACCACCAACAGAAACACCCAGGAAAAGAAAAAAACAAAACCATCAAACAAACCCCAAAATATAGTCAGATTTCATTTGTATAGCTGCAGAAATCTCTTCCACCTCAAACACCACATAGCATATTCTGGAAGGGTGCTGCATCTGTAAATGCTTCCTTTTAAGTATGAGTTAAAGATGCATCAGCATCACACCTGCTGTATCGGGAGGTTATCTCTTGCTTCCCTGTTTCCTCAGCTGATGTCCAAGAACCAAGCAAGTGGAAGTTCGTAGTACCTGCATATGTCCACATGCCATGTGGAGAGATCTCCTGGTCCATGGAGTTACAGCAAAGGCTCGCCTGATTTTCAAGGGGGGTTTTCAGAAGGATAGATGGTAAAATCCTTCAGCGATCTTCAATGGAAATGTCACAAACAGGGATGCGCTACGCTGTGTTTTCTGCTCTCTCTTTTCAGAGAGCCAAACTGTCTTGCATTCACTCTGGCATGCTGAGCAGATCCCACTTACCTCTTCCTTCCGCCTCTTCCACCTTGGAAGCCTGCATACTCCATAGTGGAGCCAGAGTCTGATACGTGTATTTGCATGGTGCAGTATCACACTCTGTAAATGGTTCTACAGGCTTCCGCAGTCATAGGAGGTAAACCAAGCATCCTTTAGTGTGGCCTAGGTACTTGCATGTATCAATATGGCCTGAGTCTGCCTGGCTTATTTTAACTGATATATTGCTAGAGTCTGATGCTATTTTTCATGCTGAGTAATATCTCAGGTCATCCTATTAATTTCAGTAAGGCTAGTCAGAGACTCCAATGCTACCTAGTAGATGAGAACACAGTCTGGCTAGTTACGCTTATGTGATTGAATTTTTTCCTGCTAAGCACAGCATAGCCTACCCAACTTATTTGATTTAGCAGGTGTCTTATTGGCATTTTAAATATTTTGCATATGATTATAATGCACACTGAAGGGGGGAAAAAAAGCCACCAGATAACAGTTTATTAGCAAGACTTCTTGCTGTTCAGCTAAAATATGGCAATCAGAAAGACAATTTATGTTGCAGAGACTTGACCTTTACTTTCCAGGACTGTGAAATAAAACCCAAACCCCCACACTTTCTGCATCTGGTTGACATTTGAATAAAACTGCCAGAGTGCAAACAAGTTTTGAGACAACATCTCCAGCAAACTCTGCAGTGACTCTAAAAATATTCTTGGCTAAGTTACTTTTTAAGGCCATACGTTGAAAAAAAGAATAAAACCCAAAACTTCACTAGAATTTATTACAACAAGAGATTTGCCAAACTACTTAAGACATTTGGGAAGATTATAGTGAAGTACCTTAGTTGCTGACTTGACAATTTGCTATGCTCACTGCTTGTATAGTGGATTCTTGATATTCATGCTGAGAGTTGATCCAACTTTCTAGCACATTTCAGCAAGAGACCTGCCAAATGTCTACTGGCTTATTAAATGCTGACAAACCAAAGGTCAGCCTTGTTTACGAGACACAGCAAAGCTGCTGTGGATGGCACACAAGCCCTCCTCATGGCATTTTTCTTGTTTAAATTCAAACTTCCAGCACAGGATTGGATAAGGGCTGGTTTGGACTGGTTTTGACTTGGAGTCTCTCTAGGTCTATCTCAATGTCCCCTGGCCACAGACCCTGCAGAAGAAGGAGTTCTACTTCCACTGAGCCATGTTTCTTCCTTGCTTTGTCTAATGATCACCTTGCCTGCATGGTCCTGTTTGCAGCGGCGTGGGCCAGAATGTGCCTTCCTGGTGCAGCCCCCAACTGCAGAAGGCAAACCTGCCCTTCCTTCATGGCCCACCAGTTCCTCCTCTCAGGGAGCTCACCCGTCCTTCCAGGCAGATACCAGGGTGGAAAGGGTTGTAGACAGAAAACTGCTTCACCCTGTACCTGATCCAAAGCTGTCTAAGCTTTGTCTTTTGAAAAAATCTTAGACAGTCTGTGTCCATGGGAAACTTTCCTTTGACACCTCCGGACTTCTCATCAGACTTTCACTAACTGTGCCCAGAGTGGCAGTTCTGCTTTGCTCACTGTTAGTGCTTCCGATATCAATCCAGTTTTACACAACTGAAGATTATCCTGGTATGATACTCCTTGCCAAAGCAAACATTCCTACAAAGGCAGTGGAATCACTGTCACAGTCAATAAAATTTGCTTGCGTATCTACGTTCTATAGTGAACACATTACATTGACATTTGTTACATCCTTATTACGTGTATTTATTATATTTATTTGACTGACATGCAGAAATAGCAGAAAAATTCTTCCGCTGACTCTGAACCTAGCTGCTTTACAGTAGCAATATATTAAAAAATATAAACAATTAAATGCTTGTTTAAAACACAAATATAATAACAGAACAAAACAAAACAAAACCAACTTGCTTGTTTAAAATATTTTAAGGTACAATCAGTTTAGAAAGATCTGTATCATGGGTAAAAATCTTATCCAGGTTTACCTTAGAGTAAGTGCTGTTTACAAGAGACAGAGGGTGAGTGATGTAAAAAAAAAAAAACCAAAAAACACCCCCCACATTTTAATGGAAGGAAACTGCAAAAGAAATCACAGTTTTTACTGATTCTTTCTCTTCCTATTTCTCTTTCTCTTTCCCTTTCTCTTTCTCTGTCTTTCCTCGCCCTCTCTTCCCCGCAGCTGAGATCACTTCGCTGGAGCACGCGTCCGGTAACTTTACGTTCCGCGGAGCACTGGGCCGGGCTCCCGGGCTGTAGCTAGCCCTTGGGGGTGGCTGACGCCGCGGCTCGGGCCCCTCTGTTGGGGGCACCGGGCACCGGGACCGCGGGGCGGAAAGGGAAGGGGTCGGCGGGCGAGGGGAGACAATTTGTTTCAGATTAACTGGTAACATCTCTGACCAAACAGGCGGCGGGGATCTCCCGCGTTTGGCAATGTAATCTGCTCCCGACGGCGCGGGGAGAGGGCAAGATCAAAGCATTCCTCCCGCGGAAATTGCACCCGGGGTTGCCGTTTGGTTAGCCTGCCCTAACCTCGATAATAAATTTCCCGGGAGAAAGGGAGGGCTGGGAAGGCGAGGAGCGGGGGGACCGCGGCACCTGCACTCCGCACAGGACAGCAATGCAAAGCAGGGCCCGGTGCTGCACCGGCCTTCAAGGGAGTGCCCCGGAGCTGCTCGCTCCCTTCGCTGTTCACGGGCCGGGGGGTGCCACGGCCGGTGCAGCGCCCGTCGCCTGCCCGGCCCGAGGAACCACCGGGGCCTCCCCACCCGTCCCAGGCAGCGCAGCTCCCGGGTCGACGCCCGTGGCAATGTGCGGAACGGGGCGGGGAGGGGAGGGACTGACACAGGCCGGGTCGGGCGCGGCAAGGGTGTGCGGCGAAGGCTGTGAAGCAGCCCGGGAGCACCCCAGCAGCCCCGGCCGCTGGCTGCCGCTCCGGGCAGCCGGACCCGCGGGCACCGGGGCTGCGGGGCGCGCTGTAGCGGGGCAGGTGGGTGCACAGTGGCACGTCGCGGGATTCGCTGCCTTCCCTCGCGTGGAAATCAGCGCCTTTTCACCCCAGGGCGCGGCATCTGCCCGCATAGGCTCATAGCGGTCACGGCGACACCGCCCGTCACAGCGGGATGGGGGGAGCTGAGCTCGAGCGGAGATCCCCGTGGCACATGAGCGGGAGCACTCACCGCCTCCTCCTCCCGTGTGTGCGTCCAGCCGGAGGACGGCAGAGGGTCCCGGAGGGAGCGGGGAGAGGGGCTAGAGAGGAGCGTAAAGGCGCTGCGGAGCCGAGCACAAACAAGAGGAGCAGAAGAAAGTTGTACAAACACGCTTTAAAGTGATGGCTGGGTTTCACAGTTCCCTGTGGATAAAGTAAACATGAGGCGAACTGTTTTGTAATTTACTCCAGCGGCCCGCAGAATCGTACTTTGTAATTTGGTGTCGGTTTACCAGCAAAGGGGACTTCTGTTTCCTAACCTAGCAGGTCCTTTGTCATGCTTGTGCCTTTTAAGAGGGACCCCAAGGGGGGAAAGTGGAATTCCTTGGGTATTTGCCTTTTAGTCATGCTTGTAAGTCAAACGGTAGCGGGACTCTCTTTTGGCATGAATAATCCCTGCAGTCAGGGGACGCGCTTCCCTCTCCCCGCTCTCCAGGTGTGAGCACTGGAGGCGGTGCGGCCCGGGGAGGACACGCGCTGCCTCGGGACAAACGCTCCCTCCGTCCCTCCGCCCGTCCCTGCAGATGCCCGCAGCCCGCTGGGCGAGGGGAAGGGCCGGTGCCCGGCCCGGGAGGCGGCCGCGGAGCCCGCTCCCGTCACCCGCCTCACAGCGCCGCCCGCGCCGCTCGGCCGCTGGCCTCCCTCCCGAGGCGCTGCGAGAGCAGGGTTTTTCCGTGCCGAACCGGTGGCCGGCAGCCGGTCCGTGTGCTCACCGTGAGCGAATGCCCGTGTTTATTATATACATGAACATTGCCGGTATTTATCGTACACACACTCTGCTCCGAGAAAGGGCAAAATGTTTTTTCCCTTTTCGGAGAACAGCGTCGGGCATACAGTCCGTGCACTATTGGGAAATGATGCTGCCCCCGCTCCCCTACCCACCACCCCGTGCCTTTTTTCACCTTTTTCTTTTTTAATTGTAATTTTATTTTTATTTTGGTGTTTTTTTTTTTGTTTTTTTTTTTGTTTTTTTCCCCCCTCCTGGGTGTACTCTGTTTAAATTCACTCGCTCTTCCCCTGCCCGGCCCAAGTTTATTTCGCCCTCTCCCATCCCGTGGGAATTCCCGTTCTCAGCGGCGGGAGCACCGAGCTCCAGCACCCCGCCGGCACGGCCGAGACGTCGTGCGTTACGATTTCGATCGCTCCCTATTTTGGGAGACCGAGGGCATTCCCCAGAGTCCGAAGAGCGGCCTCCGTCAGGGAGCGGGAGTGGGGGGGCCGGAAATCACTTAACATCTCGGTGCTCGATGGAAAACGCCACCGAGGGGAGGGAACGCTAAAAAAATGAACGGACATTTTCCTTGCCCTAATTCCCGACAGGGCAGGAAGAGAACACGGATTCCGTTGCACTTTCAGGCGCGAGAAAAGCCCGTTGCCGCGGGCCCGGTGGGTGCACAATGGCACGTCGCGGCCCGAGCGAGGCGAACGACCGCAACCCAAAACCGCGGGGCTGTCCCAGCCGTGTGGACCCGGGACCCTCCTCGGACGCGGGGACGCAGCTCGCCCGCGCCGCTGGCTTCTTAGCTGGCACCGCCACGCGCGTTACTAGGGGGTTCCCCCCTTTCCTTCCTTTCCCGCTCCTTTCCCCCCAACATCAGGGATCGAGCACGTTTCCGCTGACCGCCCCCCAATTCCCTCCCCCGCTCTCCCCTCGCTCCCCCGCACCCACGAGCGGGCGGGTGGCGGCTGGCACACGCACGGGGGGGGGGGACAAGGGGCGTGGCGGGGGCGGCGCGGGCCAATCAGGGCGGCGGCGGCCGGCGCTGAAAACGCGGCGGGTCGGGCGCGGCGGGCACTGTGCCGCGGGGCGGGCGGCGCGGGTGCCAGGCACGGCGCTGCTGCGGAGAGCGCGCTGCCGCGGCCCCGCCCGGCCCCGCGCGGCACTCAGTGACACCCCGACGGCGCGGCGTCCCGGGAGCCTTGCACGCACCCCCAGGTGCGGGGAGCAGGAGTGCCCTCCTGTCTCCCGCTGCGCTTGGGCAGCCCTGCGAGCTGCGGGGAGAGCGGCGGGCTGCGTGCTCCCGTTCCGCCTGCCGGCCTCGGGAGCTGAACCCGGGTAAGTGCAAAGTGCGGGACGAAGGATGGGGAGGTCGTGTGGGAGAAGGCAGAGGTCCGAAGGCGCTGTTTCAGCGGTGCAGAGAGCTCCAGGAGCCCATCCTGCCCATTCCGAGTCGCGGGAGTGGACGGCAGCGGTGTGTGACGCCCAGACGTTCCCTACCTGTCCCCTACGTCTTAGTGCGGCAGGCAGGGAGGTTGCCAGGACCCTGAAACAAACAGGTCCCTGTGAGGATCTGACAGCTCCGAAGCCCTGCGGATGATTCCTCCTGCTCCCTCCGCCGCCGGGGATGCGCACAGCTCCGCGGCAAGCCGGGTGGGGCGGGGGGGAGGTGGGAAGCTAAGCCCTTCGTGGAGCTTGGGGAACAGGGCCGAGCAGATGGTGAGGGGGTAGATGATAACCCAGGTGTGCTCTGCCGTGAGTTCCCGAGGAAGGCGCATCCCTTCTGGGCTGCCAGCGGGCCGGGCAATGGCGGGTACCTCGGAAGCGGTGTGCCCCGGCTGCCGTCCCGCCGAGGAGACTGGCGACCTGACCCTTCTTTTGCAGCTGCGTCGCCGCGGAGCCATGGCTGAAGGACGCCCCACCGCCGACTGGGAGATCGACGTAGAGAGCGTGGAGGGGGAGCCGGCCGAGGCCCCCGACAGCGGCGCCGGCCCGGAGGAGGAAGAGGAGGAAGGCGAGGAGGCGGCGGCGGCTGCCCCGCGGCGGAGCGAGCCGCGGAAGCTAAGCCGGACGCCCAAGTGCGCCCGGTGCCGCAACCACGGCGTGGTGTCGTGCCTGAAGGGACACAAGCGGTTCTGCCGCTGGCGCGACTGCCAGTGCGCCAACTGCCTTCTGGTGGTGGAGCGACAGCGCGTCATGGCCGCCCAGGTGGCCCTCCGACGGCAGCAGGCCACCGAGGTGAGAGGGGTCGGGACGGGAAGGGACGGGGTTGACGGGGCGGGCAGCTAGCGGGCTGACGGGCCGGGCAGCTAGCGGGCTGACGGGCAGCCCGATCGCTGTCCTAGGACAAGAAGGGGCTAGCGGGGAAGCAGGCGAGCCTCGAGCGCAAAGCCGTCTACCACAGGCACGTCCGGACGCCCAGCCTCCTGGCCAAGAGCATCCTAGAAGGTAAGCGTACCCCCCCACCCCTCCGCGGACAGCCCCTTAGCACCGGCTGGCCGCTGCGAAATCCCGCTCCACCGCAAGGAAAACCTGCATCTCCCGCCCGAGGCGCGGCTGCTCGCGGACAGGCTTGAAATGCAGCGTTATTTCCCGAAATAAACGCGGAATGGCGTTAAAGCGCGCCTCGCGACCAGCGCCGGGCGCCGGTCGCTGCTGCCCTTCGTGGCTGGGATCGATGTGGCAGAACTTCAGTTGCTCCCCCCACAATAACGCCTGAAATGCTAGCAACGGTAATTTGAAATTTGAGAGTTACTGTTACAAGCTGACATTCTTTTTACATGACTACCCAGCAGCGTTTTGCAGTGCAGGGTAATTTGTTCATGGGTGCTTTTATCAGCACATGAGTAAATAAATTATTATCTTGGCTTTTTTGATCTGAACACCTAACACAGCAGCACTGTTTGCGGCTTTATCAATAATAAGACGTGTATGATAGGCTGCCTTCCTCCCCCCCCCCCTTTTTTTTTTTTCTATTGAAAATATTAATTGTGGAAGAATGAAAATTTAGAGATTGATATTTTAGTGAAAGGGTGTATTTTTATTCTCCACTCCCTCTTGGGATCATGCCCAAATTTATTTCTATGTATGTTTTAGTTACTTTCCAAACTGCAGTACTATAAAGCATTACAGTTCTCAAATCTACCTTTCTTTTTTTTTCTTCCAAAACGGAAAGCACTTTTCTCTGCCTGTGCTAGCGCAATGAAAATCCTGTCCTGTTAGAAACCTCTAATTTTTATCTACAGTTCACCCTTAAAAAAAAAAAAAAAACTCTTCTGTATTCTTTCCTCTAATTTATCTTAACTTTCTTTTTCTTTTCTCCTAGTTCTCCTTCGAATTTTCTACCATCTGTAGCAATGTGTACGTAGTGATTCATCTTTAGAGAATAGAAAAGGCATCAGCTATAGGTATAGATATCTTCCTTGGCAATGGGGAAACCTGTGTGAGAGGAATGGGAGTGAAAACAGGTAAAACCCTGTTCTTGTTACTCATGTAAGTAGTTCCATTAATTTGATGGGATTACTTGTTTGAGTAGAGCAAACAGGATTGGACCTTGTTGGTTATATTAAATGAACCCAGATAGCCTGGTAATTGAATATACTGGAGACTGGATTTCTATCTTTTATCGAAGTTATCTTTTAGTTCTGAAAAAATAAAATATTTGAATGCTTTCCATATTTGTCAAAAATGGATAGTTATCTCCTCAAGCTGCATGATGGAATACCAGTCATAACACACAGCAGGGTTTTGTGCACCCCCCAGCCCCTGCTTTTTTTCCCCCTCTCAATCTGCTGTTTTAGAATTGCTTTTTAAAGTTACTGATCAGCTAGGAGACTACACCTGTCAAGGGAGCAGGGCTTGCCCATCTGCACTGAAGAACTTGTACAGAATGTGCCTGATGGCGCAGGGAGCTAAGGCTCTGTGACTTGGTGGTTTCAGCAGGAGCTGGCAGTGTCCACGGGTTGTAGCAAGTGCTCGGTGCCTGGCTGGACTGGCTCCAAATGGAGCCCTTTTACAAATGCAGTGTTAATGTTTTTCTTATGCAGCTTCATTCCTAATGCTGCTTTGTTGTTCTAGGTTACCGTCCTATTCCAACAGACCCCTACCTGGGAGGGAATTCACCCTTGCCACCCCCTGTAAGTGACAGGATGAGAAAGAGACGGGCTTTTGCTGATAAAGAATTGGAGAATATTATGCTAGAGAGAGAGTATAAAGAGAGGGAGATGATGGAAGCTACACAAGCAGCTGCCCTTTTCCTCCCTAACCGCATGGTGCATGGAGCTGAATACAACTCCTATAAAACAGCCTTCAACACTACTCAAGTTGATACTCCCAACAAGGAGTTTTGCAATTTTTTACCAGCCTGCCTTGATCTAACCATGCAGTATTCAGGATCCAGCAACATGGAACTGATTTCTTCAAATGTCAGTGTAGCTACTACCTACAGGCAGTATCCCCTGCCTTCTAGGTTCTTAATGTGGCCAAAATGTGGCCCCATTAGCGATGCTCTCCTCTACCAGCAATGCCTGTTAAATGCTACTACTGTCCAAGCTCTCAAACCTGGGCCAGGTTGGGATGCCAAGGTCTCACAAAGTCAGGACTGTCCAAATACTGAGCATGACATCATGTCTCCAAAACTGGAAAATTCACTTGTTCTGACCCACATGCAAGACATTCAGCAGCCGTGTAATGAGATGCCGCGCCTTCCTCAGGAAGCTCGTGAAAGGTCAGCTTTCTCTCCTCCAAAAAAGACTTTCTCTCAGATTTCTGATAAGGATTCTCTAGCTCATCAGGAACAGGTATTAAGCAAGATCAGCAAAACCAGTACCAAACTTCCTCTCAAATACAGTCCATTTCAGTTGATGTTCCACCAAACGTTTCCTGAGATATCAGGAGCAGAGCTGAGAACATCATTTGTGAAAGAGACTTTTGAAGATGCTTCTAATAAATACAGAGAGTGTGCCATTAAAGAGAACCAAAGATACAAGTTTACAACAGATAAATGCACAACAGACTTTTCTGGGGCCAAACAGGCTGCAGCAAAACTTTCAACAGCTGAGCCACTGTCATTTTCAGTTGAATCCATGCTTAAGTGACCTTCTTCTGCAGTTGCTAATGTCTCTCAGTGAATAAACTATACCTTCAGTGTGTAGAGTTTGTGTGCTTTGCCTTCTGAAGAACTGCTACAGCCTGCCTTATCTTTTAAAATATTTTTTAAAAAAGATTTTCTGCTGTGAATGGTAATTCTTTTATCTCAAAATGATGTGCATAAATATGCATGATTTCTCTTCTGAAAAAATAAAGATAATTTTTTTTTTAAATGGAAACTGCATGTACAGACTGTAAAGTGTTATTTTAAGCAGCACTTCAGACCATTCAATAAAATGAGATTGCCTACAAGCATAGACATATTCCCGGTCTCTGTTTTGTTTCTAGTATCTCACAGGCTAGTATGCCCTGTTTTCAGAATATACTTATGTTTTTTTTCTGCTATTATCTATTTAGTTACTAGTTATCTTGCTGGTGGGGTAAGTGGCTTTGAAGCTCCAGTAAATAAAATAAGGGGTAACAAAGGTATACATAGACTGGTGTGAATTTGCAAGACTTCTTTTTCAATAACTTAAGCAAGGTTTGGATCAGATTCCAAGTGTCTTTCCTATTCTGATATTCTGAATGGGGAGTGCATGCTAGCATGAATGGCTGGTTTATTCTGCATCTCTCTGTAAAAGCTTCTGTTCCTAAAGCAGAAGTTACTAGATTGGGTTTGAGGAGAACGGCTCTTGTGAGCTTCTAGATAAAAAGTAATCATTTTTTAAAAATCAGTTTTTGAATAAAAGGTCTTTGTCTTTTTCTTTTTTTTTTTTTTTTTTTGTTTTTAATGTTTTTAATGCTGACTTTACTCTGGATTTCCAGCCCCTAGTATGTTTTCCTGTGATTATTGTGCTGGGGTAATTGAAATTACCTTTAGGCTGTAAAAATGATGCACAGAATTATCACTGCTAATGAGAAATCAAGTCACGATCTCTCAGTATTTCTATGCCATTTTGCAGGGATAGCAAAAATAAAGGAGATTAACCACTAGAATTTACCTGGACACCTGAAATGCTCTCAAGGCTGCAGACAAAAGCGTTACCAGCTGGCATTAATGGCTGAGCTTGAAGCTTTCTAAATTCCTGATTTTGTAAGATTTTCCTTGTATGTTACTGCTAGTGCATCTAGTGGTAGCCAGCAATCCTTTGGTTACCTTCCTTCCATTTTTATCCTGCAGACAGGGCTCTGTCAATTGAAAGGAGCTGTGGTTTGTTCTTAATTTTTATTATTTTCTAAGGACAATTTCTGTTTGGTGTTTGTGAGCAGAATGTAGTAGTTTCTTATTTTATTATACTTGCTGCACAGATTAAATGCTTATTTTGCTACGAATAAATCTGAGCCTGTGAGTTTCTGATTCTGTAACTATCTCTGACAGTGTTTAGTGTTTCTGTTGGGAATGCTGCTGCTGAATAGCAGGACCCTTTTCATGGAGGGGAGGAGCTGTCTGTTGTGGGTGCTTTTCTAAGCCACTTTATTAAAGCAACAGACACATTGGAGAAAACACATTTTACGTAATGTGTAAATTTTTAAAGAACACATCTTACAAACCACATAAAATTTTTATGTCCGGAGCCTAAGCAACTCTGTTGTAATTTAAAAGAATCTTGGGCACTAGCTAAAGTTTCACTTTTCAAAAGCATTCATACTTAACAGATTTTTGCCTAGCCAAAAATACATCTCAAATGCAGTGAGATGCTTTTCATTTTCTCAAACTCTATCCTTTATCCACTTACCATTAGAGGGAGTTTTAACTTACTGGAGAGCTGAATCTGCTTGTTATTCAGTTCAGTGGTCAGACCAAGCTAAGCGGCTTTTACCCAGAGTAAATGGAGAGAAATTCTTCACATTTCATATCTCTTTGCTTTCACCACAGCTTCCTTCTTTGGCTTAGCTGAACATTAAATGCTAACAAGGGGTTTTAATTTAAGCAGGGTTTCATTTGTTATTAAAAATATGATTTGTTTTTTTTTCAAGCTGCTACATAAACTGGGATGACAGATGAAAGAGTTCAGCAATCTATGTAGCGAACCAATTTTGGATACTGGAATTAGTCCTGCATAAATATTTTTTGGCCTGACAGTGTGTGCATCTAATGTTGTTCGGTTTCGCATCTGAAATATTTTTCCAGGAAGTCACTTTTCTTTATTTATCTCTTAAAAAAAGGCCAGAAAACCAAAACCCTCCAACAGTCTGGTACCTCTTGACCTTTTAAAGATCTGGTTGAACTGAACAAATTCAAACTCTGAAGATGTACTGAACTCTAATATATATAATCATAGAATTATTTAAGTTGGAAAAGATTTTTAAGATCATTGAGTCCCACCATAAACCTAACACTGTTAAGCCCACCAATAAACTATGTCCCAAAGTGGCACATCTACACATCTTTTAAGTACCTCCAGGGATGGTGACTCAACCACTTCCCGTTGGAAACCTCAGCTCTCCTTACATACACTGGTCCACAGCAGATGTTTACACATAGAACAGAAGAAGTGCCCATTTGGTATAATGATGTCCAAGTGACCACATTTATGTCTCAATGATTCCCACACTTTCACTTAAGAAAATAACATATACATATATTACATACACACACTTATATACATAATGTATGTATGTTTCAGATGGTTTTGTTCAAATCCCAATCATCAGGAGCGCCATTTCTATTACTACCTGAAAAAATGCGACCCTTGAGGTGAAACTTGGACAAATTTTTTGCTTCACTTAACAAGTTATTTTTACTGGAGCCAGTATTTGGCCACCCTGTCGTGCTGCCACTTGGTTATGTCTTACTTCAGTTCCATTAGCTGTTTCTCCCTGTACTTAGTTTTCTTTCATTTCACAGACCCTGGACCTTACCTCTCATGCGTTTTGAAAACTTTTTGCACTCAGATAATTTTTTCCTTTCTTTTGTCAAAAACATGTATAAAAAATATGGTTCATGGAGAGGATGATTAGTAGCTTGAGCAAGGTAGAATATAAATGGTGTGTGTTTCTTCTGACACATCTTTGCAGTGGATGTGTAGCACTCTTGCCTCTTTCAGCCATGCGCTTCTCCAGAGCAGTAGTGACTTGACCGCATGTGCTAGTGTGGCTGTGCAAACTCATGGAGAAGAGGAGAAGTCACTACTCTGAAACTGCCCAGAACTTACTGCTAGGTAGTGTCTCCCTGGCAGTAAGTCAGCTGTTAAAATATCCTATGCTCCTCTATGCTCCGTGCTTCTTAAATATGTTTTCTATGGCATTTGTTGGGTTTGTGGATGCCTGTGTCTCCTATATAGAGTGACTAGTTTTCTCTATGAGATGCACCTTCATGCTAATGGGTATCAGGTCTATATCATAGAATCATAGAATGCTTTGGGTTGGAAAGAACTTTAAAGGTCATCTAGTTCCAACCCCTCTACTGTGGGCAGGGACACCTTCCACAAGACCAGGTTGCTCAAAGCCCCGTCCAGCCTGGCCTTGAACACTGCCAGGGATGGGGCAGCCACAGCTTCCCTGGGCACCCTGTGCCAGGGTCTCGCCACCCTCAGTAAAGATTTTTTTCCAATATCTAGTCTAAATCTCCCTTCTTTCAGTTTAAAGCTGTTCTCCCTTGTCCTGTCACTACATATCCCTGTAAAAAGTCCCTCTGCAGATTTCTTGTAGGCCTCCTTTAGGTATTGGAAGACTGTTGTAAGGTGTCTCCTGAGGCTTTTCTTCTCCAGGCTGAATGACCCCAACTCTCTCAGCCTGTCTTCACAGGAGAGGTGCTCCAGCTCTCTGGTCATCTTTGTGGCCTCCTCTGGACCCACTCAAGCAGGTCCACATCCCTCTTGTGCTGGGCATCGCAGAGCTGGATGCAGTACTGCAGGTGGGGTCTCACCAGAATGGAGAAGAGGGGGAGAATACCTCCTTCGACCTGCTGGTCACGCTCCTTTTGATGCAGCCCAGCACACTGCTGGGTCATCAACCAACACCCCCACGTCCCTCTCCTCAGGGCTGCTCTCAGTCCATTCTCTGCCTAGCCTACAGTTGTGCCTGGGATTGCCCCAACCCAGGTGCAGGACCTTGTACTTGGCCTTGTTGTACTTCATAAAGTCGGCATTGGCCCATCTCTCCAGCCTGTCAAGGTCCCTCTGGATGGCATCCCTTCCCCCCAGTGTGTCAATCGCACCACACAGCTTGATATCATCGGCAAACTTGCTGAGGGCGCACTCAATCCCACTGTCCATGTCGCCGACAAAGATGTTAAACAGCACCAGCCCTAATACTGACCGCTGAGGAACACTACTTGTCATTGATCTCCAATTGGACATTGAGATGTTGACCACAACTCTTTAAGTGTGACCATTCAGCCAATTCCTTATCCACTGGGTGGTCTGTCTGTCAAATAAATGCCTCTCCAATTTAGAGACAAGGATGCCGTGTGGGGCAGTGCCAAACACTTTGCGCAAGTCCAGGTAGATGTTGTCAGTTGCCCCTCCTTTATCCACCAGTGCCATGGCACCATCATAGAAGGCCACCAAATTTTTCAGGCACGATATGCCCTTAGTGAAGCCATGTTGGCTGCCACCAATCACCTCCTTAATGTCCATGTGTTTTAGCACAGTTTCCAGGAGGACCTGCTCCATGATATTGCTGTGAACCAAGGTGAGACTGACCGTCCTCTAGTCGCCTGGGTCTTCCTTCTTTCCCTTTTTAAAAATGGGGATTATATTTCCCCTTTTCCAGTCAGCAGGAACTTCACCAGACTGCCATGACTTCTCAAATATGATAGATAATGGCTTGGCAACTTCTGTTCTTGCCAGTTCTTCAGGACCTGCAGATGCATCTTATCAGGTCCCATGGACTTGTGCACCTTCATGTTCCTTAGATGATCTTGAACCTGATCTTCTCCTACAGCAGGGGATTCTTCATTCTGCAAGTCCTTACCTTTGCCTTCTGCCACTTTGGCAGTCTGGCTGGAGCTCTTGCCAGTGAAGACAGAGGCAAAAAAGTCATTGAGCATCTCCTTTCTGATCCCCTTCTGACCCCAGTTTTTCTTATGTGATGGTGGAACACGCTTTTTGGGAAGCTCATCTTTGGCACTTGGACAGGAGATTAAGAACCTGTGCTGGCTGTAGAGCACAAAATGGTCATGGAAACAAGTACAAAGAGCAATTAATTACTCACTTGGTCTGCAAAAGAGTAAGCCTGACTGATAGTGTTGTCAGAGACAACCAGCTACTTGTTGGAAGTGCAGGCCCTCCATACGCATGCTGTGACAAGTTTTTTGTAGGCATACAGAGCTGTATAAGTGTGCAGAACTAGAGGAATTGTGAATTAATACCACCCTAGGCAATGCTTGGCTTACTACTTGGCCTGGTGGCAAGGAGCAAGTGGTGATAGGTTCACTTGAAGAAGAGATAGGTTATTGACAGCTGCTGCAGTGACAGTGCTTCTACCTCATGTGGCAAGGAGAATTGAGATGGGAGCTATGGTGGGTGGGGAAGAGTCCCTGCTGAATAAGTGTGGATTGCTGGCTTTCTCTCCGGTGATTGCTTCCTGGAGGTGACTGCACCAGCACTGCTGGCTTCCCACAAAGCATGCCTTAAAACTGTAATTTGTCTTTGATGCCTTTGAATCAGCATACTGAGCTGCTGGGCTTGAGGTAGCTCAAGGTACAGAGTTTATTGTTGTGACTGGATAATAGGACATGAGTAATTTAGCTGATATCAAGACTGAAATGCCTGTGAAATCACCAGCTAAATGCATTTGCATTCTGGCCTGAGAATAAGACTTATTTCTGTGCTGTCTGCTTGTCCTTCTGCTATGACAAAGACCTCTCTGAGTTTTGCAGTCTGAGCTCCTCATCTCCTTGGGAACACAAAAGCAAGTCATTTTTGGGACAGCTGTGAAGGCACAAGTCCCTGTAGAGTTAATGGCTCTGAAGGCTGAACATTAACCAGCTCTGAGTTGCTATTGTTCTGGATTAGAGAACTTGATGCTTGCTCCACTTCTTTGTTTTAAGTGTAGAACAGGTAGGTATGTTCTCATTTTGATTTGACAGCTGGTTTGCATGACCAAACCTTTCAGTGCCTGCACCCAACGCTTCCCATTCAGCTGGTCTTGATGTGAAAGCTGGCACCAGGAGTCATACCATGATGGATGATATTCTCACTGTATCACTTGAGTTCCTTCACTGAATTTCTGCCAACTGAATAGCATAAAGTATATATAATGCCTCCTTTAACACAGGTAGCAGTGATCAGCCATTTTCTGTTTGCTTGCATTGAAACCAAGGCAAACTGTGGCTTATGCAAGAAGGGCTGCTGGGGAAGCATGTGTGGGCAGGTGGAAACAGGTGGCAAGAATGTCAGCGTGACTGGGGAGACAGGAACCAGTTGGTGTTCTACAGGAGGAAGCATCTCCCTTCATAAAAATGGAAACATGACACCTGGAACACCCCCTCTCTCCCAAATTGTTCAACATTGATGGTTCCCTCTCCTCCTGTCCCCAACACCAGCTCTTTGTGAACAGGTTACAATGATTTTTCTGTCCAGAAACAGGTCAGGAATCAGTTTCATGGGCTGGGGCCATCCTTTTTTTGTCTTTTGGAGTTGGTAGCCAAAATCCAGTGAGCCCTGCTGTTACTGTGACCCATTTCCAGCAGTACAGGGGCTGATACTGGCACTGCTCCTCACAAACTGGGGGTACCAGTCTACCCCTCACCCTGAACTCAGCTTTTCCTTTGCATGGATGTGAGGGCATTTGTGTCTCTGGAATGAAAACTCACTGCCTAACTTGTGTGTTACCACAGGACGCCCTGCTGTGTCTATATTTTGTTGCCAAATAACAGCTTCCACAGTGACCAACAGAAAATAAAGGAATGCTTCTTCTTATTCAGTTTCATTGAGATATTTTATTGAAAGAATTGGAAGGATGAATAATGACAGTGGGAGACAGCAGTGACCCTTTTCTCATTTTTGCAAAAAATAATTGCAGCTGAAATCCACCCAAGAAAAAGTGAAAAATTGCATAGAGAAGCCTAACTGATGTGTACACCAACTGGAGCCTGCTAAGATATGTACTTATCCTTGCAAGATGGAGTCTAGGACTAAGATTAGAAGCAATACAAAGGTTTTAGTAATGCCAGATTTCACAGTCACAGTGCTTGGCTGACAGCTCCTGCATCTATACTTCACTGTAGTTGGCCACATCTGGGCTTAAAACAGTGGTTAGATTTTTCATTCATTCCTTGGCAATCCAGTGGGGCAGTTGAAATAGTACCATGTGTGATACAGAGGTTCTGTGTTCGTGCACCAAGAGCTAGTAGTGGCATCCATTACTCTGCCTGGTTTTCATCTACCCATTTTACTTCTACACCAAGAACACCCTACATGAGTTGGCCACGGCCAGAGTCCACTTTTCTAAGCTAGACAGAAAACGTGGGTGAACCATCCACCTTCAGATATGGCTTGCCTCAGTGAAAAGCACATGGGGAGATGGTCCTCTGTGCAAAGATGCTGTAAATAGTCACAGAATTGTTGGATCACAAATTTAGAAAGACCAGAGCTATGTATACAGGTAGGAAAACAAAATATTAGTGTAAAATACGTATAGGTAAAACCATCTCCTTTCAGGTAATTTTAGATTTGCAGCAGTGTAAGCATGAATTGAGAGCCGAAAAAAAAATCAGATCTTAGCAAGTGACTTGGAGGTGGCCAATGTTATGAAGCCTTACACTTGAGCCTGTGTAGAAAATCACGTTTTATGTAATCTTTAATTTAGAAACTTTATTTACACTTGTTACCATCTGAGCTGTCCTTACCTTGTGGAGCAGTATTACTTCCTCTTTTATATCCTCAAACATATTTATTAATCAGAATTCAGTGCTATGTGATAGAACTGTAGGGCAAAACTGTGGTGTCACTGATGCTGGATGGCAGCTTTGGAGAGCACCCAGTCCCACCACTGCCCATAGCAGGTCAGCTACAGCAGGTTGCTCAGGGCTGTGTTCAGTTGGGTTTGAATGTCTACAAAGATGGAGACTCCACAGTCTCTGGGCAGCCAGTTCCAGTGTTTCACCACCTGAACAGGAAAAGGAAAGGCTCCTGGGTTTAAACGGAATTTCCTGTATTTCAGTGTGTGCCCATTGCCTCTTGTCCTGTCCTGCACAGCACTATAAGACCTGCCATCTTGCTTACTACTGTCTTTGGTCCCAGTATCTATACACAGTGATCAGGTCCCCTCTGAGCCCTCTTTTCTCCAGGCTGGACAGCACCAGCTCTCTCAGTCTTTTCTGATATGAGAGATGCTCCAATCCCTATCTTCAAGGCACCTTTGCTGGACTCACTCCAGTATGTCCTTTAGTACAGGGGAGCGAAGCACTGGACACAGTACTCCAGATGTGCCTCACTGGGGCCCAGTAGAGAGGAGGCATCACCTCCCTGTATGTGCTGGCAACATTCTGCCAAATGAGGAACAGGATGCTGTTGGACATACTTGCCAAAGAGCACATTACTGCCTTCTGGTCAACTCAGTGTCCACCAAGGCCACCCTGACTCAGGACTTAAATTTTGCAACACTACTGTCACTTGCAACAGGATTAAATAAACTCTCCTCTGTTAAATCATCACATAATAGATTAATGAGGGAGCAAGTGCAAAAATAAATGACTCCCTATGACTTTTGGTCTGCAAGGTCTGACCAAAAAAAAAAAAAGAATAGTTGTGAAATTCTGAAAACAAAACAACAACCATACTTCAAGCCAATGCAAACCTGAAATTTTGGTGATGGTAAAACTTTAGCTCAGGCACAGGATGAAGTAGTTGCATAGAACATGACTAAATAGCTTTATGTTAGGAAGAGCTGAGTTCCCGCAGCTTCAGACATTCAGTCCACCTTATCACTCACCATGCCTTTCCATACTACTCTTTCATAAATGGGCTGGGAAAACAAGAGTCTTATTATCATAGTTTAAAATTATTTCCATCCTGACTCTGGCAAACTGGTCTAGGATTCGAGTCCAGGAATAAAGGGCTTCATACTGAAATTGCTTTTGTCATTAATCTGCCCAGAAGGAGTTAGTAGCCTTGTCACTCTGGGAGACTATCATCTTGATATGGCAGAAAGGTACAGAGAAAAATGAGACCAAAACACACAAGCAGGGCTTTACCTGGCTGGTGTGTCATCCCCACCTGATTTCCGCCTTCTCCTTGCTGGTCTTTAGGAAGGTGGGAAGTGGCAGAAGGGCCCTGTACAGAGCCTGGCACCTGCATGCCTCCCACAATGCCTGCCCCGGCTGGGCAGGGAGAGCACAACCACAGCCTGGGAACCCTCCTGGCCACAGAGGGACAGACAGCTCTCCTCATGGATGGTGGATGGCTGGATGCTAGTTTTGGAGCACCCTGACAGAGCTTTTTCAGTCAAAAAGCTTTGCCTTTTTTAGACAGTGGAACACCCCCAATGCAAAACTGCTTGCTTACAAAGCTGCTACGTCCTTCGTGAGTAGCAGTTTTGGGCAAACACTTTGCAGATGTATCAGTAAGGGCGCATGTGCTGCTGGGTATGGAGGCTTTAGGCAGAGGCTCTGCAATGCAAAGAAGTGAGAGGGTAAAAGTTTTTGGGATAAAACTATTTTCTTCAGTCCATTAAATCCCTTGCTCAGAATTAGAGGACAGTGACGCAGTGATTTTGGAATGAAAACAACTGAGAGTAAACTCATGGGGCCATAAGCATAATTTGTAGTAATTTAACCTCAAAGCAATGATGGTGTAGCTAACCATAAAGTGGTTTGTGTCTAACGGAGGAGGATGTAATCAGAAGGTTATACTGAGTGCATGATCTTCTGAATTTATGGCAACCAGTAATAAGTCCAGGCTTACAGAAGGGAAAGCATACACATGTTAACAACAGGGTCCCTGTAGCAATGTCTTGATTCAGCTTCTGGTCTTACTCCCAGGCAGTGTGCTCAGAGTTGTCTTGTTTGTAGGATCAGGATGGGAAAGGGCAGGGGTAACCTCTGCAATGCAGTAACAAGAGAGCTTATTTTGCACTCCGCCACTTCTTACTGCTCACTCACTTAGGACGTGCTGCACAACAGCTCACACTTCCCATAGCACCAAAGCACACACCTGGGGGTGTGGGTTGTATCATTCCCACAGGTACATGGGAAGCAGAACACTGGCATGCATTTTCTTTGCTGGCTTTGCTTTAGCTTTTACTTGGCACTCACTTTGACGCCTGCAAATGCAAATCAAGCCTTTCCACGAAGTGACACATTGCTTAAAGTCAGGGTCCCAGCAGGTTGTCTTTGAGTTGGATTCTCTGCAGCCCAACTAATAAAAGTAGGTTTTCTGCTACCACTGTTTCTCCTGTCATGGAAGCATCTGTACGGTATATCTTCTCTATCCAACTCACGGTGTCTGTGACACTTGTTGAATTAGCTACATTTGAGACTTGCTGCTTTCTGCAAATGTAACTGAAATAGTTTCAAAAGTGAAGAGGAGCAAAGTAGATGCTAAATGTTTTGGGAAACCAGGCTAAAAAAGGCATTTGTTCTCATGTGCTTTCCCTGTCATCCTCTCCCACACAGTTAACTTTATGTACCTATCGAAGCTCCTTCCTTTCCCATCACACATGATATTCCCTTCTGCCTGGGACGTACTAGACCCAAGACATACCAGACCTCACGACTCATGTTAGAGGAGTCTGTTGATACTGGCAGTAGTTGTTGTACTCAGGATTGGGTTTTTGTGCTAGAAAACAGCCTAACCCAGAGTGACTTGTAAAGGCTTTCTACAAAGCAACCAGCTCAGCGTGCTCACGACGAAGCTTCAAAATAAACAAGGTAAAATAATGTATCTATCTCCCACAGTTGGGAATTGCCGCACGTGAATGAAGATGATCCATTCATTAGGTTCTGAACACAAAGTCCCACCAGAGAGTATCATAAATCCATGTGATGTCCTTGAATGCTGGATTTTTTATTTGGGCATGTGAAGCAACTGAAAAATGTGTAAAATGAAAATCACATGTACTGAAAAGCAGCTCCATAGCACTTGAAGCTGGTAACATCTGAAAGTGAGTAGGCAAGACTGACACATAAAGATGTGTGCTGAGCCAATTTATAGCAAAGGGTAAAGATCATACAGCATCTGAATCAAAACAGGGTAGGCACTACTCCCTAGTGACTGCACATCCGAAAAGTCTCTTGCGTACTGATTGTATCAGAGAATGTATGGAATATATTACAATTATGAATGTTTCTCTGACATGTTATTTTAGAAAAGACCATGAGAGTAGAATAAAACATAGGGCTGAGTCTTTCAACCTGCAGCCATAACCAGCCCAATTTTCATTGTTGACAAAGTTGAAGCAGAGATGTTTATCTCCACACAGCTACTTCTCAGAAGAGATAAGTATTCCCATAAAACGCAGGTTTTCAGCAAAAGCAGTTGCAAACTTTTCTAAACCAGTGCACTTTCTGGTACTTGTTTAGAGTTAGCAGCTGAGTCCAGAAGGCAGGACTCCAAAACCCTTGTATGGTGCATTCTGCAGTTGTACACATGAACATGCTTAAATTGAAGTGTTTTATCTTTGTACTGTCATGCCATCAGTCTGCTCAAAAGCTTTCAAAATGTGGCCCTATATCTTCAAAAAAAAGAAAAAAAAAAGTCTAACTCAGTCCTATGGCCGATGTTTTATTATATAGCTGATCTGATTAATTCCTTCCTACAGTTACTTTGGACTGTTCAATCCCTGCTGTTGTTTTATATTAAGGAGATGCATTCTTGTGTTGAGCAAATACACTACAGAGGTACATGCACAGGCTTGGACTTGGAGTGCAGGGAAATGAGGGCCATCTGCTGTGCCATCCGCTCTCCATCTTACTGCTAATGAAGTCTATGAAAAGAAAATACGGTGAATATTGGAACTGATGTGTGACCAAAAAAGGAAGCTCAGAAATCCTGTGCTCATAATCGCAGGTGAGAGTACCTACATGTAAGAGAAAGTCAGCTAACTTCTGCCAGGTCATCTTTCACATCAACACTGCAAGTCTCTTTTTGCTTGTTGAAGCCTTCTCATTTTCAAATGGTTGAATGAAATGTGCCAATGATGTAGAAACTATTGCCATTTCCAGTCCTGCTTGGCATTTCCTTGCTTCGACAGGGAGTTTGGTGACTGGTTATGCTGAGAGAGAAGTAAAGACAGGCTATCTGTTTCTGAGAAAGGAGCATAGCAATTCTGAAGGATCTGGTGATGGTCTCCATTAGTCTCTGCCAGCTGAAGTGTTCAGATTCATGGAGCCAGAAGCCAGTGAATCTCCAGCATGATTAATACATGGAAGCACCTGGATGTTTTGGTTTTCTTTAAGGAAATCTTATACTCAACAGAAGGGTTGCATCTCAGGAAGCCATCCAGGGCAAACAATATCTGGTGGGCTATTACTAGTCATTCTGATCTGGGTAGATTTTGTAAAATTTGGTTGAAACAACAAAGAGATGCCTCCCATATTTCAGCTCGGTTTTTATGGACTGCAGGAGGACAACATCCTGTGCAAGAAAAATTTCTGTCTCTGCTTTGCAGTGATGAGTTTTTGGGGCAGCCCGTTGGCCATTTGCCATGGGGAGTTTTGAAAAGGGGCAAGAGCTCTCAAAGATCTGGATCACTGTATGGGGGTCTGCAGTGTCTTGGTCTGGGACCCACTGCAGTTGTGTTGTGTGACCCAAGCGCTCAGTTCTGCTCCCAGTGAAGCTGCTGGTGAAACTCCTCTCTTTGTTTCTCACTTTCACAAACAAGGACAGAAGTGATGGGTGATGATCTGCAGTCAGGAGCCTTGGTGCCATGAAAATTTTGTCAAAGACCTAGTTAATGCATTGGCTTCTGGGTGCGGAGAAGAAAGGCTGATGCTGCTGATGCAGCTGCTGTATCAGAGTGCCTCCTCACCAAGCTAGCAGCCTGATGTGCCATTTCCTCCTGCAGGGAAGAAGCATGTGCTAACTAATAAATTCTTAAAAATGGGAATCTTCACCTCCATCTGCATAGATCAAAGTAACGAAAGACTCTCCCAGTCCACTCACAGCCTGTACAGGTTTCCAGAGCATTGACAATCTTTGTAGGCAGAATATACTGTGCCCTGCCTAACAGGAGAGATATCCCTGTGGGGTGTGCTTTGAGAAAGCTTGTTCACCTTTTGGTCTCTCCTCCACATACTCCTACTAAGGTTAGAGGTACCTTACTAAGGTTGGCAAACTTCAGTGATAAACACTGTGTATCCTTTTTTGATCTGAAATATCAAAGTACTTCATAAGAACAGTAACGAGCTTCCACATGCTGTAATCGCTAGACATATTCCCTCTCAAATGGGACACATACATGAAAAGAGTGAAGAACAAGCCAGGATAAGAAAGCAGGCATGTAAAATCACTTTAGCATATGGCTGATAACACCAAAATCCTCAACATTTATTGCATGATGCTTGGTAGTGTAGTTTGGCCTTCAAACGCTCTTCAGAGTTAGCAGAGGGACAAGCAGGCCCTTGTAAGAAGCCTGGCTTGGAGCTGACTGAAACGTGCTGCAGAATGTGCAGTGCTCAGTGAAATTTCTTTGGGATTCACCCTAAAACCAGTAAACTGCACGGTGAATCCTGTCTCAACATTGACTCAAATGTTTACTTTATTGTAATCAAGTGACTGGAATAAGAACAATGATAATGATAATTATCATCAACTTTGCCATTGCAGTATCATTGCAGCAAAAGATAGATATTCTCAAAGCTTCTTGGAGGGACTTCCTTATAATCTACACCTCATAGCTGAAATACAGATTCTGATGCACTGGTACCATACATCTGTTCTCCTGACTTTTTAACCATGTAGTGCTAGTTTATTGCTGAGCTTAAGGATGAAAGAAATAAGAAATGAAAGTAAAAAAAAAAACCTCAAACCCGAAAAAAGTTTCTTCTCTCCTAAGTACATTCAGATGTCAGCCTCCAAAAGCCCTGTTTCATTCCCAGATTATTTTACCTTCCTGCTTATGAGGCAATGTTGTTATCAAATAGGTTTAATCACAAGAAGGCTGGGTTTTAGAATGGCAAATGTTATTTGCAGATATTGTCAATAAAATAAATGAAAAATAGCTGCAGTGTTTCAGCACAAGCATGTCAAAGCTTCCAAAGGACAGATTTGTGAAATAACAATTTTTGAGTGTACCATCAGTTCTTGTTTGAATAAAAGGTTTCAAGGATATCAAGGTTGGAGACAGGAAGTCCAACAGTGATTCATGCTACACATGAACATACACCTGCTCCAAAGAAATACTGCTACTGTCAGTTGTTGTCTAAGAGAAAATGTAGCTGACCATAGGACAGCGTTCTGAGTTTGTGCCATCTTCCAGGCTGAGAAAGAATAAACCTTTCAAGGGCTCCCAAGAAAAATTATGTATCAGTGTCTTGCATTGGCAAGGGTGTCCTTGCTGGCAGGATGCAGGGCGTTCCCACTGTACGTGTTCCTACCCCAGAGGGTGTTCAGATGTGGCATTTACTTGTACCCATGACAGATACTCACTACACAGTAGCACACAAGTGGGCATTGCTGTCTTGTTGGGCAACTCTTCATTGAAAGCAGTAGCGTTAACCTCCCTTAAATGGTTTAGTTTAACCAAAAGAGCATATTTGAGTCAGATTTCCACTAAACTGAATCTGTTTCTACCAGTTTCAGAAGCAGACATGATTTTAATGGCTTTTGTGTTTTTACAGGCGCTTGCTGTTACTCCTGATTCTGCAGGTAATCTGGGACAATGGCATTTGGTTTCTATTATGGGGAATGTGAACATCTCAGCAGAAGCCTTATGGTTTCACAGAAGCTTTAGTGTGAGAACAGTGAGGGTGTATACATTCTTAAGTTTAAAATTAAATTTGCAAATACTAAATATTCTTTTGTGGGCTGCTTTTTAGTGTACAGAGCATCTTCTTTCTGCTTTACCCTCCCTGCTCACTTGCCCGAGTGTCATTTCTCCTCAAACACAAGAATTCCTGTAGCTTCTGTAAGTCATCTGACCCAAACACAGGGCAATGCTTCTTCCCAAGCACACTCCTCACATTGTAATTGCAATTTAGAGCAGCAATCATGAAGAAACAATTTTGTGCAGCTAAGCAACATATACATCATGATGCAAATTCTACCTTGTGCTTTGCTTTTCAATCTTCATTATAGAGCTACATTAAGGAATAGGTAAGCTGCTCAAAGCCTGGTAACAACCAAAGTATAGATTGGGCTAGAGAGAGCAGCTACTGTCTTTCACCCACAAGTAACTTTTAAGGGCTGTGGCAGGGAGGCAGTAGTAAATACCCTTTCTAAAAAGATTAGAGAGGCACGAGTGGAGCAGCTGTGGCAGGAATTTTGCTTTTCAGTTCCTGTTTGCAGAAGTATCAGCTTGTGGGCTGTGATTTCTTGCTTCATTTCTCTGAAGATATATGGAAACTGTGCCTTAAGGGTGCCACAGTATATGATCAGATAGCTGCATGAAGGGGAAATTAAATGGATCTGAAGCTGAAGGGACAACATAGCTAGGAGACCATCCCTGCTGCTCCCACCCCATTACTGCCAAGATAAGGAGTTAGAAGTAAACCCATCATGGTCTCTCCCTTGACATCTTCCTGGTCTTCAGAGCCTCTTCTGCACATTGCCAGAGACCACCTGAGCCTGCTGCTCCCCTGTTCTCCCTGAATCATTCACTGGTCCCTTGCCAGGGATATTCAACTTCTCAGGTCCCTCTGAAGCAAACTGGTGGTTTCTTTAGAGTGATTGCCAGCAGCCTAGGCAAATGGGCTGACAGAGGCTATAGTCATTTTGGGCTTGTAGTTGGCACCTGTGGATATGGCTCTGGCAGCTAATAAATCACAGTAGGGACAGTGAGCCTCTTCTGAAGGCATTTAGCACCAGAGTAGGATCTGTCCCACGGGTTCCCCTGTGTTCACACTGCCTTGGCTGACAGAGGAGAAAAATACCAACCAACCAGAAATGGCATGTGTAGAGCTGACCTCTCAGGCAAACCTAAACTTGTCTTGTACCTTCTCTCAAACAAGCAAAAGGTTTTCTCTGGACACAAGGCTAATGCTGCTGGTCAATGCAAGGGAGGAAGGTGCCCCCCTTCATGACAGCTTTGGTGTGCTAGAGGAATTGCTATGGCAGCAGGAGATGAGGAGGAGTTTGTTGCATTTGTTGCTGCTGAACACTTTTTCTCCAAGTCAGTACATGGCTGAGGTACCACATGTTCTCTCATTACTACTACCCTGAAATTCCTGTCCCCTGGCCTGTTCTGCAGCTGCTCCTTTCACAGCTCTGTCCACCCCAAGGCTAGTAACTGGCCTCCTGCTCTGACTACTCCAGCTCTCCTTCAACATAGTTGGTCTCACCTACATACTTCATGCATTAAGCTTCTTCATTGCAGACATCTTACAACCATCTTTGATGGGGACTCCTAGTCACAGGGCTGCTGTGCTGCAGCAAAAGGTGCTCCTCTGCATCTACCTGTAGGCTGTCTATAGGTTGCTTGACTAATCTTCTGCTTAGCTAGATCTTTTTATTTCCCCCCAATAACATATTTACTCACTCCAAGGCTTCTTCTACCTCTTCTCAGCTCAGCAAATTGTGCTCAGCTGAGCTGCAACTGAGCCTTAAGCCCGCTAAAAGGCCGACCTTATTCACTGACATATGCTTTCTTCTATTTGGTAGTATTGCTTTGATTCAAGTTTGATAATGCTTGTCTTTTATAACTAACACAATAGGACTTGTCTTCATTATAGCAGCATCCTACTGTAAGTTTTTCATGATAGGTGTGAGTGAGCCTCCTATATATATCACAAGTAATGTGACTTTAGATGGCATGGGGTCATGAGGACACATGAAGGCATGATTTGCAGGCTGGCAGTGCTAGCCCTGTGTCTGTTTCACATGTTGCTGCCCAGTGAATTTGCTCTTACCCTTTACAGCTGCTGTTGTGTACCAGCAGGTCACACTCTGGATGGGCTGGTCTGCGCGAACACTGTAGTCATCTCCCAGCCTGCTGGCATTCACACGGCTGCATAAATTTCATTTTTTATTATACAGGCGCACAGTTATTACATGCTTAAAACCAGCTTTCAGCCCACTGCCCATTCTCTACAGTGACATGTTCTCGTGGTGATTAATACCACGATCAGCTTTGTCTGCTGATGTAATAAAGCTCAAATTTGTGGACAGACAGGCTGCTTCCCTCTGCCGATAAGAGAGAACTGGAGGCACAGCCACCTAAATCTTACAAAGATCTTTGGCCAGCTCTTAAAATGTTTTTTGCTACTGCCATCCAATGTAACTATATCAGTATTTTGAATACTGCCATAATGCTTGAGATGCTTTTAATTAGGCAGAAGGGCCATAGATTTGAAGGATAATAATTAGTCAGCTGCAAAAAAAAAGACATCCTTATGCACAAATACAGACACTGAAAAAGTTTACAAATTGTCCTTCAAACATGAATATTTGGCTTAGGCAATGATGAATGCCCTCCGAAGTGTTGCTTTCTCTGCATCCACTCGCCATTTGTAAATCAATAAAACAACAAACTATGAATTCACAGTAAACACAGAGAGGCAGAAGAGTGGTTTCCTCTCTTCTATTCCTTTTGAAGACAACCTAAACTTTCAATGTTTTTTCTGCAAGTTCATGCGTTCTCAGTCTTCTGGCAAGCATGAACTAGGGCTGCATCCTTATCACCCGTGAGGTTTAAATTGGAGAAACAGGGCCGTTTTGCGGCGGCTCCGTGGTGTTTTCGGTGAATGTGACCGGATAGCGCAGAGCTGCGACCGACTTGTCCTCTCTGCTCTTCTTCACCGGCTGCAAAGCAGTATTGCCTGCATCTCTGCTCCGACCCCCTGTTTATGCCTTCTTGAAGCATCGATCAGCGGCACGCCGGTCCTCCCTATTTCTCCCAGTGCCCACTAGATGACGCCTGTGATTTTAACAGGAGCTCGTAACCCTAAGAGTGGAGGATTTCATAGTTTCGCTCTCAATTTTCCACATTTTGTATATGTGTGTATGGTGTAAAAAGGCCTCGAGAGCAAGGAAGACTGAAAAACATTTTCAGTGCTGTATATTTGCAAGGGCTGTGAGGTTGCAGAGATGTATTTTGTGCTTTCACACCCTGTCTCACCTGGCTAGTGGAATACCAGGCTGTAAAGAGACATAGCTAAATAACTCTACTGTTTCTTCAGAAGGAGAAAATGCTTTGACACTACAAACACAGTGATGTTGACATGTACAACCTGAGACCAAACTGAGGAAGAGAAAGAATAGTGAAAACCAGCAACGGTGTCAGCAAACAGGTACATTACTGGTACTCTGTCTTGTAGTGCATGCCTTGTAGATGTGTGCAGGAAGGAACTGAAAATTAGATTCACCACTTGGTGAAGTCTTCTAGTTGGTGATATGTCTCAGGAATGCATGCAGCAGAGCTAAGTCAATGCTCTAACTACAAAATAGCAAAGGACACTCCTTTTCACCTACCTGCCTTTGCTGGGTTAATATAATCTGAAACTATAAAATCAAGACATGATTTATTTTAAAAATACGCAGTGTAGTTAAGACTAATGGTAAATACAGATCATAAAACTAGATTGACTAGCCATTGTGCCTGGTTACAGCAAGTTTATATGTTTAAATTATCTTGATTGGTTTACAATAGGCAGATGCCATTTTTTTCCTCTGGGGGCAGGTGCTCCTGCTTCATGTTGTTGTTTGTATTCTGAAAGCAACATTGCGAAAATGGGTGGGGAGAATTAAAGACATCATACATCCTATGTCTGGGCAATACAGTATTCAGTTTCTCAAAGGCTAAGGATGTCAAAGGCTCCTGTCACTTGAAGTGTGTGAGGGCTGTGGTATGAGTCTGCAGTGAGAAACATAACACAAACGACATGCGGCTGTTAGCTCTAATGGACCTGAGCCAGCCCCTGAAGCACTTCAAGAAGAACAGGCAGAGGGGAAAGGTGGGTTCGTATCAGGAGGAAGTAAGCAAAGTGCTGGGTCCTGAACTTGGGCGACAGCAACCCCCTGCAACACTCCAGGCTTGGGAAAGAGTGGCTGGAAAGCTGCTCATGGAAAAGGACCTGGAGGTGCTGATTGACAGAGCTGAACATGAGCCAGGTTGTGCCCAGGCATCCAAGAAGGGCAACAGCATCCTGGCCTGTATCAGCAATAGTGTGGCCAGCAGGGCCAGGGCAGTGATCATCCCCCTGTAGTGGGCACTGGTGAGGCCACACCTCGAATCCTGCGCTCAGTTCTGGGCCCCTCACTGCAAGAGAGACATTGAGGTGCTGGAGCGGGTCCAGAGAAGGGCAATGGAGCTGGTGAAGTGTCTGGAGCACAAGTCCGATGAGGAATGGCTGAGGGAACTGGGGTTGTTTAGTCTGGAGAAGAGAAGGCTCAGGGGGGACCTTATCACTCTCTACAACTACCTGAAAGAAGGATGGAGTGAGGCGGCTGGTCTCTTCTCTGGAGTAACAAACGATAGGACAAGAGGTAATGGCCTCAAGCTGTGCCAGGAGAGGTTTAGATTGGATATTAGGAACAATTTCTTCACTGAAGGTAGTCAGGCATTGGAACAGGCTGCTCAAGGAAGGGGTTGAGTCACCGTCCCTTGAAGTGTTCAAAAACTGTGCAGATGAGGCCTTCAGTGACATGGTTTAGTGGTGGTCTTGGCAGTCCTGGGGTAATTGTTGGACCTGATCTTATAGGTCTTTTCCAAGCTGGTTGGTTCTATGATTCTATGATGCTAAATACAGTAATCAGTCACCTATACAATAATTTCAAAAATGTTTTCCGAAAGGTGTTTCTTTCTAATATATCAGAAGGAACTGAAAGTGCTTTTGGATTGACCTTCCCTGGCTTTTCATTTTTTAACCCTGGGTCTGTTAGGACTGTTGAGACTTTTCTGCCCTGGTTTCATTGACAATCCTCCTGGGACCTTCAGAGATGTCAGTTAGGACCACTGCTGGCCATTAATTGAAGGAGAAACTGTGCTGTTTCATTACCTAGGATGTCTTTTCTTCTTGGTATGTGTGAATCATACTGAAAATGCCTAAAGAATTTTAGACAGCCTCAAATAACCTGGTTTCTCCCTCTTTGCTACCAGTTATTGCTACTTATTGGCAAGTTTACTGGTTTTTATAGCCTCTTTCTTACTGCACAAAAATCATTCTTGATGTGAAAGCAATAAAAATCAGGTAAATTGCCCTACAAATCTCCAAAAGACAAAAGTGTTCAGGACCTCCTTGTACATTAGGAAGAAGAAAGAATGGGCACATGTTCAGCATTTTTTTCCCTTCCACAAATGCATCCAAGCATCTCAGGTCACTGTATCACTTCATACCTTCTGAGAACCATTAAATGATCACAATACCCTTGTATTCATAGTATAGGCAGGCTCCAACATGTGACTCCTCAGACCCACCTGAAAAACTTCCTTTCTACCCAGTGGTACGTGCCTTTCTCTGCAGACAGGCCTCTGAATCCAGAGGTTCATGAGGGGGAGGAAGTGTCTATAGCATGGCCTGATTTGCTTCTCTTTCTCCTTTGTTAGGGAGAAAACTGGTAGAAATGAGTGTGATGTATTAAAATACTCTCCCTGTGCTCACTGTCCCGGGACGTGACATGGGCAAAGTAACATTCCAGTCTGCGGTTGTTAAAACTTGCTAGCTAGTATGTTGCCTGACACAACATGCTTTCTTTGGTTAAACAAAACCTGTAAGCAAGCTTGCTAGATATGATTTCTCCCATAATTAATTATTTTAATCTTCTCCGGCAATAACATTTAACGATTTTTGCCTTTGGCTGAACAGACCAGTTTAATTTCTTGGTCTCAGGTGGCATCTAAAATATAGCTGGAGGACAATAAGAAGTTCAAATTCAGTCATGCAAAGTAAGAAGCAAGTTGCATAGTCTTCCTTTTGCTTCCAGCTCAGCAGCAAAGCACCTCATGGGCATGTACAGTGTGTGATGCAGAGAAGTATTTCACTTGTTGTGCCAGGCATAAAAGATTTGGGTGCTGGGTTGGGTTTTAGGTGGAACAGGAGCTGAATTGCAAATCAGCCCTGCCTTGGGTGGGTTGGTTGGTTGTCTTCTCATTACCAAGCATGAACAAGCCTAGGCATGCATAGCCTGGTAAAGTTGCTGCACATGGGCCACGCATGGCGCATAAACCCTCTTCCAGACAGCTCTTTGTAGGGCTGTGGTGTGACTCCAAAGCTGTTTTACTGCAGAAAATAGTGTTTTGTCAAACAGAACTTCTCTAAGAAAGGAACCACATCTAAGGTGAAAGGACAATAAATTGTCATTATCAATTTTGTGACAGTTGTTATGGGAAGGATTTCTGCTGCCTTCTGGAGAAGCCGCTTTCACTAATGTGCTTGGTGGTTTAAGTTTCTACAAGAAACATGCTATTCCTATTCAGTAGGCCTGTTCATAGCACATAAGGCTGGTAAATCCCAAAATGCTTAATAGTGACTGGTGAATTCAAGAAACCATCCTGGAAATACTGCTTTGGTGACTTTGTATGTGGATGTTCCTTGGCCCATCTCACTGATCATGCCCAGAAAACCTCTCCCATAGCAAGCTTGTTGCTCTCTTTTCACCACATTCATGTCCATTCTCCCATTGAGCCTAGAAAGAAGAATGGGAGGAATGTATTCACCTACTTTAATTCATGCTGAATATGTTCTTATATGCTTAAGCTTTTTGAAATCAACAGGAGCATTTGTATAAAAATATGTTATTCAGCTCCGATAAGAACAAGGCAAACAAGAGGAGATGCAGTGTTTGCTGCACATGAGCTGCCTTCTGCAGTGCCATTCAATCAGAAACTATTTAAAGAGACTTTGAAATCTTTGGTTTGGCCAGAAATGTCAGACAATACTTTGAAAAAAATGTTATTTATAAAAAGAATTTTAAAAGCTACCCTCAAATGCACATTTACTTGGATGGGGCAGATCTCTCCCACATGTGGTGTTGCAAAGAAAAGCTTCTGTCCTTTTTTTCACACATTATCAAGCCACAAGACCCTACCTGTGCTTCACAAAGAGAAACTTTCCTCGTGTTTACACAGGTGGGCTAGGCAAGGGGATGTGAAGGCTGTTGGCAGCTGTGCAAAAAGCTGATCTGAAACTCCGAGAACAAGTACATTTTCAGGGTTGAACTATTTAAAATACACATTTTTTAAAGCACAGTGAATTGAATTCCATGCTTGCAAAAGATAAATAGAATGCTAACACAACAGGTCAGAGCCTACAGTCTGGTAATCATTGCCTGAACACAGCTCAAGGTGGTTCTTTAAACCTTCCAACAGTGGCTGCAGCCATCATACCTCCACCCTGGTCTGGAAGGATTACTTGGGGAGGGCAAGAGCTTAGCTCACTTCCTCTGCCCTCGCAGGCATTGGTCTTTCTGCTGAGGCTGTTGCAGTCTGAACAGCTGGTGTGTAATGGGAATATTCTGGAGGAATTCAAATTGGAGACTCACATATGGAGGGGCAGCATCCACTGCAGGTGTTACTATAGTTGCAGTGGTAGGAACTGAGATTTGGGGGGATATTTCTGTGAAGAGAATGGAGAACAGCAACATGGAGGCAGGAGGGAAGCATGGCACTGTATGGACACCTGGAGTTTCCCAGGCTGAAGGACTGGTGTGGGCATGGTGAACAGCAGCAGAGGCACAGTCACACAGTCATGGTGTCCCAGGCAGGGCACAGGTGAAGGCAAGCTGCACGCAAAGCTGGGCATGAGGGCTCTGATCAGTGACCCTTCCTATACTCCAATGTCAGAAGTAGACACAGAAAGGGTTAATAGTCACCATCACCTCCACTCAGGGCATTCTCGAGCTTTTCTGTGTTCCCCCATTCACATATAAAATACAACACAGAGGAGGAGACAGGCAAAGACTGGCACAGAGAAATGGGCTGAAACAGAAATTTGCTGCTCAGAGCGGGGAGCTAAATTTTCGGATCTTCCTGGAGTTGTGTGTGCTCCAGGGTGACACTTCACCCATGTGATTGTTCTAGTGCACATCATTCTTCAACACAGACTGGCCTGCAATGAGCATTGATTATGCTGATGAGGCCCAAGGCCAACACTCTCTGTGCTTTGTACAGTAAGAGCTTCTTAGAGGTAGCACGGCAGATTTCTTCATGGATTGGCATCTAATGAAGCACTGATTACTGCCACATGTGAGCTACATCTATGCTGGGCTCAAGTTCACTAAAGTTTGCATGGGCTTTGGAGAGAGACACTTTTCCTTTCTGCCCTGGTTTTGAGTCCCTGTAGTTTTCAGTTCCTCCGCTCAGGATCAGACCGGAGGATTGAGGTGAGGGCCTCCCTCCTTCTTGCTCAGCAGTAATTAATGATGCCATTTGTCACCCTCTGCTGTCCCGCTGTGGGTTGTATATATTCTTACTGCACAAACTGTGCTCATCTCTGAGCTCCCCAGTTGAAACAAACACACTGAGCAAGGAAGTCTAAGTGAGCTGGCTAAAGCCACAAGAGCAATCCATCTCAGGGTCCTGGTTTAGGACTGAGGATTTCCGGGCTCCTGCTCCTGTGCGCTGTCTGCAAAGATGCATTTGTCACATGGTTAGTCATATATTACCATCCTCCCTTCAAGGTAGGTGTGTGGAATGGCAGCAATTAGAGTTTGTGTCCCCCCCACTGCCTTTGCTGTTCATACTCTGTAGCTCAGATTTACAAGGAGTTGCAGACCCCTACCATCTGCATTTCCACAAGCTGTTGTGGAGCAAGAAGCATCCACACGTGGGGAAAGATGTTGAGGTATTTTTGCTTGTCACCTGCATAAAAAAAATTACTTTCCAGTCAGATCTTACTGAGAGAATAACCCAGTTTCTGTCCAGTCCCTCCTGGCATCACGCTGCCTCTCGGGTGGGTGGGCAGGGGAGCTGGAGGTGACTGCTGCATCCCATCGCCTGCATCCATGGCAGCTGGGACCCCGGCTGGGGTTGCCTCGGCCATCCCCTCTGCCGTGTGTGCAACAGGCGCTTGTTAACCTTGTTCGGGCTGCTCAGCGTCAGGGCCTTTATTGTGCCAATTCTGCTACCTTTACAGGCCCTGCTACTTAAGCTAACAAAAAGTTTGTAAGGGAATAGGATATGAAACACATAAATAAAAGTATCAGGTATCCCTAAAACATGTGTGGATTAAGCTGGTGAAAAGGTGAAATTTCTCTTCCCTGTGAGTTAATGTCTATTTTTCTTGGAAACTATACTATGAGGGCTGCCCCCCCTTTTGCTAAAGTGATAAAAGATACGTTTTCTTATCTGAATGAAATGACATTTTAAAAGGCTCCCTTTGTTGTTTCTAAACCTGCGTGTCAACAGTTATACCTCTTAAACAATTTTCTTCATATTTACTTAATATAACTCTACATTGTGTTGATATAAAACCAGACAGCATACTTTTAACTTCTCAGTACTTTTGTTAGATGAAAATCTTTACAATGCCAGACTAATCTTTCATGACTGACAGCATATTGGCATGGCATGACAATTTAAATCCACGTTGGAATATGTTAATCCATCACCTGGCATTATGATACTTTTTTTGCTTCTGGCTTCTAGACGCTGTAACTTTTGTTTCGAGACGAGTGTTTTTAAAGGTCAGGTGTCTCATTCTAACTCTTCTTTACAAAAGGGTTTTGAAACTGTTTATTCCTAGATATCAGGAAGATATTCTCAAATTAAATAATAAGAAAACCCCTTTCGACATAACTTTTCTTTTTCTAGCATTTGTTAGGTAACATTCTCAATAATTTACTCTGTGAGTTTGAACTGAAGAAGTTGATTCTGTAAGGATAACTGTAAGGATGAAAAATTGGATTGTTATTTTCTGCTAAATAAAAAAAGGGCTGCTTTTTCAGAAAAAAGCCCCTTACTGAGATCACCTATATTTAGAGCAAAAGTGAGGGAGACATTCTGATATGGAAAGAGCAACTAAATTAAAATTCCTTCAAAAGCTTTTATTTAGCAATCATCATCAACAGAAATTACATCTGGCATTCTGCAAAACTGTATCTGGGAATCTTGACCCTTTATTGGAAGACAATGAACACATCACCAGCTTTGTTTTATTTGTCACTTGTTTAGAAAATATCGTATTTTCTGATCTTCTGTGGCCATTTGAATACAGGATTTGATAATTTCATCTACCCATCTGCTTAAATCTTCTTACGATGCTTATGATGATCCACTGCCTGGCACACCGTCCCACGAGCAGCAAAGTGAAACTCTTGGTCAGAAAGGGCCAGTCAGTTTAGGCTGTGACTAGAACTGGACAGAAAGAGCCACCAGAAGTGGTATGAATGTTACACAGCAGAAGCAGAAGGAAAATCCTGTGACATGTCCATTGATGCCAGCTTCATTGAAGGGCTGACTCACCTGCTCTTCTCCAAGATCACTTCTTCTGGGTCCTCACTATGCTTCTGGGAAAGGAGCAGGCATATTGAGACCCTGTTACTGAGCAAAGCTAGGAATTTACTTTTTCTTCCCCTTTCACTATGAAGACTCAGGGTGCTCAGGCACAGCACAGGTACTAGCTTTGAAGAAGCAAGCCAGCTAGAAGTCATCACTAAGCAAGGTTTTCTGAGGAACTGGGAATTCATGGTCACACGGAGAAAAAGATGGACTGGAAACACTTAAAACGGAAAATATTATGAAGCTATGAACAAGGGTGAATACTGAAAGAAAAATAAAAATTAGAATAGAGCCCTTCCTTTCCTCTACAGCAGTAAAGAGGAAGAAAAGAGGAAAAATCCCCCCCCCACTTATTCAGGGAAAGTTATTAGGTAAGTTTCCGTGCTATGAGCTGTCTAAAGATGAAGTCAGAGTGTTATCAGGATTTGTTTTTACTACAGACATTAGGAACTTTAGTCACCAACATAATCACGGAAAACAATTTGTTTGTGTCACTTCTGCTCACCCATTTTCAGGGATAAGGAGTTCCTGCTGGATGAGTATGCACTACAGTTTCTGCTACCACTGTTGACTGAAAACAAACCAAAGAGAAGTTAAAATCATGCTATCTACAGTCAAGCTGGAAAACATTACCAGAAGTGGCTAGTCCTGACTTTGAGTGCCCAGTTAAGGCCTACATGTGAACTGAACCACATCTAGGAAAACCTGCCTGCATCAGAGTGGTATTCTTTGACCCTTAAATGGCTGGCTTTTATAACTGGGTAATGAATTTTGTACAGTTCAATGGCTTTAATGCCTGAACAATAGACATTCTTGCTTCTGGTCTAAGATGTTCTAGGTGCTAGGTTTGCAAATCACCTGTGTAACTCAATTAGTCAAGTGAATGCAAGCTGTGGTGGTTTGATGGTATTTCAGGGGAAAGTGAATTCTAGGCAAGTGAGCAGAAAATGAGGCAAAATTTTCTTCCTTATTGGTAATGTACCTGGAAAGGAGCCTGAAGGGGTATGTGTAGTCAGAGAGGAGAAAAAGGCCCAGAGATGAAGGCGAAAGATAGCAGGGATGTCTTAATATAATTTCAGGTGTCATAAAATAATTCCTACGGCAGTAAAACGTTCCAAAGCAGTGACACGCAAGCATCACAGCTGGAGACTGGAAGGACCTCTCAGATCACAGATAGTATACCCCTGAAAAGTCGCAGCCATAATTTAGGGCATATCAGACGTGCAGCCAGAGGCTAATTAGCTGCAAACAGCTCTCTGCAACCATACTAAGAAACCACTGTAGTCAATGTCTGTTGAACTTAACAGTGCTCACTGTTGCAAGACCGTAACCTGAACAACCTCACCTTTCCTGGCTTGTCAATTTTGGAGGGTGTTTAACAGGCCATTCATTACAGCAGTGGATTAGTAGGGGATGAAAAAAGTATCATTTCAATTCTTCTCTCCCAGCAGCAAGCAATTGATGCCATGGCATGTTAAACATGTTTATTCAAGCAAACTCTATTCCTTTACTTTTGCTGAATAAGTGCAGGTTCACCTTTGCAATATACAAATGTTGCTAAAAAGAAATGGGTGCTGTTGACTGCAATTGAATAACTGTTCAACATAGTGGTGAAATCATGCAGAGCTGTGGCGAAGGTCTTACAGGTAATAGGTTTTCAGTAGCCCTTCTTGAGTTCTCCTTTCCAGCTGCTCCAGTTACACAGGCAGTGGCATTTACATTAGCAATCAGCGAAATGACCACCCACCTAAAACCTTATTCATTTGGGAGTGTCTAAATGGCACACCTAGGAGTGCAGTAGTAATTCAGTGGGAGCCCTGACTTGCTGTGAAGTGTTTTTCATTACTCGTTTCAAAGGAGTTTTGGGGGTAGGGGATTATGTGACTTCTGTGCATGCGGCACTAAAGAAGGCTGGTGGCTAATTCATTGCTCAGGGTGCAAACCTGAAACAACTCACTCTGTCAGTTGGACTCTGCAAGGTACAGACTCTTCCAGGTCTGGTGAAGACAATTTTTGCTGTCCTCTTACTTTTGGCTGGTTTGGCCTATGGTTGCAGATTCGGAATGGTATAATGCTGGTTTTGAGCTAATACAGCTATATTTATTCATACCTAGCCCAGAATTTGCCCCAAGAAACACCTCAGAAAGAAAATGTTTTCTGTAAACAGAGTTAATGTAATATTACGTAGTCCTAAAACAAATGGTGATACCAAAAGCTCAGGTAATATGCAGGTAATTTTTTACAACCACCCCTATTTGTTCTTACATTTCCAGCTTGCTCTACATTTTTCTTTTTCATCAGTGAGTTTGCAAAAGATCCCAGCCAACTTCATCCATGGCGCTCACTATGTGTGGGCCACTGGAAATGTACAGTTTATAATTCCTTGCCAGTACCTGTTGGCTACATCAAATCCATGTGGATCTTCTGGAGATTAGCCCTCCGATACACTAGTTCTGTATGAAGTATCTGGATGACCAGTTACTTGTGTTTTGCTAATGGAAAACACAATAATTTTCTTTGCATTTTGGAAAACCTCCTCTAAGATATGTAGGTTAACATTTATTTCAATCACATTGTATACAACTAAGTTATAGGAAACATGGAGACAGAGAATGTATTCAAGAAGGCTCCTGTGATGTCATTGCCACCTTAATCACTTCTGCTCTGATGGTGTTGATGAAGGTGTTGAGATGGTGGTCGTGAGACTGAAAGCTATGCTCTTTGTGGGCTGCTGTCACCAGGACTGCATTGATTCTCCTTTCTTTTTCAAATGGGGGGATGCCCCACTCCAAAACTCAATAAATTCTGCCTATGTTTGCTAATGAGAAGGAAAGATGTGGTGTTGAGGTAAATTTCTGTGCATCCAAAAATTTGGACTCAAGTCCCTGTAAGATTTTAAACCACCCAGAAACTGCAGACCTGTACCTGGTATCAAATGAAGCGTATTTGTATTAAAAGTCACAATCTTCAGCTGCATGACAGGGAGGATATTGGTAACTGTGCACCAGAATTTTCAGGACTCACTAGACTGATGAGCTCCCTCAATACATCCTTTAGAGCTTTTGCCAAGCTTAGCCTGAACTGTGTTAGTAGGGCTGAAAGCCTAGTTGCATAGTGTGTGTAGGATGGCCTAAGCACTGACCCCACAGACATGTGAGGAGGCATGCTGCTGGAGAAGTCAGGAGTTGTGGCGGGCAGTCTCAACAGTCATTGCTCTTCTCCAGTTGCTAGGCCTCATGCTCTGCTAGTTACTCAAGGGATAAAATAGGAAGGAAGATAGAAGTGAATGGCAGGAGTGGATGAAGTGAAACAGGAGTGACTGTGAGAAAGGAAGATGCAGCAAATAGGAGGGAAGGAAAGGAAGCCCGAGGAGCCATGTGCTCTGGTTTGGGGCCAAGTCATGGCAGATATATTCTCGGCAGGTCATCCTCTCACTCTCAAAACATGGGCAGAAACCCAGTAACATCCAGCAGCGGCAGTCAGGACCCCCTTTTCTTGTCAGCTGGTTTCCTGACTGCAAAGAGAAGTAAACGGTCCTGGAAATGAATGGCTTTCCCAACTTGGCATCCTATCATCCTCCCATAGCTTCCATATAATATCTCTCAAGCAGATCAAGAAGCAACACAGGCTATGTGGCTGGAAGCCAAACCGCACCCCTGAGCAAAGATTTTGCTCCCTAAAAGGGGAAGTGCCAGCAACTTCATTGGGGTCCATAGTGACAACCTCATTGCTACCAACTGGATCTGAACAGTGCACAGCCATAATAATGAAGGACATTGGCATTAATCCTGAGGTAAATTGGTATTTAAGTAGGTTACCTCTCTAAAGAAAGATTATCTTGATTTTGGTTAATTTTTAATTTCTCCATAGCCTGAAATTACCCGGATTTCTTCATTTTCCGGTCTACTTTCTTCCCTTCTGCCCAAACCCTCTATTTCTCACGATAAAGTCAAACTTGCCTCTGTAGATGTCTGAATCACTTCTGCTGGGCTTTTCCACTCTGGCAAGAGCCTTCACAACCTTTGTGCACACTGAAGACATGAAAAGAGTGGGTGAGGTGTTTGATACGGGAGACAGTTCCCTTTCAGGGCAACTGGGATGTGAGGACTCAATGTGTTTAAGGAAGACCAGAGTGGTGGAGTTGACACATTGAAAGTGATACTTGTATGCTGAATTTCTTTCTAAACTAATGAGTTAGGTAACTGTTTCTGTTGTTACTGTTCAAATATTTGAATTGTTCAAGGCTTTTTGATGTTCAGACATGGAGGAGGAACAATAGAGGACAGGAAGTAATGTTATCAAATGTATTTCTCAGGCTTTGATGCTGTAACAGAAAAGCTCATAAATGATCTATGGTCCATTGAACCTTTTCCAATACTACTTGTAACTTTTAATGACTATGAAGTGTACTTCATGGGCTTCAAAATGAAAATTGTTGAAAAGGAAATTCTTTGATTCCACAGGGAGTCTTTATAAACTGAAGTGAGACAATACAGAGAGAAGATCGTACAACTGTTTGCATGGCTGAATGTATATTATTTTTCTCAGAAGTATCGGCTTTTTTCAGTCTGGAATAGCTTAACTTTTAGGACATTGGTGTAATAAATGTACAAAGTTATACCTTCACTGAAGATTCCTTTCCCTATAAAGTGCCTGAAAAAGAAACAGAGTATTAAATATTTTATTATTCAATACCAGTATTTAGACTTTATCTTTCACAAGTTACATTCAGATAAATACAAAATATATTAGCTGTACAGTTTCTATGGAAGAAAAGAAGATGGTTAAAGCCATGGCAGACTGAGAAAGAGTTTTCTGCTGACAAGTGATTAAGTCATTCCACAAAAAATATTTCTTGGTCTTGGCTCTAGACATGGTACCATAAAAAGCCAGTCACCTTATCTTGAGGACTTTTTTCCCCCTCTAGACTTGCACTGAAGCAGAACCTTGTCAACGCATGAGTTTACATCATTAGCATGGGTGTTCGGTTTCCTGAAACATAACAGAAGAGACTGCTGTCAATGGGAGAACCGGGAATGAGGGGTGAAAGTGAGGGATGGCTTCTACGTGATTTGCTGAAGCAGAAATGCAAACAAGAAAAGAGCCAGATGACTCCACATGGCAAACCTATGTGTTCCTGCCCAATCAACTGGTGATCATGTCTCTTTATTTTTTCATTCAGGTCAAAATGTACTTGGCATGTCACTGAGTGTGTGGATGCAGGTTTTACTTGATAGTATGTATTTTACACTTGTTTAGTTTGCTTTTCAGAATATTAGTAGAAGTAAAAAGCATATCCACTGCTCTCAAAAGACACTATCCACTATGCAGTGTAGTATGTGCTAGTGAAAAACCGTCCTAATGTTCATAAGCTGCTTTCATGAGTGTCCTCTAAAGGCAGACATTTCTTGCTTGCATAAATCCCTGTCACTCATCTAAAGGGACAACAATTTATCCCATTCAATATCACTTCAAAACCTTTAAAACTACCCCTCTGCCATTATTAGTAGCACTGTTATCTGGGCAGCCAGATCACTACGTGCTGCTCTTTTTTTCTGCTAGGTCTGTATTTCAGTTTCAGTATTCCAGCTGCAAGCAGCTATGGCAGAATGCGATCCAAGCAAAAGTTCAAGAAGTTACCACCCATCAGCTGAGACACTTGTAGTATCTGTGGGCATATTCCTGGTTTGTCCCAATTGCAATCTAATTTGACATAACCTACATTTCCTTCATTGTTTCTTACTTGTGATTTGATATTCCACCACTGACAGCTTCCTCCTGAGGTCCTTCAACTGCTTTGACCTCATCTAGCATTATTGCAGGGTGAGCCAGAAAGCAAACATTTTCAATTCTCATTGATTTCCCCCCTTTCCCATTTGGGGATACACAGTTACAGTTTCAAGTGTTAATTACCAAGATGCACTTGTAAAACAGGCTGGCACAACCATGTATTACATGTTCCATCTAGGTAAGGCCATGACACATAAACGTAGTGGTATACATTGCTGCTTTTTATTGTAGCTGGGCAAACTCTGTGAAAAATCCCTTCTACAATGGTGTTCTCAACTGCTGAATTATTTGTCTTTAGCCATGTTAAACTTGTTTCTTTCTGTGTGGATTTTTCTTTCCCAGGAATATTCTGCTCATCAAATTTTATTGTGTAGGTGTCGAGACAACTGTATATGTAAATATTTGCTGAAACTGAATTTTCAATATGCAGAAGTACGTATGTGAGTTGTAGGTGCCGGCTCATTCATCTCATAAGAGTCAGTGCCTCAGGAGTGTCTGTCTGGCACCCTGTGTGCTTCAAGGTAAGGCAATGTTTGCAAAAACAGCTCAGGGCCAGTCTTTCAGCCCCTTGATACTTAGACTACTGAATGCCAATACAGTCCTAAAGGAGAAAATGATCATCAGGCTACTAGACCCTTGAATCGTCTTGTATCTGAAATCCTTCCTGCTCTTTCACATTGCAGTCAAATCAAAAGGATAAGAAAAGGCATGAGAGAACTGCTTGAACTTGCGGCAACTCCTCTTAGTATGCATCTACGCCACTTTGAAGTTTATTTTTCTGTATATGCTTTTCTTCCTGGAAGCTTGTCAAGTGGCAAAGTGGGATCCCTGTTTTTCCAGAATAACTATTTTTTTGGGTGATAAAATGAAACACTATTACTCATTTTCCTTCCAGAACATTAGTACTACGAACAGTTTTTCAAATACATGATTTTGATGGGAAGATATTTTGTCCATCAGTTTAAAAAATTGCAGGTTTTAGAAGCTTATGATTACCTTATAAAAATCTGTAAAAATGACATCCCTTCAAAAGTGTTGAAGTAAAACACAATGCGAGCATATGTTGTTATGTTTGAAAAATGTTTTGCTCTTTTTTACTTTGAAACCACAGCATAGTCCTCTTTCATGACCCGTTTTTCTGTTGATAAAGGTGCACTATTGCTTCATGTGTAAAAGTTACTGATACTGTAACTAAAATTCAGGGTGTTGGCTTCGACTTGCTCTGCCATAATTGATTTACTGCCTTGGGGGAGAAACCTCATGGAACAGCATCTAGGCATAATTATGACCAATTGCACCTGCACTCCTCAAAGCAAACACTACCAAAACCTCAACTCAGCATAATTCTCCTCTCAGTCGTACTTGAAAAGAATAAATCACTGAACAACTCCATGGAAAGAATATTATTTTTTAGAGGAAATCAACATTTTTCATATACTGATCCACAGCTCAGAGAAATATGGAAGCCAAGAAACTAAAGAGCCCTTTTGAGGTGATGGGCTTGAGCCATGCTCTTAGATTTGTCTCACTGTGGTCACACTTCAATTGCTCAGAGAAGCCTTTGGAAGTGTAACAAGACCTGTCATTGCAGTGTAAAGCCTATCGTGTTGAAACAGCAAAGATAGATATATGAAAAGGTAATTTTTCCACTAACACTTTTTTTTTCTTTTTTTTTTTTTTTTTTTTGTAAGAAATGATTGAATTACATGGCAACTCATCTTCTTCCCTCCTATAAATCTGCATCTGCATATCCATTTTTGGCCCTTATGATGTGAAAATACCAAAAGTTGAATTTTTTAAGTAACTTTTGCTAGGTTCAAAATGTAGTGTAATTTTACTTGCGTATACCTGCAAAATTCACTGTTTTTCACATCCATTTGAAAGTAAATCATAAGTATAGGTTATAGTTAGACAGTATTTGTTAAAGATGTCATTGAAAAATTTTGTTGAAATATTTTCTGGGGAAAATGTCTTTTCAATGAAACTGAAGTCTTCCTCAAAATACTTGTTATCTTGGAGAAACTAAACATCATGCCCTTCCAAAACTATTTTTCTGCTTTTCTGGTAGGTGAAAATAATAATAATAAAAAAGTAGATGTAATTTTTGCCAATTTTTTGTGTGTAGGGAAAAATATAATTTTCTGAACAGCTGTGTTTCTTATAGACTTACCATCATAAATCAGTGTTTGTCAGTAATCAAAGAAAAGAATATATCAAATATAAAATTTATTCCAGTTCTGAGTTTCCAAAGGATTATTATGAACAACAGCAAGGAAAAATACATGCCAAAATGCATTAAAATACCTGGGGGCCTTTCTGAAGTGAAACGTAAACCCTACCCTTCTTTTTGCAAACTGCGTTTCGCTCTCAGCCAAGGAAAACTCATGAAAGTGCCCTTCTGGGTGCACCTTCTGGTAGTGTGCCTGAATCCAGGGGTCCTCAGACCAGGCCCAGTTTGCCCAGTCTTAGTCTAGCCTGTGAGCAGTGTCGTCCTCACCTGGGCTCAGGAAGGCTGTGTTTATCTCAATTAACCTCTCCAGGGACCCGCACTGTTTTTTGCCTGTCGCTACACATTGCAAGCCAGCTCTGCCTTGTGCTGTGCTTCACCTGCCTTTTGCTCCCAATGATTGTCTATGTGTCCATAAAGCTGTCTGGGAATGTCTTTCAAATTTTTCGGCTAGGTATTGCCATGTGGTTCAGTATTCATCAAATATCAAGATGCTTTTGAGTTTTTGTGACATCTTGCAGTGTCTCTCTGAGCTAGTCACAAATTTCCTCTAGTGCATTAAGTACACAGGTGTGCCACAGGGATTTTATGCTGGCTGCACAAAGTAGAAGATATATATAAACCAGGGGCTCAGCTTTTCCAGCAGAAAATGTGGTAACGAACCCAGCCTAAACGGTGCAATTGTTCTTCCTCAGGTAGACACCCGAAGGGGGAACCAATTCAGCCTGAAGTTTTTTGCTCTTTTCTAAATGAAATTTTAACAACATCTGTTAACAGGAAAAAAAAAAAAAAAAGAAAATTTTGGTCCGACATATCTTAATCTCTTTAAATCTGCTAGTGTTTTGTTCTGGAAAGTTTGAAAAAGAAGCAAACAACAATCACTGATTTCAAGATTCAGTTTTGCATGTGAGTGCCCTACATTGCCATAGGAAGCCTGGGCAATGGTTGACGTGGATAGTGATGTGTATGTTTTATTGTTCTGGCTGTGTGAGGGCTGACTTTCTCTGGTGAGACTGCTCCAGAGAAAGAGTTCAGGTTTGCATCCTAATAGTAATTTCAGGTATATACCTAATATTGGCTGTTTCTAGTGTGAGGTCCCAGAAGTTGTTTTGCTGGAGTGTTTACAGAGTGTAGAAAGGAAAGCGATGAAAGTTATTACATTTTTGATCTGAGTGACAACTTGCATGCACCTAGTAGGTTGGCTGTCTTTTCATGTCTTTTTCCTCAAAACGTATAGGACTTACTGCGCAAAGACTTACTCTCTGATGATACAGCAGTGTTGTGAATTGCTGTAGGAAAACCATTCAGCAGCCTAGCATTATGCTTTTCTTCCACACTTAATCCCTGCCAGAAGTGTAACACCAAATAGTCATCCTTGCAAAGGAACGACTGTAGGGTCCAGCCACCAGTGACCTGCTGTGCAGCCCAGGAGAACAACCTCTGACATCATTTCCCATAAACTCTAGCTGAACCTCGTAAAATATTGGCCATTCTGCATGCTGCAGTAGATGAATGTGACGTCCATTTATCTTTCATATTATAAGTATTTTCTGTGGTTTAAGGCATTCATTGCTTCCTTTTGCTGTCAAGGAAATACATTTCAGTAGCACTTTACAGAATGTACTTATCTTCAGTCATTGCTGTAAATTTGCAGTGATCATATTTTCACTGTGCAAAATAAATCAAAATGTTTTGCCAGTTAGCTCACACAAGTCTCAACTTAAGTTATGACTAGTGTCAGTTTTTCCCTTGCAAATAAACTTCTTAGCTACATCACATTTTTAATGCATTTGACTGTTTCACAGTTATAGTTAATAAAGAAGCATTGGAATAAAATCAAGGTCTGCAGAGTATCATTTTCATGTTTTATTTAGAACACCATGGCTCCCATAAATAATAACAGTGGGATTTGTAAAGTGCCTCAGCCCTGCAGTGCTTAAAGTCCTGAACAGAGGAGTGAATGCGGGATCAGAGGTGTCAGTCATTGGCATATAATGACAAATAAACAAGTGAAACATGATCATATGGAACCTAGGGAGAACGAAAAGAAAAATAATAAAAAAAGACCATAGAACCAGTATGTGGGACATAGCTTATAGTCAGGTATAGCTAAAAGGAGGTCTTCAAAGGTGGAAAGGGACGAAAGGAGACAAAAGAAAGGCAGGAGCATGCTAAACAGTCTGTTGCAGCAAAAGCAAGACTAGCTGCAGGCTTCAAGCACTGCAGAGGTATGTAGACACTCACATGATCGGGGGTGTGACTCCAGACCTTTGGTGCCCATAATTTGCTAGGATAATGTCAAGAAACAAGCCATTACAATATCAGGGACTCATTAGGTCTACTTAACAAAGGTACTGGCATTAGTGGTATTTGTGACTTACTTTCAAAACTCAGGCTGATGTCAAAGGTGAACACTAATATCTCTGGCTTGCTGGCCCTGAGGTTGCTTACCCACTGCTGAAGAATAACCCTTTAACTATCCTACAGTGCTGCATGCCTGACTTGCTGGGGTTGCTTGCAAGCTTGTGTTTCAGGGAGATCTCTGACTTTGGGCCTCTGACTGGCAGGGAGAATGCCCATGCACAGCCTTGTTGAGTCTCCTAGCTTAGCAGTTATGGCACATTGGGTTCATACAAAAACACACAGGAGCTCTCTAGGAGGCTGCTGGCTCAGCACTTGCTATTAATGAAAACAGATCAAAATAGGAGGCAGCGCCTGGGAGCTCTGGTCCTTGTATGTGATCCTGAGAGTTGTCATGTGAGTAGATGGTGCTGTGATGGGACATAGTTTGTGGAAACTGATGAATATTAGAGATGCCTGTGTACTTGTGACATATTTGGGTGTGCTTATATAAATGGGGAGAGAGGGAAGGAGAAACATGGAGACAAAGTGTCCCACTTCCTCTTCCAACTTCCTCTTGTCTCCCTTGAGGGTTTTGCCATGTCAGCTTTGCTAGTGTGACCATATGATATTCTTCATTAGGCCTAATTTTCTGCTGTAAGTTTTTTGGCTTTCTACTTCTGCTCACCTTTCTGTTCTTCCTCTCTCTTTTGAGTCTGCCATCATCTGCTTCCCCTTCTGAGAATATTTCTTCCCTCTCGCTTTCTCTTCTGCCTCCAGCACAGCTTTCTGCTCTACTGATCCTTTTTTTCGACCCTTGTTTTCATTTTTCACCATCACCCAGACAAAGCCTTGTTGCTTACCCAGCAGACATGGCTCTGGGTGTTGATGTGCAGTCTCTCTTGCACTGCTGCTTGCTCCGACTACCCCTGCATTGCACACCTCTGTCACTCTTTTTGCTGCCAGCAACACTAGCTGTGCCTCAGAGAGGAACTGTGAGGAGAAGACCCTAGAGTGGTCTGCTCCCTTGGCCCCTGTGCCACGGTGAGCACTGCTGTGCAGAAGTACAGAGCACGTGGCGCCAGCTATGGCTGTGGAGAGAGAGTGTCTGGAGAAAAATCACCTGGGAGAAAGCTGCTCCCTTGTCACATTTCTGCCATGAAACCTTGAACCAGAAGATATGCGGTGAACTGACTAATTCGAATACAACTGGTTTAAGTGGGTTTGGATTTCAACTCAAAATATTCTCTCAGCCCTTGCCGCAATCCTTCATACTGTATCTGTAGAGTTTGTGTATGGAAACACAAAGTTAATTGCTTGGGTGTTTCCAGAACTTCTTTGGCATTTAATTTTAGATAACACATGAGGAAGTGTGTTTGCACTTGAACGTAAGTTCTTTTTACATCCTCAGTTTATAGTACACAAATGTTATTTTTACAAAAAGTTCTTCCTGGTCACTACAGTAACTGGCAGATCTCATTCAGACTGAAAACAGAGGCTGCCTCCTCTCCACAGCTGCCAAATCCTCTCCCCCAGATGGCACACTGCTAGGACAGTATTGCTAATTGCAATATCACTATTCTATGGGGAAAGAGAAGACTGTATTGCCTAGGGCTGCTGGTCTGACACTGCTAGCAGTAACACAATAGTTGCATATTAAAGAAAAGTGGTCGAAAGTGTTCAAACCAGAGAGACTTAGATGCTAGTGAATATCAGAAAAAGCATGCAGAATGTTCTTTGGTTTAAGTATGAGCCTATGAAAGTGACATCCCTGATTCATCGCTCTGAACAAATGAGGTCGGTGCTGCCAAGATTGTGATATGGTTTTGGTTCTTTTTTAAGAAGGTACCCTATCAATGCTGGAAGTGAGTAGTCCGAAATGGAGTGACACTGCCACTAAATTCTGTGTTGGAAATTACCCCAACCAAAACCTAAACTTAGAAAGAGCAAAAAAAGAGAGAAGCAATATCCCTGTCTGAGCTGGAAAAACAGGAGATCAAATGAGATGAGTGTAGTTCAGTTCAATTAATTGCTGAAATCTAGTCTGAGACCTTCGGGCTATATGACTGACTAGGACAAGTGAAAAGGACCACCTTAGAAGTGGGGTATCCCTGAAAAGTAAACACAAAACGTTTAGTATGGCCCAAGAATTGCTTCTCTACACTTCGGTACAAGCAACACCTGAAATATCAGGCATTATGCCTTAGCTGTGCCTTTATCTACATCTCTTGTCAAGAAGGATCAGACTTTTTTAATCTACAGGTTTCCCAGAAAGATGATGAAATCTCGGCCACTGGAGACATACCAAACTCAACAGGGAAGGGCTGAACAACCTGACGTTGCTTCAAAATTGTCCCTGCTTTGAGCAGAGTGCTGGATCACAAACATCCAGTGGTCCCATCCAACTTAACATATTCCAGATCTCTATATGTTGGCCCTACTTACTTTCGCCTGTAGAGTTTCAATGGTAAAAACAACAACCCTTCACATTAAAAATAGTAACCAAAAATAGAAACTGGTTAAAATGTCTCTTTTGTGTTTAATATGACAGCACATCCCAGCTCCACACCTCCAGGCACTGTAGAAAGGTGCACTGAGAAACATGAGGTGCATACTTCCTGAGCAGCTGTGATGGGACAAGGATGTACCATTGCCACACCTTTCCTCTTGCCCAGAGCAGGACCTAAGCTTCTGGGTGAGTTTTTAGGTTCCTACAAAAATCTGGTATAGAAGGAGGGAAGCACTCCAATTCACTAATCTCAGGTCTGTTATCTCTTCTTCCTCTCCTTTTTGTACTTAGATACACAAAGATATTATGCCCTGGCAGAATCTCCATGTTTATTGCAAAGTGAAATCAGTAATTAATGAGAAATGCCTGGCCCCATTTGCCTGACAGATGGTACATACATACTTAGAGGTGGCACGAGGATCAGGTTGTAGGAGCTATTTATATCTTTAATGGAATGACATAAAAATCTTTGTGACAGCTCAGGATTTTACACTGCATTTAGCAATCAGAAAAATTCCAAGGACACTTGAGTATTATAATGAATGAGCATTAAGGAAAAGAGAATTTCCAGTACTACAATGAAATGGCAAGTATCTGGTTGACAGATAAAGCCCATATGTCAGTGTTCAAAACTAAGCAAGGTCTAGCACTCTAAAGAGATGTCAGCCACCTTCATAGACTTCGGTGTGTTTTGCCACTGCACAGTCTCAGGTGACAAAAATAACAGTAATCCCTGGATATTCATTTCAAGAGGAGGAAATGGCTCCCTGGGACAGGCCAGAGAGATTTCAGACTATGGAAGGAAATACTAAATGAACACTAAATGACGGTCTGTTTTTCTGAGGGGTTTCAAGAATCATTCATTCATTCATTCTTGGGTGCGTACCAGCCCATGGTTGTTGACACAAAACGCATTGGGCTTTTATTGGGATTTTTTTAAAATGTGTTTATTTATTTATTTATTTGTTTGTTTGTTTATTTGTTAATTTATTTTTTTATTTCAGCTGTGGAAAATTTCAATGGACAGTTATGTCTGGCTTTTATCAATGACTGAGATTTTGGATTAAAAAACATCAAGTATGAATTAGCAAATTTGTAAATTATATAAGAATACCTACATAGAGATTAAATACACATTGGTTATTCATTATTGATCCATTTCTTTTAAAAAAGATGCAGAGGCAAATAGAATTGAAATGTAAAATTGTCGGTTCTTCCCCATGCCCTTCCTACTGGTGCATGAAACAGAAAACCAGTAGCACAGTTTGTGGAAATAGTAACTCTGTTCATGCAGTGCCTTCAAAAATCTTCAAAGAGAATCTTCAGTCAGGAGTGAAACAGAGACATTAGTTTTGGTACTGTTACAACCCCCAGAGCCTACCTTGCCAATCACTTCCTTGTCTGCAGAACAGAAGATATTGAAGGCCAAGGATCCTTCTCACAGAGACCTGTAACAATGCTTAGCTAGTTTATGGATAGCTTTCCTGATTTGAATTGACTCTTGCTTTTTCAATCTTTGCTGTGAGTCTTCAAAAGTAAATATTATTCTGTTTTCTCCCTATGTGTATGCTAAAGGAGTGCATACATGCCTCAAGCCATTTATTTTCCAGCTTCCCTTAAATGTTGTCCCTGAGGAGTAAGTACCCACTGTGTGATGGAAACTTTAATGTGCCATGAAACTTGGGAGGTTGCTATTTGAATATTTCTTTCAACCCGTTCAGTTACAGTTGCTTCCTAGACTTTGATATGCCTGATCAACACTATTTTGCAGTAATGCTGGTTAATCACTCTTCCAGGGACCAAACTCCCCACAATGGAGATGGTGTAGCTTTAAAAATATCCTATATAAACCTCCAGTTCTGTCTTAAATCTCTTCTGTTTTGTCAATCACCCCCTTTGTGCTACAGGTCGGATCAGAATGGTATTGTTTGAGATGAGTCTCGTTACAGACTTTTCTCTCCTGGTTTCTCTATTTCCATGTCAAGCTTACGAACACGTGTATTTGCTGCTTGTGGAGTGTTATAAATCCCCCCAGAGTAGAATCAGAAAGTAGTTCAGCTCTATTGTTTCATAGGAAGTTACAAAGCTCACATTAATAGCATGTACTTGTCTTAAAGGGGTCAATGGCAAGTCGTGACTGCTGATGGTATTGGAAACACAGCGAGTAAAATGCATTTCATGTTATGAAGAAGATAAACAGAAAGCATAATGCAAGTGAAGACAGATAGCTTTTCCTTCATCAAAATATCTATTGCCTCTGGACAAACTACTTTACTTAAGAAAACTCTAAATCTAACCTATGGTCTCATATTACCTTTAAAAGGAAAAATAAACTCTGGAAAGTAACATAAAACACTCTCTAATCAAATGTATTTCATCACAGTCAAACAACCCAAACTGGTTAACAAAAGCTTTCCATTTCACTTAATGATGACAAGCAGAGAGTTCAGATTTGTTCTTGGAAGGGTAGAAGGTAGCTAACAAAAACCACAGGTGAGAAAGGAAGTTTGTCAAGCCCAAACTGGGAATTGTTTCATGAACTGTTCCAAGCAGAACCTTAATCATTTGACTCATCAGCTAGCCCTGAGGACTGTTTTGCCCAAGCGTATTTTCCAGTATGTGTTTAAAGTTAGAATTTGGTTTAACTTTTAACCTCAACAGAAGCAGTTTGCACTGTGACTGTTCCAGTAAGTACCTGGAGAGATCTCTGGAGGTTTGCTACCCTCAGTGTGAACAGCATTCTCCATTTTCTGTCATCTGTAATAGGGAAAGGGCAAGAAAAGGCAACATTCAGCATTTATTCTGTCTCCCACATAGTCTGTCTCGTTAAGCACTTCCTCTGAGCAGAGTTTTCATGTTGCTACAAATATTATCTTCTCCTTCCTCTTTCAGGAAGCTGCCCATTATAACAGCCTTTTGCCACGTTTATTTGAGATAGCAAAATTTACTACAATACCCATGGCCTTCTAACTTTGTTAGCATGCTAATTCTGCTCCTTACATCTGATATCATCAGACAGCTAATGCAAAATGTCCCAAAGCAACTTTTCTCTCTGCACACTCCCCCCCTCTGCCCTTATTTATTTGTGAGTTGATTTATTTTCCCCTCAGCTGTACTTCCACATTTTAAAAAATATGATGGATTCTTTGAAGGAGGCATGGTTGATATAATGGGTGCTAGTCATGTGATGACAGCAGGTTGTCATCACAAAGTATTTTTTCTGGGCCTGTGATTTTGCGAGAGACTGTTTTAATGGATTCTGACTGCTTATCAGCTTGGGTTCAACTGATTGTGTTTCACAGCGGTGCCCATCTCTCCATCCTACATGTTCTTGGTTAGTTTTTCTGACTGGGGACAGAAATGTAATGTCACATTAATACATACCAACAGATCCATCACTTCAGTGCTGTGATTTATGTATTTGCATAGTTAGTCCTACATAATTTGCTTATGAAAAGATCTCCACACTTTACTTCGGGGAAGTCTTTAGCTCGTTCTCATAACTGGATTTGTCTGTCTCTGTCTGATATTTCTTCTGCCATGTTTTTGCTCTTAAAATGTCTGCAGCGTGGTAAAAATGGAATGTGAATGGAGACCTTTCTCTGCTGAGCTGCACAAACTGTCCTCAGGTAAAAGGTGTCTGCCTCACCTCAGGTACAGGACTGCAGAGTGTTTCCATGTTTTCTGTCTGTGACTAGCATAGCCTGTTTTCACTGCCCAGCAGTCTGGACAACTAGTCTGTGAAAAGGAGCAGCCTGTGATGGCAGGTGTCTTGCCAGTGCTCAGCTCATGCTTGTCATTGCTGCTGTATATTTGCACTGTCTCTTTCTGTAGCTTAACTTATCCTTCTCCACATTTTCCTTCACAACTTGAAAATGTCAATTTTTAGTCCATGTAGAGAACCTACAGTTTTTGAGTTTGATGAATTCTTGTAGATGTCTGAATATCATGAATTAAGTGCTTTTATCCAGATTGTTATGCTCTTCTATACACAGGATGCTGCTAAGTACACTGTTTCCCATCTTTAGGTGTGGTGTACCTGTGAGTCAGACAAGACATCCTCTAAGGTCTGCCTATTCCAATAAAATTATAAAATTGCACATTTGCAGATCTTTGCTTCATAAGAGTTTGTCCTGAGATTTTTTCCAGTTCATAATTTCATAGAATCATAGAGCGTTTTGGTTTGGAAGAGACATCTAGTTCCAACCCTCCTACCATGGGCAGGGCCACCTTCCAGTAGACCAGGTTGCTCAAAGCCCCGTCCAACCTGGACTTGAACACTGCCAGGGATGGGGCAGCCACAGCTCTCGGCAACATGTGCCAGTGCCTCACCACCCTCATTGTAAAGAATTTCTTCTTTATATCTAATCTAAATCTCCCCTCTTTCAGTTTAAAGCCATTCCCCCTTGTCCTGTCACTACATGCTCTTGTAAATAACCCCTCTCCAGGACTGTAGATTTGCTTGTTGCGGAAGTCAGTAATTTTTATGCAGTTTGGCAATGCAAGGCCTATAGTTTTGTCAGAAACTTGATTATAATTGTTAAAAAGTAACCTCTTGAAACCAGCATTTTCTGCATTAAAAATGATTCCAGAGCTCTTGTAGGAAATCACTGATTTATTCTAGCTGGCTGCTGCTGAACAGTGCTGCTGTAGTGTAGTGGCCTGTGTAGGTTATGGTTGAGATGCAGACTGGTCTTTTTTGGATTTCCCTCTTAGCCAAATAAATAGTGATTTTGCAGCTGTTAAGTGCAACCTAAAGAACATACAGCTGCTGAATACATTATCTTTCATGCCCAAGAGCTGGTGTGATTATTGTTTTGAATTTTGGATCTTTTTTCCTTTGATGCTCTCAGTTTCCAATTTCATATACCAGCAAAAATGAACCTTGTTCAAATCCAGTATATGGCAGAGATTTTACTCCTCTGCCTCATGTACACTGTCGTTTTTAGCCCTGAAAACAGTATTTCAGAATTGTTGACTGTTACCAGGCAGGTATGTCTGATTGTAAGATTTTAAGGTGATGTGGTGATGACCACAAGCAATCTCAACAAAACCAAACTGAACACCAACTGTATAAGAGGCAGTTATGAAAAGTAAGTTTTTCAGGTCTTGATCAGCAGCACCAACAGTTTTCATGATCTGAACAAAAATGGGTTTCATTGCATCACCATAGTTTCCAAAGAACAGGTGTCAGTGTCCACGCAAAGTTAGCAGTAATTGGTATGTCCGAAGCAGCCCCAGGAGAGCCAAGATTACATACATAATCACAGAGGCAGAGCTGTGCTCTTCCCCATGCAGCTGGTTCAGTCAGTTCCAGATGAAGGTCCTAGGTAAGGCCAATACTAACAGATATGTGGCATGTTTCCTGCTTTGGAAGTAGATGCTTTCCAGCACTGTTAATTCACTTGTCAGCCATCACACCTAAATTCACAAACCTGGTGAGAACTTTTTTGGCACAGTAGGATGTGGCGCAAAACTTGAAGCTTCACTGCATTTTTGACAACTCTTCCATCACTACTATAAGAAAATTCCATCAGATTTTGTCCAGGTTAAATCTAGTTTCTGCTTAAAAATTAAAAAGAAGAAAAAGAAAAGTTTGGCTAAACCTTATCCTGTGATAATGTATAGGAATGAATGTTTAAATATTTTTCTGTAATTTTTAAGGGTTTAATCAAGAAAAAGCTATCTCGTGCAGGATAGCTTTTATGATAAAGTCAGACTAGACTGGGCTCCTCGTGACAAGAATGGGTCCTACATTTTAAAGATTATCATTCCTTTGCCAAATTTTGCAATTTGCTTGTTAAGTTTTCTGAAGATTTAAATGCTAAAGCTGTTACAATGACTTCTCAGGAGAGCTGCTTACCATCCCAGACCATGCTGCTTAGATGTTCTTGCTGTTTGCCCATGTAAATGTTAACTCTTTCCACTGTGAAGGAGCCAAGCGGTGTGAAGGTGCTGCAACACATGATAGGGTGAGACAAGGAAGTACAAAACAAAATATAATCCTTTGTAAATAAAACCTTGGTGGCTTTGCAACAATAGCAATGGAAAGTATCTTAGGTGAATATTTCATAATAATCAGCCAAAACAGGACTAGTGGTTGCTGGCATAACAACAAAACTTTCCAAACCTAAAAAGCCCAACCAAAAGAACATAATAAGGATCCTTATATAAGAAAAATCGTTGTAGCTGACATAATTTTAGAACCTTATGACCTTCGCACAATATTTATTGTAAGCAAAACAGGACTGTAGATAAAGAGTATCTGAAACTAGCAGATGTTCAGGATGGGCTGTAGCTAAGTTAACTGACAAGTAGAAGGACAGGGAAAAACCACTCACTTATGTCCGCAGTGTTACCGAACCAATTAAGCTGGCGTAAGCATTTATCTACTGCACATGCTTCAAAGACTACCAGAACAAGAGTTCAAGGAATGGCCAAGTGATGAAGATTGTTGGAAGAAGTAAAACGACCACCAAAGACCACTACCACGTTGTTACGCACAAGTGAAAACGGGTGTGGAATTATGTAAAATGATTCTCAGAAAACTAATGAATATGTATGACGTTTACCAGAAATGTAATGAATATGTATGTTAAGCAACAATATAATCATGGTCTGCTTGATGCTTAAATGGGACACATTAGGAGGAGATATCCCCTGTGTCTCTCAGTGCTGCAATAAAGAATACCTGCTTGTCAACTTAAACTGCGTTGGCGAGTTCTTAACGAGTTCTACGAATCAAGGGATCATTGTCCTGCTGACTTGTCTAGGGACAGACCTGGGTCCTGAATCAAAAAGTGTGGTAAGGGAGAAGGCAGCTGAACTCATTTAAAGGGCAGCTGACTAGACTAAATTATTCCTCACTGACTCATCAGAAAATTATTTCAGCAGCTGAGCTGCTGCCTCCTACTTCTGAAGCCCTTTGCTTCCATCACAGATGATGGGCTGAATTGCCACCTGTTGCCAGATTTTAGCCAGTTCAGGATAAAACATAAAACCGAATCATGGATCTGGTTATAATTTCCTGAATTTTATTTCTCAATAGACAATCCCAATGCTGCACTCAGTCTCTGTACTGCTTTGACATGTGCCAGCTAAAAAGAACAGTCCACAGTGTCTCCTGACCCCACTCCTCCTATCATGTCGTTGGCATTAATGTTGGGACATGGAAAAGGAATACCCTCCTTCTCACAGAAGGTGAGAGGCTGACTCATCCTTCAGAAGCTGCTTCTCAGGACCCATTTCACCCAGAAATACACTACACACATCATAGGCTAGCAAATAATTCAAGAACACTTCAATAGTTTCCACCTGTGGCTTGAAGGGAGTGACTGATGGTGGAGAGTAGAACAGAGAAGAAAAAGGGGATGTGGATTTTGTAAGTGTCCTGTCGAAGATGATGGATGCTGTAAGAACATTTTGCCTTTTATTGCACATACTTATCTGATGGTTCTGCTTTTTGTTACAGAGTGCGGTGAAAAGTGAAGTCTTGCGTGTAGCTCTAAAAGCTGCCTCTTTTCTTAATGCTGCCTATACTCAGTCTGCAGGCAAGGGTCTACTGCCCAGAAAAAGGAAGCTGACTTGTTTTTCTTCAGAAGAAACTGTGCGCTTTTAGTAGTTACAACAGCAGGCGGACTAATTGCGTTCACCAGAGTCAAACATAAATAAACAGCGTCTAAGGACTAATTCTAGGCTGCAAAGTTAATCTCTGAAAGAAGTTCTCTTTCCAGCCTCAACAGTGTCATTGTCCCAGGTGAAGGAAAGCAAGCATTGTGGTAACCAAAAACCCTTTTCCCCTTCTCACCCAGCAGAAATGTTATTTAAGAGTTGGGAGACATTTGTCTTAGACTGCTTTCTTTTCAGTTATTTGTGTGCATGCACTAAAAAGCCAATAATCTTTGAAGGGCAAACACCTCCATCAGAGGTAGGAGAAAAGTGTATGAGGCTATTATCTTGTCACAGTGTTAAACGGGACAGCTTCTTGGCATTCTGGAAAAGAGGAGTTGACAAAGATATATGGTGTGGCATATTGTTCTGTGGGACTGAATGTGATAGTCTGAAATGTGAGGTTATGGTTTGTATACTAATGGGAACCGGGATGATGAAACCATTCATTCTTTAATGAGATCATGTTCCCCTCTTCCTCAGATACCTTACAGAGGAGATATGTGGGCAAATAAATTGCTACTCATAGATGTGCGGTTTTTGTTCAAGGCTTCTGCGCTTCTGAGTTTAGACTTTTTTTTTTAATTATTATAATTACTTTTACATATAAAACATTGTGCAAAGAGAGTTTACCACTGTTCCTTTATGGTGTCTTTCACAAAAAAACATACTTTCTGTATGTTTTTCCTGGAAAAGTTGAGAAATATAATTGTAATTAAAAATAAGAAATAAAATATTGCTTCGTTATGAATAAGGTATTTGGTCTGTTGTATTTCATTTGTGGCTAGAATAAGACTCCCTTGGGATTACTCCAGTCCTCAAAATACGGTTTTCTTATCCTATTCAGGACATCTTGCTAGATTCCTTGTTAAATGGAGAGATTGAATTTCACTGGGACTCTCTGTCTACCCTGACCTTTTTAAGTAAACCATAAAAAAAAGCACAAGAAGAATCTGATACCATAAGGGTACGCATATATGGGCCAGCAGGTGATATTCTTTGATATTTGTGATGACCATCAACCTGTCATTTCTGTGCATTGTGTATGCCAGTATCAGAGACATTAGACAAACCAAAACAACCCCAAATGCTCTGAAATCTTTGTAAAATTTCATACCCAATTTTTATTTTTTTATTTTTTAATTTTTTTTCCCTACAAAGAGTAATTCTTTTTTGTCAAAGATCAAAGACTGATACCCTGTTTGGGTCTGGCACAAATCCCTACATCTTCTTAAACTGTTAAATATTTATTTGCTGTTATTCAGCTGCCAGACATAATCAGTTAGACATTCTTACAGACTTTGATGGCTGTGGAAGATGTTCATGACAATGAGATCTCTTCCAGGTTATGACTAGGTAGCCATATGACGTGATTTCATAGGTTTATTTTGGGTTTTGTCCTGCTTGTGCTGAAGTCTGTTATAGTTTTGGCATGGATTTTAATAAAAGGAAAACTGGTCATTCTTTGTATTTCATGACAAGGCCAAAATAAAAAGCATTTCTGAAGTCAGAGACCAAAGCATCTAACTGTAAAAGATAGCAGATTCATCACCAGGTTAGACACTTGAAATATGGCAGTCCACTTTCGAAAGTTGCAAAACCCATTGCCTACCATCATCCTTTGTAGAGAATCTATTGCATCTGCCTGTCAGCTCATATGTAAATTGAATCTCTTGACACAAGGAAAAGGTAAAATAAAACGCTGTGTAAAAATCACTGTGGGCTTGCAATGTACCCAAATACAATACTCCAGTTCAAAGAATGGTGTTTGAACCAGACTACAGTTACTGACAAACATGTTATTAATGATCAGCTATCAAATGCTTTTGAATAAAGAGAGAAATCTTGTAGCACTGGAGAAAGCTATTTCTCTCTTTTTCCTTATGCTATAGTGGAGGTACTTAGAGAAAGGTGAACTGCTTTTAAAAAAGATTAATTTCATCTGCACTATATTTTTACCGTCTTTGGACATCGAGAAAAAAGAGAAGCTGACTTGCCTTGGTAGTATTTTATCTATAAATGACACAGAAACTTCTTAGTTACAGGAGCTAAGGGAGTAATATATAAGGCTACATGAAGCATTGCACTGAGAATCCCAACTGTGTTTCAGCTATTTTTAGGATTAAAAAAAAAAAAAAAAAAAAAGATTTGGCCCTGTTTGTCTTAACTACAAACATTTTGAATGCACTCAGATGAGTACGTCATGGGGCAATGTTCCACAGATCCCAGATGTAAGTGCCAGATTTTCAAAGGTATTTAGACATTTTAGGAAATAGATAGATGCTTCTGAACTTTTCAGCAAGAGAAATGAGAAGCTGAACACCTAGGATAATTTGGTGCCAGACATCTGTCCTGCTTAGACTTTTTTGAAAATCCCAGTGAGTCTGCAATCACATGCTTAGATCCTTAGACTGTCTGAGTACTGCCAGCCGTGGCCTGGAGTTCATGCAAAGTTGGATGTTCACAGAGGTATGCACCATTCTATGTGCCCTTGAGCATGGTGTTTGCTTTCGTACACTGTCATTAAAGTCCAGCTCAAATTTTGTGTGTCAACAGTGACACACAAAAAAGTGACCCTTTGTCACCCTCTGTCCTCTGGTTTTTTGAGTCCATGGTGCTGGATCTAGTCCTTTCTAGCTCACATGTTCTGGGTTTCCTCCTTCACTCCTGTACGTGGATGCCTCTTCCAGCACATTCCCTGATATGTGAAATTTATTCTCCTCAACCAGCAAGAAAGGCAGAGCTCAGTGGAGGACATCGGTTATGAGGAAAAAACTAAGGGGAGAGGATTCTACCTAGGGGGCTCTGCTGAAGGTAGATCTGGGATTGAACCTACTGTTCATATGTGGCTGGTTTGTATGTGTTGGTGTGGCTGAGGTCCTCCAAGGACATAAGGCTGTGATACATAAACAGGTAAACTATACATGTGCTACAGCCTCTGGACAGAAACATCCATTATTGTGGCCTGGAAAGTGGCTGGATTGCCAGTAATAAGACGGACCATGGGCTGAAACTCCCCACACCGCCGGAGGTGGTAAGGTAGAGATGAAGGTCATGCCCCTGTTCTCCTTGTGCCTGTAATCGGGCAGATAAAAATCAAACTGCATCATACACAATAAAGATCCCAGTCATGCATGAAGAATCATAATTACAGGCCTCTGTGCCTGCACAGAATTCAATTGTACTTTTACTTTTTCAAAATTATGGTGGCAGAGGATTGGCATGTCAGAGAAAGAGTGAATGTCACCTTTTCTTGTTGAAGGAAGGAATGAATGTCACCTTTCTAGCCAGCAGAACGCTAGAGGCGAATATATTCAGTGAAGTTGTTTTTTCCATATGAAGTAGAGTGGTTTTTCTTGAGTTTCACTTCTTTGGCTGAGTCAAGCATTTCCTGCGAGGACTGGATGTATTCATGCTCAGGCCCTGATCCTGCAATCTGATCTAACTGGGGGAGTTACGTCTTGTGCAAAGATGAAAAGCCCTCACAGGATCTCTGCCTAGGTGAAAAGGTCTGCCAGGATAGAACTGATTTCAGAACTGGAACCAGCAGCTGAAAACCAAAACTGACACATAATAATAAGAATAAAACACGTAGGCAGACCCTACCCCTGCTGCCCTGCAGTCTTCAGAGGACCTTGAAAACCCATTGTGCTCACAGGAAAATCATCTTTTAAAGGTTTGTTCTAAAAAACTGTTTTCAGAGTTTTCTACCTTTTCAAGCTGACTTAATGTTTTGTATTACAATTTTTTTTCAGTTTTAACTTGGGCAGTATTCCCCAAACTGTAGACAAAGCTGCAATTTGAGAAGATATTTTCCCTCTGCAAAATGGTTTGCAATTTTTCATTGTGTAAGGAGTTGCAGGGAATCCTGAGGTGGCTTGTGGAGAATATGATAAATTTGTGAGGCATACTGTACTTAGAGAAAAAAGATGGAAAAGTTCCTCCACGCTTATTTTCTCCTCCATTTATAATCATTAGGCTTTAAATGCCCCATACATCTCTGTCATTTAGATAAGAGGCATTGATTGCTTAACTGCTGCACAGACATTTCATACACCCGGTTTTAGATGACATTTCAGGGGTAGAAAGAGAAGGAAGTACTGTAAAAAGTGTTCACAGTTTGCAATGTCAAACTTTATTACATAAAGTCATAAACAACCCCAATTAGTAGTAAGTAGGTTCATAGCCAGGGTTTTAAGCCAGCTCTGGCTTCATTAAATGTTTCCTGCAGTCAAGCAAGGCATTAGGATACATAAACTGAGCCCTGATTTATAATAAAACACAGTAAAGTTTTAGAAAAGCTTTGCTTTTCCTTCTGATTGATTTCTTGTCAAGGTCCTGCAAAGCCTGAAGAAGGGGTTAAGTAGAGGTCTTGAGGGACCACTTGACATCTGCTACACTTGTGACTTTTTGATCTTGGTTTTTTTCCTCACTTTGAGGGATGCCCTACAGTAAAGGCCATGTGTGCCTGCGTGTGTTTCCCAGAGATGGTCAGGGCTGGGAGAGGCACAGCGGCCAGGGGAGCAAAGAAAACAGCTCCTTGATGACAGATCAAATGAAGGCCAAAAAAAAAAAAAAAAAAGAGGAGAAAGGGGATTACATGCTCTGTAATGATGATAATGGGAAGGAAAACACTGGAGGTCTCAAGTGTAAAAGCCTTTGTCCAGAGGAATGTAAGCATCAAGGATGTTTTGGTATTATAAACCATAACTTCATCCAAGTGCCCGGGCGAACAATGTTCACTAGCTCTTTCGTATGCAAATGGCCAGCCCCAGGCCTCATGGTGCAGTTTCCCCTTCCTGGGCACCACAGGCAGCCGTGGAGAGGCTGAGGGCCCTGCTATGGTCCTGGGGTCCCCACAGACCAGGGGGCACCCCGTGAGGCAGTCACGGAGCTCAGGGGAGGCTGTGGGAGGCCCCACACCAGTCTCACAGAGACAGCCACCAAAGTGGCCTCTTGCACTGGTAACTTTGGAGGGTGACATCTAACTTCTCTTGTACTTCTGCCTTCCAGCCTGTTTTCCTTCCACACTCATCACTGACAGTACCAACTTGTGGCTTTTTTAGTTAAAAAAAGGCTGTTTACAAGAAGCCAGTTCAGCTACTTGGTGGGCAGACATTGTCAGAAGGGTGGCCACTAGCAGCATGGAGATGTCTGCTTTGGAGGCACCTGCTCTGCAGCATGGGCTCTGAGGTCTCTGAAACCCATGAGGAGGCTTCAGTGCATCCTCCAGCTATGGCCTCTCAGCACCACAGCAGCAGTCTTGCCCTGGGCAGACAGTAGGTTCTGGGGTGCTGTTGAAGTGTGCTGGTGCTGAGCAGCCATTGAGTGTCCATGGACAGACACACCAGGAAGGAGTGTTTCTTTGCTCACTGAGGCTCTCACATCTTCTCTGGTCACTTTTCAATCTTGTCAACTTTCCTGGGGGGAAGAGGAGCGCTAACTTGCTTCCTAAGGCAAGTTTATTGTTTATTGTAACATTTTGTGAATGAACAGCCTGTTTAACCCACAGTTTACCCATTTCTCTTAAAGGCTTTTTTCTCCTTCTTCTTTCCCTTCCACCTCCTTTAGCCAACTGACCTCCATTCCCAAACTATACCTCAGACTTGAACTTGGTCTAGCACTGGCCTCTAGACTCCCACAGACATGGGTGTTTGAAATTGCACTCAGGTTTTAACCCAACAGTATGGCTCCATCTCCAGGTCCAACATTAGGATTTACAAAATAAGAGGCAGAAAGGCCACCTTCATGTGACCAGATGGGCCAATTTCCTTCTGGTGATGTCACTTCTTATTTGAAACACCTATTTCCCAGGAACAGGTAAACCACAGTTTCTTGTAATGTGGAGTTTCCACAGCCCTCATTGCTGCAGCTGTGATAGATAGTCGTGCAAAAGCTGCTTGCCCATGTGCTGGCATCTGGAAGTTGCATGGGGACAAGCTCGAACAAGAAGTCATCTTGCTTTCATGTGCCGTGATTTCTGCAAAGCTGGGGTCTCCAGTGAGGACTTAAACTAATCTCACATAGTTTATGAGTGAAAATCCCTTTACAATGAGAATGACCCCCACTGACCAAAAGTTTAAACAAATGCCCTCCATACATGTTTCCTACAGTGGGGATCAAGTTCCATATGTATGATGTAAGCAGGCCTCAAACAAGCCTCTCACCTACACACGGAACAGAAATCATTTGCAGGGAAAACTGAAATGACAGCCATATGCAGGGGACGTTTTATATGCTATGGCCAGGTTTGCAGAGCCCAAATAGGAAGATCTTCTGATCTGAAGATGCAATTGAAAACAGGTGCCCGACATACTGCACATAAAAAAGTATATAGGCAATTTGGGACCTCTCTGGAGATTCTTTCAACTTCTGAAAATATGGAGAAAACTTCCCAGCCCCTGACCCTGTGCTTTCCCTCTAATTCTTCCACTTCCCCTCCTCCCAGAAATGGAGGAAACTGCCAGGCCATGGTGATACTGCCCTGTTTAGTAAAGGAAAATGTGAAGAAGATTAGGGAGGATCCTCCAGAATGTCAGCCTGATCTTGAACTGCTGGAAAAGAAGCTTTTTTTTCATTTAAGTGTCTGTCACAAAGACCTGGGTGACCTTGTTTTGCAAGTGAAAGCCTTTGACTGTGACCCAGGCATGCTTCCTGTGTCTAACTCCTATTTAGCAAATAAACTAACAGTACTGCCCATGTTTATGGCAAACACTTGATTAGGTTCTACTAAAAAAAAAAAAAAAGGAAAATTACAGCTGGATAATACAGGACCAGATTAGGTTTCTTTTTTATTTGTTGTCACCAAATACTCCAATCTTTTTGAGCTCTAAGGCTCGTTAAGTGGATGTTTTAAAATGGTGCAACAGACAACGCAGCTGTATTTTATTTGTAGATAATTGATGCAAGACATGTAATAAACCAAGCAGATATGTTGACTCATGAGTTAATTTAGGTGTAGATGTTACAGCACTTGTGCAGCTGGAAATGTTGCCATCACACAAATTAGTTGCAGGTTAATGGAGACAGGTCACTGTCTGCACTAGGAAGAGATAAAAGGCCACAATCAAATATAAAAACAAGTTCTGAAGAGTTGTTTAAACTGTATTTGAAATATTTTCCTAACCACAATGCGTACTGTAATATGAACCTGGAATCACTTACTTTATGGTAATCTGGTAATTTTATATATAGTGGATTTGTAAAGTTGAGAACATGGGAAAGAAGAAAGGAGCATGGCCTAATGTTCAGAAGATGAGGCAGACGTGAGCATTTCCACTCCTACTATTTGCTCTGATACTGAGTGATATAAGTAAACCTAAAACTGCCCAGGTCTCTTTTCCCAGTGTGGGTTCCAGGGTAATGGTATATTTACTAATTGCTGCTTCAGGACCCGCTGTCATATGGTGACATAACCAAATAGTTAGAAGGCAGTGCTGGAGCCAGAGGAATCTTGGGATGTCTTTTCACCTCTGCACGTTACTGGCACCCCATGCCCTATTTGCCTTATCTGTGAAAGAACAGTAAAAATGCTTATGCATTTTCTGAATCCTTTCTGTAATCTGTGGGGCAAAACCAATAAATATGCAGTTCTGAAGCACTATTATGACTATTTTTATCATTAACATCATAGCAGCATTTAAACACTGACTGTATACAAGTGTATTCCCAACCATTAACTGGTGAGTCACTTTGTATATGCCTCTATAAGTAGTGAATCTGATGCTAGTGATCAGTACTCCTGATGATAACTAATGGATGGATCAATAACCAATTTCAGAGGGAACAGGAAAAATAGGACTGGGCTCCTATGAATTTATGCCCCAAAGCTTGGTTGTCTGATGCCTTCTGAAGTGTAAACACTGATCAAGGCTTATCCTCTCCTTGGTATGTTCATGGTATCTTTCACCCATGTGGACTCTGGGAACAAATCAGAGCTAAGTGCAGCCTGTAGCCTCTGCGCATTGCTTTCTCCCCTCTATTTGACCGTATCTCTTCAGAAAATGCGTGAAAGCATTTTGCACTATGCCCTTTGCACATTGGTTAAAACTGGCAAGCAATGACACAGCATTAGGACTCAGAGGTACAAACAGGAAGATGAACTGATGCATGCACAAGTGCACTTCCTCAGGAACCAGGCTAAAAACTGTTTGTGTTTTCTGTCTAGTACTGCTTGTCAAGATTTTTTTTTTTTTTTTTTTAATAAGCTAGTAAATAAGTGGTAAATAATTTGGGATCTCTCTGAATGTTATTTGCCAGGAAACGAAGTCACAGCTTTGAAAGTATCAGTTCAGGGGGAGTATTTCCAGACTGGCAAGAAAATGCTATTCAGGCTGTTTTCTTGTGAAATGGAGGCATTTCTGTGGCTGGTATCTGATTCAGCAATTTCACAGCAATGGATCTAATGCAATTTATCTATGGGTTTAGGGCATCCAATTTCAGTCACTCCTAAAGAATGCCATCATGGTTTATTATGCAGTTGATAATGTTATCTCTGTGAACACAAGAGAAGAAAACTCTTTTGGCTGGCAAGGAAGTGTAGGAATTTAGAATTAGTGTTAGAATCCACAGACTGATATATAAAAATGTATATACATAAACATGTATTTGGACTACATTGCTTATTTTGTTAATATTGACTTGTGTTTTGGTTACTGGAATGATTCTTTTTGAGTATGTATACTTAACTGCTGGTTCCTGGTAGAACGAGCAGAAAACCTTACTCAGTAATACGGAGTGGAGGTAGGACACCTTAGGGTTAAAAACTTCTAAAATGTAAATGGCCATATATGAGCTATTATTTGAGGAAATTCTGCTTCTTTGACTACCACCAAACGTAGCTTTATGAGAAACAACATGTGGAAAGGACTACAGATGGCAAAACCATCCCATTCAATCCATAGGACTATTTTGGAATTGTTTCTCACATTTCTTTGCTGTCTCAAGAAACCAGGCTCTTCTTTGAGTATTCAATCTTCGTTAAAGATGAACAGAAGTACAGATTTTTGTGGTTTTATAACCTCCTTTTTCTTCAATCTTCTTCCTTCTGTTTAATATAAGAAACACTTTGACTGATGTATGTTGCCTAATCGTTTTTGTATTTATTGCTGTTTATATGATCTGGGAAGGAAAAGCAGCAATTGCTAAAGTCCAGCTGTACTTTTTGAGAATGCTTAGCTGACCAACAAGATGAAGCAGAAGAATGGAAGTTTTAAGGGAGTACTCCAGAGAGGTCAAAAGGGTGGATAAAAGTGTGAGTTATAGATATGCAGCAACCGGCCTTAACCTGAAACCACGTTAGGATGAGTGGTGTGTATAGAATCACATCAGTTCCAGAACATGGAGTTCAACTCCATGATGCTTCAAAGCAATGGTTTCTATTTCAATGCAAATTTGACAATGATAGATGTTAATCACACTCCTTAACATAGAACCAGAGGCATAAAAGTGAGTAGTGTGGCATATGAATCCCATAAAATAGAGAAGAACCACATGCAGCACATATACTTAACTGCTCACGAAACTAATCAACACCTCTACAGTGTGGCTACATATTAGCATTCAATACTTTAAAGTTACCAGAGTTTGCAGTGAAAACAAGATCTTGATTTTACAAAAACTCCAACATGAAATTTTACAACTGCAGGAAAATAGAGAAGAATTAGTCTCTGAAGTGAGATAGCCTTATTGATAACAAAAGTGTCAAGAAAAGAAAATGCTAGATCTGAAAAGGATTTTCATCATATTTTTCATTTGCCACTGTTGAGGCAAAAAAAGGTTTGCTCTAACCCCGATTCTGAAAGGGTTTAGTTTACTTGCCCAATTTCAGACATGAGTAGTCTCGCTGACTTCAGACAAAGAGCAGTCCTGCTGAGATCAATGGTGGTATTCACATATATAACTTTAAGTATGTGCATGCGTCTTTTCAGCACCCAGATCTCAAATGCCTACCAGAGAAATAAATACACCTGGAAATAAATATCACAGTGCAAAGAGAATTCTTTTTTTTTTTTCCCCCGCCTGAGATGAATATTCAGGAAATGGACACAATAGTTCATTTGTGATACTTTTTATCACTTCTGAAATGTGTAAGTGGAATCACTTGTGGAAAATGCAGGAAGATTACAGTCAAAGGTGTAGGGAAATTACAGCCTATGAGTCTCACTTTCTCACCAATCACACGTTAGCTGGAATCATGAAAGATTTCCCAAGTGTCTTTGTGAGTGGGATTGTAGGTGAAGTTGAACATTTATAGGCTCAGAAATTTGTCCAAGGTTCTCATTTTATTTCAATACAAACTCATGTTATGTCTGTTGAAATTTCTACTGACAGTCCCATACATGTAATTTATGACATTTCCTATCAAGATGTTTAGCTGAATTAGAAACACTTGTGAAGAAGCCCGTCTGCAGTCAGTTAAAAAGCATTTTTGTAGCAGAGGTGAGGGCTGTTGAGGCAACAAAGGCAGGCTCATCTTACTTTTATTCCGATGGCTGTTGTTCAAGCAATTGCACCATAAACTGTTTACAGCTGTGGCTTTTGTTACGGTGACAAAGCACATGTTTAAGGGTAGACAGAAAGCTATGCTGTGTGTTAGTTCATAATGACCATGCAGTTTACACACCAAACAGCCCAAAACATTTTTCTGCAACATCCAGGCTTCTCAATGAAGTGTCACTGATTTGTTCTCCCTTCTTAGCCATTTGTTTTACTGAGCTGGTTACCTGTATGTCTGTCCTATTTTCCCAGCTTAACACTATCAAGACCATGATGATGATATGCTTCCATGCTCACAGGCTTCATTTTACGTGTGAGATTCTATTTAAATGGGTAAGACTAAAAGATCCTTGTAGGTTTGAAGGGCATTGTTGTTTATCCAGTATGGGGAATGTACCTGTTTCTTCACACCTGTCATGCTAAGGGAGAGAGTTTTAATTGCTAAAATTCACACACCTGAGCCTTTTTTGCAATGAAACAACTTATTTAACTGTGCGTACCAGAGATTTAGCCCTCTGTTTTTGCACAGTTTCCTTCTAGTTTTGTTCCATACTTGTCTTCAGAGACAGGATAATTTCACAAGAAAATGGTGAGAACCGGCTTCATTGGAAGGCTAAATCTTTGTCTGCCTTCAAGTTGTCCTTGCCTGGGTGCAGAAGCTAGGGTGTGGATGCTCACTTGGAAACAGCCCTTTTGCCCTTTCTGTCTGACGTGGGTGCACAATGGGACACACGCCAAATTCATTTTGTGTTTAGCCATCTAACTCATAGCTATCTGTTGTAAGCTGGTAGTCTACTCTGCATGGTTAGTAGAAAAACAGCTCCAGAGCTTGCCTGTCTTCAGATAAGATTTACTGCCCTCTTGAGGTATTTATCTTTCTCCTCCAAGAACTGAGGGAGCTTAAAAGACCTTGTGCCCTCATGTAGGAAGTTTGTATCAACAACAGCCAGCTGATATACCTTGTCATATTGAGGAATACAAGCTGCACTCTTCAGAAAAACTCCCTCAAGCCTCCACTTTCTGCACGGATCTCTCGGAAGCTGTAGAAGAAGCTGATAAAATTAGCCCAAATCAGCCTGGGTTCTCCACTTATGGCGTGGCCATATGTAGTTCCTTTACGTCGGGACGCACCACCTCATGGTGGGATGTTCTAATTCTGTCTTCAACTCCAACAAATGATTCACAAAATCCGTGCTCATCCTTATTAGAACACTATTGCAATGGACTGCTTCTGACGCTTCAGGAGCCAAGTCTTCTGGAAAAGGCAGTCAAACACAATGAGCTGGAATAAATGGGCTCCTGGCCAAATTTGCTTGTAAACATTGCTAATTTCAGTGTTCCCAGAGCTGGTAGCACTTGCTTCAGCCTGGCTCTTGTCTCATGCTCTGTTGGGTTATTACCTGAGAACATTACTTTCAATATCTGCTGGTTGGTGTTGCCTAGGTTTATTCCACCTGCATTATAAAGCCATCAGGTAGGCTGGATGATGTTTTTTCAGAACTCAGTTCTTTGAAGGCCCACAACAATACAGCAAAAGTGTTTTCAGAATTGTATGGCCACCAGGATGGTAGTAACTTATCAGAGGTGAAGTAAACCACGACAGTTGTCATGTCCTTCTGCAAAAGACTTGACTCTGAGAGTTCTGCTCTTGATTTTCTGCTGTTTTGAGAGTTCATTCCAAAGTTAATGACAGATTAAAAATGTCATACTTTGACTCATAAAAGACTGTTTTTCAGAGGGATAGTTTAGTTTGCACTATTTAGATACAGTCATATATGCCTGATCTTTGATATCAGGCAAGTTATATTCTATTTATGCAGGAGAGACACTTACTGCTAAGATGTATTTTCTATATTACATATTAACATATTAAACTGGAGAGAAGAGATACATTTTTGCTAACTAAAATAAGAAAGTATTTACTTAATAGCTTATTTTTTTAGCTAATTAGCTAAAAATACCTATAGAATCTCTAATTAGTACTCCTTAGATTAAAAAAAAAAGTGCCTGCTGATAAATGTAGATACTATAAGATAAAGATATCATGGGAACCTTACACTAATCAGAATCTTATGTGACTGCCTTATTAAGATACTTGCTTTAAGAACAAAACATATGGCAGGAGCCTGAATGAGAGGCCTTTTAGCTCACCACCAACAGACGTGTAAAATGCTCCCAGTTCCTTCAAGGATTTAAGTAATGCTTGGTTAGGGTGTTTCATTCACTAGCAAGCACAGTGATTTGTGAAGCACGACTAATGTGTCCCTGGAAAGTTCCAGCATGAAATAAGACTAGGTGTGAAAGCCTGTCAGGATCCAAAGAGATATGATTGAAGGAGAAGCACTCCCTGAAAATGTGAGGATGAGTGTTACTAACTTAATCCATATGACATCTTCTCCCCCTCCAAATGTATGGTAGAATGTAGGGCACAAACACATGAAACAGACATTAGTCATTGTCTACAGATGATATTTCTTCCATGAATTTATCAGCAAGGGTTGACATGCTGTGTTTAAACATTTGTACAATAGATTAGTGTGCAAAGATGGAAAGTAAAGGAGCTACCCTATGTTTACTTGCAGATGCATACCCGATTGGAAAATTTAAAAAGACACTTATTACAAATGTAGCTCTGCAGTCTTACACAGTAATAGAAATACCTGAAAGCTAGGTGTGCATGTAGATACGGAGAGGCAGGAAGGTAGCTGTCTGCTACTGATGCTGTTGCAGGAATGAGTAGATGCATGAAAGGATTTTCTGCTGTTTTCAATTTTCTCTTGAAACCTGAGGATTGCCAGAAGCAGAATGCAGTCTGCTCAGATTTTGCTTGGATGATTCTAGATTTTCTACTATCAGCACAAAAAAGTAATACATGTAGCACAATTTAAACTAACTTTAAGATGTACAAAATATATCTGTACAAGTGCAGAAAAAGAGCATTCTTCATTCAGCGTATAGTCTTGGGAGACAGCTAGAACTGGGGAAAGCCTTGAAATAATCCAATTTATTCCTCTAACATAGCACAAAATCACTCTGAAAGTAAACTACAAGGCCTAATTTTGGTAGTGAAAGGCATATGGGATATTAGTCCATGGGACAACTGAAAGTAGATGTCCTGTTTTTCTGGGACATAGTATGGGATATGCTTGGGAAGCTTCTGGCTTGTAAGGTGGCCACTGTACCTCAGATGGAAGTACATGAAAAGGGTTTCAGAAGAGCAAGAGGGAGTCTTAACTCTGCTGCCTAAATCCTTGTCTGCTCCCTCCTACACTTTGTCAGTCTGACAGGAAAAGAGATGACAGCAGACCGGGTCTGACATAGTTCTGTACAGGTAGGTATGGTCAGAGAAGTTGGGAAAGGAGCAGCCATTTACTGCACTGCCCCGGTGCTCCTGTGCTGGGACACATGAAGTGCTACTACTTGTGCACATGAAGGAAATGTGCTTTGGTCAGCCCTTACTCCAGCTAATGTGGCTTACCCAAGGCAAAGGTACAAACCAGTTCCTCTCAAGAAACACAGGTAGGTATGTAATGGGAAATCTTTATGGAAAGTGTGAAGCGGTTTATTCCTATGTGCAAGCTAATATAAGAATTTCGAGTCCCAAAGAAAGCCTCTAAATAAGTCACAAATGCAATAGACAAATGGTCTGGTAATTACAAGTCAATGTCTTACATAGTTTGCAGAGCTAAAGCAAGTTTGGATTGGAGTAGATGAACTTCCTTACAGTACAAATCAAGAGCATTTCAAAATAAATTTAATATTTTTCTATTGCTGCTCTTCCTCTTATGATCTGCAAAAATCAAACACACTGTAGACTTCTTAAAAAGACCAAAATCAAACTCAGACACCTACAGCATGTCAAGTCCTGGACCTTGCTGGTGCCTCCCTACCTGGAATTGATTATCTTTCTAATCCAAGACTGTAAAGACCTTCCTGTGGATAGTGGAAGACGGAATAGCACCTTGGCAGTCCTGTTTCCATCTGTCCTCTCTGTGTTTTCTTTGGTATTGTCATTTGACTTGTTTTAAGATAAAGAACAACTGAAACAAGTTATGCAGCACTGTCTCAGCAATTTGCAGCCTCACGGATCTCAGTGCAAAGGACAGTAGCTATATGGAATCAGTTACATTTAGGAATATGCCATGCTGATAATATTTTCTTGCTGTCCAGAAAGTGGCACAGGAACAGTTATAACATTGCCGAGGTGAGTATCTGAATTGCCGAGGTGAGTATCTCCAGAGAGGACGCCTTTAACACCGGAGCGGGGGGAAGCACAGCGTCCAGGAGCCTCAGTTCGGAGCGGCAAGAGCGACCGAGGGAGCCTCAAGTCCTCGACAGGACTTGCCCAGGAGCCGGCAGCTCAGCTGGCGCGAGCAGCTGACTCACAGGGGGCGGCGCCAGGAGTGACGGCACCAGCCCTCAGTGGGGAAAAAGCCATCCCAGGGAGCGCGAGCGACCAGGGCGGGCAAACAGGGCGTGGCACGTCAGTCAGGGAGTGGCACGGCAGTTCGCGTGGGCAGCGAGCGGGCAGGTGAGCACTCGCCTCAGGACCAGGGCCCGCTCTGGGAGCTCTGCCCCGGCGGTGGCCAGCGTAGGCACCCAGACAGAGCCGATGAGAGGGGAGGCTGCGGCGCAGACCTCGGAGTGTAGAGAGTGCCTCGACTGGTTAAGCCCTGAGTATGTGCTAACTTAATGACAGTTAAGCCCACCAGGAACTTGGACTCATCAGGTTGTGGTTTTGCTTATGTTTGACATTAACAAAAATTAGTTATTCTGAAACCAAGCTCACAACTTAAAAATGTTTGTAAAGCAAGTCCTTTCTTTTCCCTTCCACAGGAAAAGATGAGGCGAGGGTGCACAATGGGCAGGGCTGCACTCGGTGCGCCCTGGTGGAGGTCCTCCTGCAGCAGGTGGCTGAGCTGCAGGAGGCTGTTGGAGAGCTAAAGGATGCCAGGGAAGCTGAGAGGAAGCTGGGCTGCTTGCTCCAGGCCCAAACTGTGCAGGGGCCGCAAACGTCCAGCACTGCTCATATAGGAAAGAAGGAGGGCAGCAACTCAGGAAGCTGGGAATTAGTCACGAGAAAAACGAACAAAAAAAGGAGGAAGAGGACAATTAACGACAAGGGGCTTCCTCCTAAATCTGATGTCCCCACCCAGAACCGCTTCGCAGTTCTGCAGGGGGCTAACGAGAAAGCACCCACCATACCTAATGAGCATCCTGCTGACGCACCAGTAAAGAGAATCACTACTGGTGCCTCCAGGAAAAAGCGGAGGGTCATAGTAGTAGGGGACTCTACTTTGAAAGGCACAGAGGCACCCATCTGCCGACCTGATCCAGTCTCGAGGGAGGTGTGTTGCCTGCTCGGGGCTCGGGTCAGGGATGTTGCTGAGAGGCTACCTGCTCTAGTAAGTCCTGCTGACTATTACCCCCTTCTAGTGGTCCACGTGGGTGCTAGAGATATAGATAGGAGTAGCCTGGAGAACATTAAGAAGGACTACAGAGCCCTGGGAGAGGTGGTTAGGGGCTCTGGAGCTCAGATAGTTTTTTCATCAATTCTCCAGGACAAAGGGGAGGACCTTAAAAAAGCTAGACGCGTTTGGCAGGTTAATAAATGGTTAGAATGGTGGTGCCATAGTCAGGGGTTTGGCTATTTAGAACATGGGGCTCCATTTGGGAGGCCAGATCTACTGGAGGCTGGTGGAGCTGGTCTGACAAAGAAGGAGAAGAGCTGTTTTGGTAGGAGGCTTGCCAGGCTGGTCAAGAAAGCTTTGAACTAGATGTGTTGGGGGAGGGGAGCATTGATCCATCCCAACACTCCTGGTCAGTTGCCAGCACCTGTACTAAGTGCTTGGAGTGATGTAGAGATGTTCCAGCTGCCCCAGCCATTGAGTCGGCTGCATTTGGAGCTCGGCTAAGGTGCCTCTATACAAATGCCCGTAGTATGGGGAACAAGCAAGAGGAATTAGAGATGTGTGCAAGGCTACGGGAATATGATGTCATTGGTATCACAGAAACATGGTGGGATGGCTCCTATGACTGGAGTGTCGGAATGGAAGGTTACAGGCTGTTTAGAAAAGACAGGCCAGGCAGACGGGGAGGGGGCGTTGCTATCTATGTCAGTGATAGGCTAGAGAGTATGAAACTTTGTCTGGGGACGGGTGATGAGGTAACAGAGTGTTTGTGGGTCAGGATCAAAGGGAGAACAGCAATGGGGGACATTACGGTGGGGATCTGTTACAGGCTGCCTGATCAAGAGGACTCTGTGGATGAAGCGCTCTACAGACAGATAGGAGCAGCCTCACGCTCGCAGGCCCTGGTCCTCATGGGGGACTTCAACCGTCCTGACATCTGTTGGAGGGACGGTACGGCCCGGCACAAGCAATCCAGGAGGTTCCTCGATTGTGTGGAAGACAACTTCCTCTTTCAAGTAATAGAGGAGCCGACAAGGAGAGGTGCCATGCTGGACCTTGTGCTCACCAACAGGGAGGGACTGGTTGGAAATGTGATGCTCCAGGGCAGCCTTGGCTGTAGTGATCACGAGATGGTTGAGTTTGAGATCCTCAGGACAGTGAGAAGAGCATGCAGCAAGCTCACTGCCCTGGACTTCAAGAAAGCAGACTTTGGCCTCTTCAGGAACCTCCTTAGTAAGGTTTCATGGGATACAGTCCTAGAGGGCAGGGGGGCCCAAGACTGCTGGTCGATATTCAAGGATCACCTGCTACGTGCTCAAGAGTGTTGCATCCCGACTAGAAGAAAGTGCAGCAGGAGGGCCAGGAGACCTCCATGGATGGACAAGGAGCTGCTGAGGAAACTTAGAGGGAAAAAAGCAGCTTATAGAAGGTGGAAGCGAGGACAGGCAGCCTAGGAAGAATATAGGAGCATTGCCCGAGAAGCTAGGGACCAGGTTAGGAAAGCTAAGGCCCAGCCAGAATTAAGTTTGGCAAGGGATGTAAAAGATAACAGGAAAGGATTCTATAGATACGTAGCAAATAAAAGACAGACTAGGGACAACGTGGGCCCTCTCCAAAAGCTATCGGGAGAACTGGCTACCATGGATTTGGAGAAGGCTGAGGTTCTTAATGACTTCTTTGCCTCAGTCTTCACCAGCAAATGCTCTGACCACACCACGAAAGTCTTGGAAAGCAAATGCAGGGACTGTGAGAATTAAGACCTTAGGCCCACTGTAGGAGAGGATCAGGTTCGAGACCATCTTAAGAACCTGAACGTGCACAAGTCCATGGGACCTGATGAAATCCATCCACGGGTCCTGAAGGAGCTGGCGAATGAAGTTGCTAAGCCACTGTCCATCATATTCGAAAAATCCTGGCAGTCAGGTGAAGTTCCCGATGACTGGAAGAAGGGTAATATAACCCCCATTTTCAAGAAGGAGAAGGTGGAAGACCCAGGGAACTACAGACCAGTCAGCCTCACCTCTGTGCCTGGCAAAATCTTGGAACAGTTTCTCCTGGAAAACATGCTAAGGCACATGAAAAACAACGAGGTGGTTGGTGACAGCCAACGTGGCTTCACTAAGGGGAAATCCTGCCTGACCAATTTGGTGGCCTTCTATGATGGAGCCACGGAACTGATGGACAGGGGCAGAGCAGTTGACGTCATCTACCTGGACTTGTGCAAAGCGTTCGACACCGTCCCACGTGACATCCTTGTCTCTAAATTGGAGAGACATCAATTTGATAGATGGACCACTAGGTGGATAAAAAACTGGCTCGATGGCCGCACGCAAAGAGTTGTGGTAAATGGCTCGATGTCCAGTTGGAAACCTGTAACGAGTGGTGTCCCTCAGGGATCGGTGTTGGGACCGGGCCTGTTCAACAACTTTGTCGGCGACATGGACAGTGGGATTGAGTGCGCCCTCAGCAAGTTTGCCGACGACACCAAGCTGTGTGGTTCAGTTGATACGCTGGAGGGAAGGGATGCCATCCAGAGGGACCTTGACATGCTTGTGAGGTGGGCCCATGCCAACCTTATGAAGTTTAACCAAGCCAAATGCAAGGTCCTACACCTGGGTCAGGGCAATCCCAGGCACTGCTACAGGTTGGGCAGAGAAGAAATTCAGAGCAGCCCTGCAGAAAAGGACTTGGGGGTGTTGGTTGACAAGAAGCTTAACATGAGCCGGCTTCAGTGTGCACTTGCAGCCCAGAAAGCCAACCGTATCCTGGGCTGCATCAAAAGTAGCATGACCAGCAGGTCGAAGGAGGTGATCCTGCCCCTCTACTCTGCTCTTGTGAGACCTCACTTGGAGTACTGCGTACAGTTCTGGTGTCCTCAACATAAAAGGACATGGAGCTGTTGGAGCGAGTCCAGAGGAGGGCCACGAGGATGATAAGAGGGCTGGAGCACCTCCCGTATGAAGACAGGCTGAGAGAGTTGGGGCTGTTCAGCCTGGAGAAGAGAAGGCTGCGTAGAGACCTCACAGCAGCCTTCCAGTATCTGAAGGGGGTCTCTAAGGATGCTGGGGAGGGACTCTTCCTTAGGGACTGTAGTGGTAGGACAAGGGGTAATGGGTTCAAACTTAAACAAGGGAAGTTTAGATTAGAGATAAGGAAGAAGTTCTTTACAGTGAGGGTGGTGAAGCACTGGAATGGGTTGCCCAGGGAGGTTGTGGATGCTCCATCCCTGGCAGTGTTCAAGGCCAGGTTGGACAGAGCCTTGGACCACGTGGTTTAGGGCAAGGTGTCCCTGCCCATGGCAGGGAGGTTGGAACTAGATGATCTTAAGGTCCTTTCCAACCCTTACGATTCTATGATTCTATGATCTGCTTCCTCATCCAGTGATGTTTTCTTGCTTTATGTAGCTCGAATAATTTCATTTAGAATGATGAATTGAGCTGCTGCATTATGTCAAGCTCTAACTGTGCCACATTTTACGATTTTCTGATTCAGTCTGGGCACACTGATTCTGGTATAACGTGAGACACAAGGTGTGATATTTTTATTGTAGAACACAAAATATTGGGATGTAAGATAATATTCATAATATATTGAAAAGGGAGAATGAAGGGTAAAAGTTTTCAGGTTACGTTGACATCTGATATCCCTTGAATATAACATATCTCAAAATTTTCTTCTGAATTGAAAAGCTGTAACAATGAATAGACCATGTCTCTGAGGGAATCACAGGTTTTTTATCTTCCAGTGTGATATGGCAAACACACTGAAAATAATGGAAAATATTCTATAAAACCAAGAATCTGTAATGAGCTGCTCCTGAAAGGGGTCTATAGTGGCCATGATATTGGAAATGTTAACTATAGCAGAAACACACCCCAGGGATTTGAAAGTAAAACTTTTCCCTGTGAGTCATACTCAAACTGATGCCTTTGCAAATTACAATGAAGCACTGCACAGGTGACTGCTGTCAGCTATCATATTTGAGATTTATTCTTTGTGAACATGATGGCCTGATAGCATTTCCCCAAAAGAAAAGGGTGTGCTACCGGTTCACTGAAGTACGAATGCATGGACATGTTGCTAATGCAACCTTCTGCTTTTTGAGTGCACTTCTATTCCTCATCTTTGCTGAATCTTGTGACACTGAGCTCTACAGCATAATTATGTGCTAGCTGAAAAAATACTTCACTTTGTTTGCTTTAAACCCAGTAGCTTGTTCCTGCGCTATGCAAAGAAATCCAGTGAATAATTGTTCCCTAGTCATTTATTTAAACTATTCACTATATTTATTACTGCACCTGGACCATCTCCTCCCTTCAGCATTTCCTCCTTTCCACCAAGAAGTCTGAGCATATTTAGTTTTTCCTCATATGAAGGCTGTCCCATGTCTTTGATCATACATGCTGGTGTTTTCAGGCTCTACATCTTGAGGCACGAACAGCCGTTTAAACAAAAGGACATCTTCTACAAGGGTTTTCTCTTCTCTCCCGCAGCAGGTGAATAACGTCAAGTCACAACAAACTGCTAATAGGTTCCACCTTGGCTCTGACTGATCACTGATGGGTTTCCATTTCCTCCCATCTACATGCTGGACCAAATGAACACTGTTTCTTGTGTGTGGTTAGTGTTTAAAGCCTCATTGTGTACATGACCTTGAAAGATATATTTTTAGAGGTAAGCACCTCATAAAATATTTTTCTGAAGACATTTATCAAGAGAGACTTTAAAAAACTGTAAGGAAAGGGGAAGAAGGCGGCGGCGGAAGCACAGCATGTGCTTTTCAGATGCCACAAAGCTCTGCAGCAGCAGCCTTCATGTGAGAGGTGACACTTTGCACATTACAACAGGGAATCAAAAGATTTATATTCAACACTCTCTATATATGACTCTCTATGGCACCGTTTTGAAGGGGTGATTATTGGTTTGACATGAGGGAATATTTTACATTAAATGCTGAAAGTTCTCTATGTACATAGCAATAATCACCTAATGCTGCTTTTTCTTACTGCATGGCTTTTGATAATAAATAATAATAAAAATGATAGTTAGGTTCTCCAAAATTATCCCATTTGTTTTCCAAGAACCCCCAGGGGCTGGTATTTATCACTTGATGTGAATACTCCCTGCTCCTCTCCCCCCACTTACACGTGCATATAAAAGAAGTGCAGACGTATGGGAAATGCTTCACTTAATTTGATGGCTGCACTGTTTATTATTATCTCCCTAAGCTGCGGTAATTGTAGTTCAGTTGTTGAGCAACTATTAAAACAGAAGCCATAGGTCCCCTGTTAGGCTTCTCCCTGGGTTCTCCCATTTTCTACCCCCAAAGGTCCAGTGTGTTCAAAAGCAATGCACTGACTGTGGAAGAGATGACAGGCAACACCTCTTAAATTCTCATACAAGTCAAGAGTTGGAGCACTTGTTGAGTTTAGACAGGACCACTTTGTAGATATGTTTTTTATATTTGTGTTTACATGGCAGCTGTGTGAACTTGGGGTAATTAGGGTTTTTCAGCACATACAAAGTGGGAGGAATGGGAGAAGGATGGCTGCAAAATGACCAGACAAGGACTTAGTACAGTGAAAAAGAAAGGTCTGATTTTGGGAGATATTACAGCATGGCACCTGCAAAGTGTAGTCTTTGTTCATGTCTGTTTTCTACAGAAAACTTGCCTTATTATGATAATTTGAGCTACACACAATAGAATAATTTCTTTTTTCCCCCTCCTCTCCCCATATTATTAACCTGTGGACAACTGAGATGATTTGGGATAAAAAACGGACTGCACTCAGCTAGAGATACTATGCCAATTAATAATTTCAATAGTAATTTTTCTTTAATTTTGCACTATCTGCCTTTTTTTTTCTTTCATCTTATTGTTCAAGAGAAAAGAAGTCAGCAGTTCTGAAATGTTGCCTGAAAGATGAGGTGCAGAAGTACATGTAAGCAAGGATCTAAGAAATCAACAATAGTACATGAAACCCTGTCCAGTTTCCTGCAGTTGCTTCTGTAAAAGACCTGGCTGTAAAGCCCAGACTTACAGAAGAGATTACATATGCCTCATCTGAGATTAGATTTTCACAGAGTGAAGTTCTGGTTGCGCAAGACTCCTGCTGCTGTATTTGTCATGCCCTTTGCCATCCATGCAGCCTGCAGTAACTGTTATTTCATGACCACAGCAAGCAGAGAGCAATGGGAAGTCTTTTGACTTACTTTCTCGTCATCCCATGCCCTGTTTATTCTAGTTATTAGAGGCTTTGCCTCAATTCAGCCTAGCTCATCAGAGAAGACTGGCCAGACCTGATAGCAGCTATCAAAGCATTTTTCTTCTCCCTGCTTTCTTCAGCAAAAGTAATCTAGACTGTAAATCACTTGCTCTTCTTATTCAAAACCCAGACAGCTTTTCTGGAAGCTCACTGGGACAAACATGAAGTATGAGGGAATTACGATCTCTTACTAAGGATTTCTTCAGGTCAACAATCAATATTAGGAAAAGAAATAATGATAGCACCAAATCTGAAGTGCCGTTTATTGTATATACCAGATACAAATAAAATTGAATACAAGCTCTTCTTTCCCACCTCCTTTTCTTTCTATGTGCCTTTCTGTTCTTGCATGTTTTTTTCACTGCATATATTTGCTTTCTTCTTTTTCTTCTTTTTCCTCTTGCATCTCTCTTCTTTTTTTTTATGCCTTTTGCAGTTCTCTCTATGTCTCTGCTCTCCTCTTGTAAAGTTACTCTGCTCTTCTCTTTTACAATCCCTTCCATCTTTTGATCTCCATTTGAGAGATCCCACCACTAACACAGTCTTTTTGTTCACTTGCTTCCTAGCAGGTGCGTCCTGTGCCTCCACAGATGAGAATTTCTCTGGTGCTGCTATTCCTAATTTTGTTCCAGCAAACCAGCTGAGTGGTGTTAGCACCAGCCTATAGTTTGGTTTCCTTCTGCCCGCCAGATTTGAGGAGAGAGCTAATGATCCAAGCAGCAGGAACAACTCTAGTTCTGGACAGAGTTGTCCTGTGGGTCCTCTTGGTTTTGTTAATTATCCCATGATCCCACAGGTAAAACAGACCCTAAGGGTAGAGGCCAGCAGCATTCTTTGCACAAGCCATTATGCACTTGACTGGGCAGCTAGCAAGTGAGTTATGAGCAGTGCTGGCCACAGCAAGTGCTTTTCAGGGCAAGATGCTGAACACAGCAGTCTCAGCAGATTGTTTTGGATATATGCTGACATAGCTGAGTTCAGATGATCCAGGAGTCAGTGCTGTATGAGCTGTTTTACACAAAGCTGCAACCCAACAGCTCATGCTTGAAAGCAGATTTGAACCAAAGTGTTGAGCGTTGCTATGTTCCCCTGCTGACTAATTTATGTAGCAGCTTTCAGGTAACACAGAAACAGGTTTTTTTTTCCAGCTGGATCAGAGGTAACCATGCTAAGAAAAGGCAATGAATCTCTCCAGCCGTATGCACAAGTCCTTCCAGACTACTGGGTTGGTTCAGTATTTTGTTCCCTGAAAGAACAAAGCAGCTGGAACAGAAACTTTTCGCTGACACCAAAGCACCTTGGATCTCAGACAGATTCACTTTGCCCTCAAGATCACAATAATGAATGTGTTCCTGAACCCATTGCCTCACTCCGATAACATTGACTATCCTGCACTTATGAAAATGTACTGTGTTATCAAACAAACATGATCTTTACAAACAAATGTTCTTTTGGCCTTAAATTCTGGGCAATTCACAAAAGTTATGAAGCAGAACCTTCCATGAATGCAGGTGCCTCTGAATATAAAGTCTCGTTTGCATTTCTTTTTACTAAAGTAGTGCTGCTGCTTTTGATGCCATCACCATTGGTAGGCATGGTTTTCCAAGACTGTTTTCCAAGGGGAGAATCTTAATAGAAAAGACCTTTCATCTGCCAGTTTGTATGTAATAGTATTCTGTTTCTGATCCCATCTCACAACTACATTAAGGTCCAGTGAGAAGGAAGTAATCTATAGGAAAGAAGGTACTTAACCCTCTGCAGTTGGATTACTTTCAGTTACCCTATCATGAAAACAGTCTTGTCAGTGGTCATGAAAATAACTGTTTGCGGTGAAAACCCAATCTGTTTTGGCCTGTCTGAGGTGAACTGCTTGCCCTTGGTGAAGACTTCCGTGCGATAGCCCTGAGCTTTGCAGAATGCATCCCTTGAACTTAAAACTCACAGGTTTGTTGATGTGACTCTCCAGAAAAGGGATGAATGCTGCTCAGACTTGCGTTCCCAGAAGCCATGTTGGTTTTAGTTGCACTGAAACATGCCAAAATAAAAAATGGACATTGAGCTAAAATTGTAATTGCCTATTTAGAGGAAGTTTCACACTGAAAGTCATCTGAAAACATTTCCTGAATAGGACGAAGCGCAACCACTTGATGTCCCACAGTTGTGCTCTGGAAGACACAACAAGCACTCCTTATGCGTAAGTACATGTGACTGGAATAGCCAAGAACAAGTGGCAAAGATTGAATTCAAGTCTTGCCTAGTAAAGAAAAGGGGGAGAGAATTGCCAGTGGTTTGCTGTACTTTCTGAGGTGACACGTGTACTCAGATAACCAAACAGTTTCAGACCATCTTTTAGGATCAAAGTTTTTGCTTCTGCTGGAGAAAGACCTCCCAAACCTCACATGTTCCGTTGCTAGGCTGGAATCTACCGGACAACTGCTTCTTTCTTTCAACTAGATTATGCTCCAGGAGGAAGGTTGCACTTGAATATATTTAAATGCTTTTTTATATTGTTGAAAAGAGCTCTGGGTGTAACATCGTAGCCCCATTATTTCTTATTTCTTATTTCTACTTATATAGTACCCTCGGTAAGGTTCTTCCTTTTGCAGATTGGAGGCTCAGGTTAATGTATTTTATAAGCTGGCGTTTGGTTTTTTTTTCTTTCCTGAAGTTTTAGCTTTTTACATAAAAAAAAAAAAAAAGACATTTGGCTGTTCATCTTTTGTAAACCTTCAGAGCAGCAGCTGTGCTTACTACCAACATGACATGATGTAAAAACATACTGTTCCTTAGAAAAAAGAAAGAAAGACTGAAAAAAAGGGTGAGAAGGAAAGACAGAGGCCAGGACCTCTTCCCTCTGGTCAGGCACAGACCATCTTAGCACTCCTTCTGAACCCTGTAGGCAGTTGGCAGAAAACAATTTGTAGCCACACAGACATGTTATCTAGAACCAAGGGTTGAACCTAATCGTAAGCAGATTTTGCCCACCTTTTTTGGATGAATGATGGCCCATTGGCATGTGATCTGGCTTGGCAATTTCCCTACAGTGTCCAGGCTGCCATAAGGAGATACATAATGTCTAGAGTGATAGGAAACTCTGGTGCAGATGGTACAGAGCTGCCTCATAAAATGACTCACTGTGAATCTTCACAGAAATCTCAGCTATAAAAATGATAATGGAAAAAGCACAAGAAAATGCAAAATGTCTTAAGAACAATTTGTTCTGTCTCATGTCTTCCATTTTAGATATAAAAAAGATGTATTCTACAACCAAAACAACTTCTTCCCCTTTCTTTTTTTTGACTGACCAGGCAAAATCAACAGGACAAAGTACTGGAATTGCGGAGGTGAAGGGAGCTCTAGGAGAATCATAGTGATAGCTTACAATGCTCTGGCCACTCCTTAGGGAAGAGAACTGACCTCTTGGGAAATGCTGTGTATATACAAACTCTTCTTTGTCTTTTCCACTCCCCTTGTCCCTCCAACAGAAAGAGGAAACAATTATTAAAAATGGTACCCATGCTTTTCCCAAAAGAGCCACTGAGTTTTAGTTCAGAAGTAGATTCTGAACCCCTGTGGGTGGAATTTTTCCTGTAATCCCTAAAGTGATTAAGAACATGTATTATAGTAGATGTTGTGTCATTGACATCATGTCTTCAATTCTTTCCTTCTTTCTTTTGAATTGTCACACATTTTCCGTTGCTTACTGTACATATTCAGTACAATTTATTGAGCTTTTTGCAGTGTTTATTCCTTGTTTAATGCAACATCCCTACAGCATTCCAGACCGCCTGTGACTTTTATTCAATTTACTGTGTTCAGTAGGAACAGGTAGTAAAACAAGACCATGAGTTACACAAGAGTCTGAGAAGAGGGGAGTGTTGAATGTGGTTTTACCCTTTCTCCTTTTTCAACCATGGGAAATGATATCAGAACACTAAGTAAGAACATACGAAACATTTTGAAAGAAAAAACAGTATCTGCTTGCAGGTTACATGTGCTATTCTGATGGTGATACAGGGCACCTTCAATTCTTACTGCATAGCTTCTACGTCAGCATTTTAATGTGGTTTAACAGCAAATCCTTCAATTTCGCTCACCCCACTTATGTTAGATTTGCAGAGCAGTTCCTATAAGAACAAACCAGATTTTTCTATAAGAAATCGGTCCCAAAGTTCATCTCCATGAACTCAACAAGGTGTCTCCAATCCCTTGTGGGGGAAGCAGGGTTAGACCAAACATCTGGTCCTCTTGACAGCTGCAAACCATACAAGTACTTCGGACACTTGGTTCAAGGAATTACAACAAATCTTGTCCAGACCAGAACTGCATAGAGCATGGGTGGAAGGGCTTGAAAACAAAAATTGTACTCTTAACAGGTGCACACTCCCAGTGCACTGTTTCCCTTGCTCAGCCTTAATTTACTTACCTTCTCCTGGCTCTTTCTATGCACGATCATGTAGCAGCACAGAGGTATAATTTAACTGTCTTTAAGGACCACCGAACAACAGTTCTCTCCCCAGTCCCTCTAACAAAATCACACTGCCAACACTGTGAATGTTAAACCCAAGACAAAGAAGTTATCTCCTCAAACCAAAGAATCATCCTGAAGATCCTTCAACTTACCTTCTCCATCTATACTGTCTAATGCAGAGCATCTGTGAAAAACTTTCTGTAGAGCTGCCTCCAGCTGGCTATTTGTTAAGGCGCTGCTATGACTCCATGCAGATAGACAAAAATGGAGGGGAACCATACCTAAGACTTTTTTTGACTGTTAATGACACTGAGCTATCTGCTTGTCATCTAATGCATACAATGGATTTGTACCAGCTCAAGTGTCCTTTTGGTCACAGGATACTGTTGGGGTGAGACCATAAAAATACTGAGATCTATGCAAAGGGATAAAGATGCCCTTTGCTCAGTAAGACTCCTACTGTGGTACACAGTGACAGGTTTCAGACTGAGCCCAACCTGCCTGTAGTGAAGCAAATGAGGCAAGGGGCAGGTCCTTGTTGGGAGAGGGAACCCAGCCATAGCAATCTATGGTGAAACAGGGTGACATCCACAAAGGACTCAGCTGTAACAGCAGGAATTCAAACAAAATTATCTCTCAGTTTGTTCACTTCTTGAACCCTCTGGAGCAATACTTGTCTGATACATCCAGACTTAAGACTTCTATAGACTTTCAAAACTGATTTGTGTAGGGTAGGGTGATTCTCCTATTACAGCAGAACAGTTGCAGAGGAGCACACAAGGGCAGCAGAGTTCTGTACTGAAGATGCAGATTTTTTTGACACTAGAGCACTGATTTGTAAGCATGTCTAGGACTTACCATTTGACATTTTCCCGTGAAATTTAGATGAGGTTCCCCCTGGGTTTCAGGCTGAGACTTGCTGTAGTCGTAAGAATCCACACTATACAAGACATCATTTTTTTGTGAAAACAAAAAGAATTCTGTGCTTGTATTTGATACACAATGTGTATCAAATGCTACTCTGTATTTGCACCATACTGCATAACACTTTATACGCAGGCTGTAAAAGGTTGACTCAGGCAGGTTATGGGGAGAAAAGTCAGAAACATAATCCTGAATCTTTCTCTGCCATGCTATAAAATCAGCTATTTTTTGTCTGTATAAACAATTTCATTTTAGAACCAAGCCCCAGGAATGTGGGCCTGTGATGAAAATATATAATTCAATTTGAAGCTGAATATTTGGTGATAAAAGTACTCCCAGGAATAATATTTAAAGAAGGATACATTCTTCCATACTTTAGTTGTTTGCTTTCTTCTGACAAAGTAAACAAAGGCACTTGTACATTTAACTCACTACATCAGAAATGATGACTGACAAGGTTTCTGAAGTATTTCTTTATACACACAAATATACTTGCTTAATTTAAGATGGCCATACGGTTATTTGTAATTTAGTTTCAGATTCATGAAACTCTAAGATTACTAACTTTCAGTGTGAAAAAAATCACAGGAGGTGTGAGATCTTAATTAGAATTCTTACTTTGCTGACAGTTCTGCAGAATCCCACTCAGCATTCAAAACTCATTTATATATATGGCTTTATGTGATATTAGAATACCTTGGCAATAACGAGATTGTAATTGAATTATGCAATAGACTCTTTCTACTGTATCCTGTAAACATTTTTATTTTTTTGAATAGTCTGCGTGCCAATAAACACTCTGTATTCCATCCTTCTCCTGACACTGCTTAGAAGTGTGATCTTAAAAGGACTTTGTGGAAGAAAAGCTCTTTTTCCCCCTGCTTCAACCAATCAACATATCCAAAAAAGAACCTATTATGTTTTTCCTACAGGAATGGCTCATAAGCTGTGTTTTGCTGGGTGGACAAAAATCACTGAACAAATTACAGTGAATTTCCTGCATTGCAATCCTACAAACCATCTAAGGAAATCAGTACAAGTAATGGTGCAGTGCTGTGCTCTTTAATGTGCTTCATTTGAAGACCAGACTTTGTTTCATTAGGTACGGTTGCAAGCTGCAAAGTTTGGATTCAGTTTTTTTAATGAGAATTTTGAAAATTCAGAAGTTTGTATAGCTAAGTTGTTGGGTTTTTTTATCCCAGACTGTTACATGGAAAGGCTCCTGCTGTGAGGTTTGGATCAAATCTGGAGTTTTGGTTCAGTTCTATTTTTGTTTCTAATGTACTCAAGTTCACAGTGTTCACAGCCTGCCATAAACTCCCTCTGTTTAACATGCGCATTGTTAAAACATGCAGAAGATTTGGCTCAAGTCGAGTGTTGCCTAATGGAAGCCAGCAGAACTGTGGGCTGGAGCGAACCCCTAGCTGCAGTATATGACCACAGTGAACACCTGGACTTGCTGGAAATAGCAAGACAAATGGCATTTTCTTAAGAACCATGTCTGAGAATTGCTTAAACACTTGGCGCCCTAGCTCAGGTAAGAACAGTTCCTCTGAAATGTTTCTTGTGCTCCAGGAGAGGCCATCTCAGGCACTGCTCAGATTTTGAAAGAAATTACATTTCTGGCCATGTTGCTTATGAAGCAATTGTAGTTTTATAGCTGAAAACAAGGCTCATTCTTGAATTACCAATAAAATATGGCTAGCTTTTGCAGCTGCTTTGTGAGCTCGGTCCGCTGGCACTGGAGTCAGGAGGGATTGTTTGCCACAGCTGCTCCCAGCACAACTGAAGAAGTGCCTTTTCTGACTGCTCACACATGGAGCCTCGAGCTCCTTGGTTCCCAACAGACAGCTCCCCACAAGCACCTGAACCCCATTTTGCAAGCAGCTTCTTTCAATTTATCCCCTGTAACACCTTCATTAGTTTACACTCCTTTTGCACACGAGGAGAGGACAGGGAGAAATAAACAAGACAGCAAACTTTCTGGGAGAAATCTGTGGCCCAGCTGGGACCTCTCTACCTCATGTGCTGCTGTTTTCTTTTGGAAGCTGGGATGCCTTTAACAATGATGCTTTAAACTGGTATATGCCTCAAGTAGACCATGACTCGTTTATTTTGATTCCTTGGGAGAAGCTATGCTGTACACCATACCTGCCAGGAATGGCTTCCTTATTTTTGCCATGCTGATAAGGCATTGCACAGGCACCCTCAGTGCATCACACCGAGACGTGCTTTATGTGCCAGCTATGGGAGGTTGATTTAGGGGAGATTGTGTTAAGAAAAGTCAGAAAGAAAATCTCATTTTTTTTTTCCTCTGCCATGCCATAAAAGCAACTATTTTTTTGCCTGTACAAACAATTTCATTTTAGAATCAAGCCCCAGGAATGTGGACCTATGATGAAAATGTATAATTCAATTTGAAGCTGAACATTTGGTGATAAAAGTATTCCCAGGAATAATATTTAAAGAAGGATAACATTCTTCTATACCTTGGTTGCTTTCTTCCTTTGGCAAAATAAATTAAGGCTCTGTGTACATTTCACCCCAAACACCTTAGCTGATATTTGACAAAGTTCACTTGCCATTTTTGTACATGCTTGTAAAATGGCTACCACACTATTTGCCTTTAAATAAAATAAATGCAAAATTTTAAGATTTTCTGGATCTGTCACGCAGGATCCAGAAGATTGTGGCCTTTGACAGGGTGGTAGGTCTTAACTAATTCAGGAGACAGCTGTTGACAACTGTGAAGTCTATTTTGTCTCAATAGAAACGCTTAGAAATATCTTTGATTTTCTTTGTGGAAATAAGAAAAGAATGTCACCCATGCCATAAATACTTTCAAACCACTAAGATTCATGTGAACGACAGTTGGAGATGATTATGTCTAAACCATGCACGGTTTAGGAGACTACTGAGAGTAGCAATAGCCCGTGCATTGTGTAGGTCATTCGGAGGGATGAATGGAAAGGACTCTGCATTTGCCCCCACCATAAGTCAGTGACCTTTTTGGGGGTGGTGAATATAGAAAAGGGACCTTGATTGTGTGCCTCGTCCTGCCAGCACAGCAGTAGGAGAAAGGTGCCTAAAAGCTGTGGCAGTCCCAGCAAAGCAGAGCTGCCCAGAGCTCCTCCGGTTTCTGCAGTGGAGATGGCCTGGAGTCTGAATGCCTCAAGTGTGGGGGGAGCCCTGGGGGCAGGCCTACATCCTCACCTCTCCTGAAGTGCACCCAGAGGCTGAAAAGCTGGGCAAACATACTCAGCAAAATCCCTCCATGGATTAACCTTGCACATGATTTTAAGTCTATGAAGAGCTTATGGAAAAGTCATTCTGACCTGTATGTCTATTCTGCCTCCTTATTGTGATGACTGAGAAAAATAACACTAAGAACTTGATATGCTCTCTTTTAGTAAAAAGGCACATTTTTACAGCACTACCAGAAAGCTGAACTGGGACTCTTCTGATACTTGTATCTTCCTAGCATGGAGTCTTCTTGCCGTAAAATATACTCATCCCAAAGCCTAAGTAAACCTCTGAGATTTTGAAGTTGTAACCATAGCAAACATAACTTAAAGAGGAGAAAAAGTGTTTTGTCAGTGTTGTTTCAGCTCTAAGTGGTGGAATCACTATCTGAGATACACTGTTCTTTTTGGTCCCAAAACAAACTTGGTAATATCAAAGAATTCCAGTGGACTATTTCAGTTATAAAAGAAAATTAAGTTTCATACATGACTACTCAAAGGGCTTTTGAAAATCTCATGGCAGAATGACCTTCGAAGAAAGTGTCAGTCTCAATAAACACTCAGCACAGCTGTGATATCAACCCCCTTTCCTGGGATCCCGAGATACTGCAAAAGCTTTCAAGAGTGAGAGGTATTTGCTTTTCAGCCCAGCTTGAATTGTTTCTATATTAGGTTTTATTGGATCTATATGTGGCTATTTTATGGCTCTTTAATGTTTATGATGTATTTATTGTCATTCCTACGTTTTCCCTGCAGCTCTACTGAAGAGGGACTGTCTAAAGATCATGAAGCTATTTGTTACTGTACCTTTAACTTACAGCTGCTCTATATTTTTCATTTGAAGAGTTCGGCAGGGAGACTGACATGAATTAAGTCTCACTGTGTCCATCTGAATTCACAGTCACATATAAAATGCATTTTAAGTAGGGGTAAACTGAGTCCAGAAGCAGTCTGCGCAATGAAGAAAGTTTATGACAGGGCCTGGGGAGGAACCTGCAGATGGGAGATCCCTATTGCCGATGCCAAGCTGTAAATTATGTCATGAAGCAGGGCAAAAGCCTTGCTCTGTTTCTCAAAAAATTGCCACTTGAAATTAGAGAATGAATAGTAGCCCCCAGCCCATTTCTTGGTGAGGAGTGTTGGCTGGCAGCAAAGTGAGGTAGAGTTTGGTTTGGCCCCAGAAGCAGGTCTGGGCCCAGCCCAAATAAGAAGGCAGTGTTGGGGCCATATGAGGTAACAGCATGGGCATTGTACATGGCAGCTGTAGTATTCCATCTGATGCCCCATCTATCTCAGCATAGGTGTGGCATCCATGAGATGATACCCGTGCCATGAGTCCAGCCCTGGAGAGTCCTCCTTGCCAGAGTTCTCAGTCACAGTCACAGTCTGACCTCATCTGACTATCCTGTTGCCCTCTAATTTCAGTTCAAACCTTTTTGTTGCTGAATCAGATAGCAAGAACTCACTCCTTTCCTTCTGTCCTACTAATTCTCCAACCCCTTTTAATAAAAATAACTCATTTGGGAAGGAATCTCTGGAGCTCATCTAGTTCAGCCTCTGCTTATGATCTTCTTAAGCCTCTTGAATTCAATTAATGATGATAAACCATGACTCGGTTTGCAGGTGTTACAATAACAGAGTACTAAAGAGCACTGAAGAAACAAAGGTGGCTTGACTTAACACCACCCTCAGCTTGCTTCCACACCAAAAGTTTGCTTAGATTCGCATTTAAATGATAGATCTTTATTTATTTATTTATTTATTTTAATTGTGTTTGGGAACAACTTTGGTCAGAACCTGCCTATGACATCTTGTGAAACTTCTGCACCAATATATTCTCAGCCTTTATGACCCCCCGTGAACTGAATCTCAAACTCATAAAAGACTTGCTTTCCTCCACAGCAGCTGTGTGAACAGTATGCCTGATTGTAATAGAGGGATTTTCTGGCTTTCAGTGACCCATCCGTAGAAACTGAGTAAATTGGCAGAAGCCCTGAATGATATGAAAAGCCTGAACCTGACTTTCCTAGCATAGCTATACTGCTTCCAGGGTTGCAGCTTTCCCTGGTGACTCTAGAAACTCCAGTGTGCTAGATAGAGGGACCCTTATTCTTCTTCCTTTCCCACCCTGGATTTTTTTAGGGCAATGTTTTCCTATATTAAAGAGCTGGGTTTTTTCCTGCAGTGGTTATACTACATAGATGAGGATTGTCTGTTGCATCTGCAGGTCACAGTGTCACATACCTGTGCTTGGGTGCTGTTTTCGTATCTGGGAAAGAGTTTGCCTCTTTGTTGATAAACCAAACTGGAACGCTTAATGTATAAAGGACATTATGGGTTTTTGCTGATTATAATATTTCTTTATGAAAATAGTAAATGTAATTGGACTATTTCCTTTCTACCTCTTCTCCTCTCTTCCAGCCTCTCCCAGATCATATTAACACATGGGTCCTAGATTAAGCTGTGTTCCAAGTTCAGATTCTCCTGGTTTACTGGTTTTCAACCTGCCAGTAGTTTGTAGGCTAAGGCACTGTAAACAAAGCTGTTCTTAGAAATATAATGGCTGGATAAAAACATATAGTTTCAAAACCACTCAACAAAATATTCATCAGAAGGGATCTCATACTATTGCTCCCCACATGTAGTCAATATATCACTTTAACTACAGTGCTTTTACCCTCTGTTTATCATCCCTTCTGAAGCCATGTGGAATACTCATCTTCTCTAATCCTTGTCTATAGTATTTCCAAAGTACTTTACAAGCTTCGAGTAATGGACTTTAATGCCTTGCAGCAGCTGAGCTGGTAGCACATATGATACCTTAAATGTAACAATCAAAGAAGCATGCAAGATTTTGGTATTTCCGCTGGCTTGCAGATGTGCAGTATTCAGGTCCAAAAACTGTAATGTCAAGTTTAGACTAAAACTGTTTAAAACAAAATAATGTCTCACTGCTCTGTGTCAACACCCCTATAATGTGAGAGGGTATTCTCTGATAGAGAAAGCGCCAGTATTAAATATCAGTTATCTGAACCCTACAGTAATTTCTTTTTTGTATGTGTGTCCATGAATAACCTTGCTCAAGATTTATGTAACGGAGTGTATTGTTTTATTAATCCAGAGCATGTGGTATTCTCCAGGTGCTAAGCTTTGATCTCCTTGGCCTTCTATGTATTAAGTTTTCTGGTTCTCATTGACACTGATGCTCCTGATTTAAGGTAATCCTCTTATCGTTGGGGACAGGAAAAAATGTAAGTGAACTCTGCAGTAAACCTGGCATCTTTTTCCTTTGTTTCGTCTCAGTTCTGATTGAATCTCCATTAAATTCTGTTCGGCAGAATCCAGCCACTGCTTTTAGGAGTAAAAGTATATCTTTCTGCAACATTTTATGGCATGGAATGTTGTTTATGGCACATTATATTACAGTTTGAAATGCTAGCATTCACTAACTAGAGGAGCTGGGGGTTTATATTAGAACAACTGAGTAATGTAAAAAAAGACCAAGAAGGCAATTTTCCACATCCCTTGGCTGGTAACAGAGGAAAAGAGTAAGTGTGTGAGCATGGGTGGGGTGGAAGGCATGGGAAAGGAGAGCAGCACAGTGAAAAAACCCTCCAGAACAAGGATCTTTCCAGATGGGTCAGGTGGCATGTAGGCTGCAGGTGAGAGAACAGGCTGAAGATGCCACTCAGTTTACTTCTGAGGGACCACCTGATGAGTAGCTGCTTCTCCTCATGGTTCCAGTTGCAACTGGCACTGTCTTCCTGTTTCTCACCTCTGCTCCAGCATTTTTCTCACCTATCTTGACAATTTATTTCACAGGCATATGTCGACTTGAGGTGGCTTGGTTCTGGGGGTGGGAGCTGCTGGGCTGGGGTTGGTGTGATGGGCTGGCGCAGGTCAGAGCAGGTGTGGAGCCAGGTCCCCACTTCTGCTCAGCCCACAGCATGCCTGACGTGATGCCAGCCAGCTCTGCAACACTCTGACAACACAGGCGCACCTTCAGAACAAGTGGGGTGATCAGGGAGCAATACTCTGTGCTCTCAAATCCGTGATTGTGGGGTGGGTGGGGACAGGCATTAAAACATCTACAACACTTGAGCTGTCACCGGGAATGGGACATTGATTCCATGTAAGACAGCAGAGCTCAAAGGGGTCATCTAGTCCACCCCCATGCCCCAGACCAGTATTACCTATGCCAGGGTCTTGTTTCACATTGATGTCTGCATTCAGAATGTTTGGTTAGTTTTGATTATCTATGTAGAATCAAAAACCTTGAAATTTCAGGAAAAAAAGATATCTTTATGCCGTCCACCAAACTGTCAAATAATTATTGCCCTGAACAATTAATATCTTGTAAATTTCTGATTCTGATTTCCTGGAATATAAAAGGAATTGATGAAATACCACGGAGCATTCAGACGTCTGTATATTTACATGAATCTGTCTTCTGAAATACTTGAAGTTTATGGCTCAATAATAGAGATCCACAGCCTTAAAATGACCTCTGTATGGACCACTGAAGTGCCTGAGGGCTGTTGCATAACTTTCCTTTTTCAATACACACTGGTCTGATACACTTGTCTAAGGAAAATCAAATCTTGCCGAAAAATTCATTGACTAGGCAAATGTCATAGCAAATAATGGAGAAGAAAGTCAAATATTAGTACTAGCATTCTTTCCTTTTTTTTTTTGTTAGAATTATATTAAAAATGTAGAAAAAGCTATGTTACTTTTTCATTCATGTAGGGTTTTTTATATACTGAAAGAAAAAGGATTTTCTCCACTCAGATTCCTTTTTCAACTTTTTTTATTTTTCACTTATAAAAGCATAACAAGATTGATACTTTTTTTGTATTTTTGTTGAAAAAAAGTTATTCTTACTCAGGTCTTACTACAGGTGTTTGAAAATGAAGTTTTAAGTGTGACAATGACTCAGGCAGATCTCCAACAAGTGGAGAAGAATCAATATTTTGTCCTACAGTGAAATACCTGATGCTGGCCACCTCCGGTGAGAGGACATGGGGTTAGAAGGGCAGTGGGTTTGAGCTAGTTGGGCAGTTACATATTACCAGTCTAATGTCAAGAAAAGTTCAGTGGGGTTTTTATCACAGGCTTTGATCTGAAAGTGACAGTCAAGTTCAGCAGTATTTAGTTGTGATTCTGCCCAATACTTCTGTTATAATACTATTCTCTGGGCCTGTGTCTTTTTTTTGACTGATCATCCAAATAACAATTTCCTTCCAGTGCTGCAAAATTATAGATGGGTTGTATACAGTCACATACATAAATGGCCCTTTTGTCACCGTCTTTTGGGTATTAATGTCTGCAGCACTTGGTGAACCAGGGCCGAAGGGGGGACTTTGTCCTCATGCTACATGCAGGAACCATGGGTAGGAGAAAGAGGGGACTTGTCTAGTCCTTGCCAGGGCATCTGCTACTGTCACTGGTCTGAGGCATGAACCCCCGAGGTCATTCACTGCCTTCCAACAGGCACTGAAAGCACTTAGGGTAATTGGGATAATTTGTCCAGAGAAGTTGTGGGTGCCCCATCCCTTGCAGTGTTCAAGGTCAGGTTGGATACGGCTTAGAGCAACCTGGTCTACTGGAATGTGGCCCTGCCCATGGTAGGGGGGTTGGAACTAGATGATCTTTAAGGTCCCTTCCAATCTATATCATTCTGCGGTTCTATGAATTCAACTGCGGAAGTGTCTGGTTTTCCACTGACTACTGAAGGATCTCAGGTGATTGGACCAGAGTGTCAAGACACTTGTTGATCTGTTAGCTTGAACACACCTTACATGCCTTTTTAAATTGATTAATATTTTTGCAGCAGGGCTGGCAACTGCACAGAGGTGCTTCCTGCCCACGCCAAACCTTGTGTCCTGATGCTTCAGCAGCTATCATCCCAATGCTGTAAAATCAGTAGGAGCAGAAAGCTTTGAGCACTTCCTGCTGCTCATAAAGGTCAGTTTCTTTGTGTCTCCCATGTCTTGACGCTTGTATTCATGCAGTGACTGTTGGCCTAAAGCAGAGAGGCTTTAGCTACACTCTGAAATGTAGCTCCTGCCAGAGGGAGCTGGGACTAAAGAATTTAATGTGAGGAGCCTGGCGGCAGCTGATATAATTTACGGACAGAGCAGACAGAAGGATACATAGCTCCAAAAATGTTGTTAGTTTGTGTAATATGCAAGGAGGACAGTGTAATGGAGTGCGTATACATGGAAATAGTACAAATATTTTGCCAGCGTCCTTAGGGTATTGGGAAAAGATTTCTGTTCTACTAGTTGAATTGTCATGAGGGATTTTCAAGGGTCAAGTTCCATATTGCAAGGAGGATATGAAACTTTAAGGCCGTTTATTGCATGGACATGTGAAGCAAAGATTGTGCATGCTTGGAGGTTGTAAAAACAATTGGCTCTTTTATGTTTGAAAAGAGGCTTTGTGTCATGGGCTGTATTGCATCACCGAATCTTAATCTCTTGAAAGGCATGATTGAGAAGATGGTGCTGTGCATGCTGAAGGAGTATGGCAGGCTCATTAGAGGGTCTACAATGAACCCTCACAACAAGTGGCATAGTAGAAGCTGCACATCACGTGAGTCATGCAGATTGCAAAATGTGAAACTCAGCAGTGAATATGATACACCTTTTAAAGGGGCCCAGTAAACTGGGGGAAAAAAATTAAAAATTCCTAGGGAGCCTTCCTTCATGCTATGACCACAGAGAGTTTGGAATAGAAAATGTTTTGTCTCCATGGCATATTCTTGCAATGTGTTTCCATTATTATCTAGACTGAGTCAGTTCAGCTTTGCTGTGGGGAAGTAGGACAGGACATGGTCTTCCCCTGCTTCAGGTGCCCATTAGGAGGGACCCTATGGAGAGTTCAGAGCAACAAGGCAGCCTTTTAGGTGCTTGAAAACTTTAAGCATTTGTTAGGTGTGGGATAGTGGTCCAGACATTTGAGTAGGACATTGACACACATAGAAATGAGAAAAGAGAGTAAAAGCAGCAATGGGTCATTGAAGTGTTTTATTTTTCTTCTGGTGTTACTGATATGCAGAAAATCAAACCCCAGATCTTTTGTGCTTTTTAACAAGTTCAGCTTTCTATAAGTTGCTACCAAGATCCTTTATTTTGTCACTATTTTATCACTAAATCCTTGTGGATGTTTCTAAAGAGATTTTATTTATAGAACTTTTTGTAGTTCATCTTTAAGTAGAAATCTCAAATGCAGTTTTGCTGTTCTCTCTGTCTAGGTTATTGTTACATTTTCTACCTATTACAGCTTAGTAATATGATACAGTACATGACCTAAACCTTCCTTGCACACATAACTCAGCAAATTATTATTTTACTTTACAGCTACCCAATTACATACTAAAATCATCTGGGAAAGTGTTTTCTAGTGATTGATTTGATAGACAAAAATAAATCTCATTGTATTTTATACTTAATATGAAGACATGTGTTTAAGAAAAACAGTAGCAATCAGCAATCTGTATGGTACTGTACATGATTAAAAAAATATGAGCTAATAATATCCAGATGAGAAACTTCATACAGTACTTCAACGTTTTCCTCTAATTTTCTGTTCTACAGCAACAATGAAACAAACTTTATCTTTTCTTTCATTCTTTTCACGCAGATCCTAATGTTTCTTTAAAACTGCACATGCCACAGGGCAAACCAGCAAGTAATAATGCTTTGTGAAGCAGGTGTCCTATCTGTTGTTCTGCTCAGTGGTTACCAGTGCATTTTTCAGTTAAGAAAGGAGCGGTTTCATTGAGCAGTTTTAGACACACATAGTGAGATTCCTCAGGCTGATAAAGGGTGTTGATGGAATGAGAAAAATGTCTAAATACAGATATTTATATATAGATAGATAACTCATCTGCCCTGTCCTGTTAGTGCAGAGTGTACTGTAGTCTTCTTGGATTTCCTTCATTATCCAGTCTGCAGCTTAAACCACACTGACACCTCTTTTTTTTCTGCCACAGCAAAACCTTTTCCAATTTTTATACTTTTCATGTCCTTGCCTGTGGATGAAATGCCCTGTATCAAAGATTCAGATAATCCAGGTACATTTTATTCTGGGAGGCATTCTTCTTTCCACACCACAGCAGAGTCTAAGAATTGCCCAGCATCTTCCCAGAGTTTGTAAGAAGGGGAAATCACGTGGGGAAGAGGGAAAGTAGCATATCATACCTTTGGCTAGCTTGTCTTGGTGTAGCATGTTTCTTTAGGTCCTAGACAGTTAGTTTACATTATCTATAATGCCTAATGCTACATGGTCCTTTATTAGATTCTTAGGTGTTCCCCAAAGGCTGGCATTGTAAAGAAAAAAGATCAAACAACCAACATCTTAGAATAAATTCATGTTAAAGTGTGGTTCTACTCAGAAAAAGAGACTGTAAAGCTAGCATCTTTTAACTCAACAGACTCTACTCATATGAAGTTGTACAAACTTCTTTTATTGACAAAAATAAGCTTTTACTGTTTTTTAACACCCAGTCAGCACAGTGATGGTTGAGTGAATTGAATTGTATTTATTCTTGGACTTTGTCAGCAGAGTCATGTACTTGTTAACCTCTGCATAATTATTTGGAGCAATGAAACTTCACTGGTTTTACTGCAGAGATATTTGATTTTAGTGTGTTATTGCTTCGGTAGCTGATGACCTTACTAGGTTTACAGCACACCCAGAAGCTGCTGGGAGAGGCTCAGGCACGAAGGACATGGTTTAACTGCCAAAGCTCAGGATGAAACTCTGCATGAAAATGAAGACTGTTTGGAACAGAAATCGATGATAAGAAATGACAGCACTGGAGCTTTGACATTCAGAAACTCACTGAAGGAGCAAAGCTGTAGTCAATGTCTAACACAAACCTGGCCCATGCTTTGGTAAAGCACTGTATAGGCTACTTGCAGGTTTCAGAGTTGCAGAGTTCACCATGAGCAGTCATATAATTCCCAGTAGAGCTACTTGAAACACTCCTGTAGGAAATTCCGACCTTCTGAAAGCCTTTCTAATCTGAGCTAAGATGAAAAACCTGCTGTATTGAAATTTCCCTTGGAAAGGAAATGAAAAAACCCTGAAATATCCAGCATCAAAGACAGCAGTATGTTTCAGAGTCTTCCTCAGGTGTCCTGAAATGGAGGAACCACTCATTCTTGGTGGAGTATAGACAAAATCTGGAGCATGTAATATTTGGTGATGCTTCCTGGCTTGCTATTTGCTTAGTGGATACAGACTGCAGGTTTTCGAAGATTTCTCACCTGGCATTAGTTCCAGGTGTTCCTGCCAGAATTAGATTGCTGAAGGCCCTCCTCCTCCTGGATTGGTGCAGAAGGCTTGTGAGCCTCAAGCCTGATGATTGAAGAAGGGTAGGATGGTGAAGAGGTCCCAGTCAGTAGGTCACAGGCACCCCAGCACCACTGCACTAAATGCTTGGCAGATAGCTGGGTAATATCTCCCATATATTTCTTCCCTTATTCAAGAACTGAGTTGCTACTCCCCCGTGCCATCCAGGTGGTTCTGCTAGTAAAAGTTATTTATTTTCAGCCCTTCTGCTCTTTTCTGAGATGGGGAATGAAGGTGTCAGTTGCCTTCATGGTTCTCTGTGGTGAAGGTATGTGCTGCAAAGCTATAGGTCTGGACACTGTGCAATGGGATAAAAAACCTGATGCATTTCACATAGGTTTTTATGAAAGAATAAGTAATGGCTTCCACCACCAAATGGGACTGAGCTGATGACTTCATGATTGCCTTCAACACTGCCCTGGATTATCTTATTTTCTAGAGTACCAAGTATTTCTGCCCTAATTTACATTGGTGCATCAGTAGAAATGGAAGAAATGAGGGTCAGTGCTTTCTTGGCACTGAGACCCTTTTGCTAAGGTCTCTGCCACATCTGGGCTATGTGTTTCTTCACCTTTTATTTTGTATAAGGAAAGGAGAGCCACATTCCTACCCTGCTGTAAACTAACTCTGCCGTGAAGTAACCAACTAGATGTCAGCCAGTGCATCTGGTTTCATCTCTAAATTAAATGCTGACCTCTGCAGCAGGCTAAGTCTTTTCACAACAGGCCAGAAGGGTGGGAAAATAAGAAACTCCTACAGGATTGTCTTCTTTATTAAAATAAATGGATCACCATATGAATAGACAGTTCACAATTCATCAGGGAAAAATCAATACAAAGGAGGTTTTTCACTAAAGTTTATTGGACAGAAAGCCTTATATGCTTAAATACCATAAGGACATGGGAAGCCAGGTACACCTCCAAATATTTCAAATGAAAGCAGAATTTTCTAAACACTGGCAATGATTTTCTTTGTAAATAGGTTTAACCTTGGACCTTCTGTCATCTTGTATTTTTACACAGGAAATTAATTTTCTACATCCTCTGTGTGCATAGAGAAGACAGAAAGTTGAAAAACTCCAAGGGATTTCCAAAAAAGCCTCAATATAAATTTTAAAATTAAACAGATGTTATATGATTACCATTAAATCTGAGCCATGGCTTCCTAGGTTATAAACTATACATGATGTTCTGAAGCAAGAGATGAAATAGATTTTTTTCAATTACTAAAGGTTTTCCAGATCAAAAAGATCAGGATTTAGATGAATCCATATAGGCCTTGTGTTCCAACAAGAGTTTATAAACATCCAAAATAAGTAAATGCTCTCACAATAGCTAGTAAATGGCCATGGGTGGAGATGCTCTGTGACTGTCCAGCTCTTCTGGGAATGCAGTTATGTACTGCCAAGAGCCTCACTCTCTGAGGCTCACTTACTGTCCTTGGTGGGCATTGGAGTCAATCCCAGGTGAGCTAAGGGTAAGCTCACTTGCTTCAATCCTTGTTCCATGTCTGTAATTCCAGAAGAAATACCCGCATCTCGTGTTTTCTAGTTCAGAATTCCAACATGATTAAATTCTGTGCTGCAGGAGGGTAGATGAGAACTGGTCCTGCCTGCTAGTGCCATGAAGCTGGCTTCCCACCTTACTCTCCTCGTTGCCCACTGATACCATGCGCTGCTGCAGAGCCACCCTGAGTGTGTACAGGATGGAATTTCAAGGGAAGCAACAAACCCCTCTCCTCTCCTGTTCTTCCTGCCTGCTCTCAATGGCATTCAACCACCACCTGCCAGAGTGGTCCTTTCCCACACCCAGCTGTAGTGGCAGAGTTATCATCTTGCCCTCATTACTTTTAATTATAAAATTGTAAAATAGTTACGGTTGGAAAGGACCTTAAGATTAATCATTTTCCTATTCCTTGCTTGGACTGATTTGAAGTTTTTAAGAAGCTGACATATTCAGTCACTATCACTGTGGTCATGTTTGTTTTCCTCAGCTCTTGCCGGGTCTTTAGGTGCTGAGGAGGTTTCCTGAAACTAAAACTGAGCAACTGCCCATTATGGTCCCCTAAAAATTCTATGTGAGTGTCATTACAGTTTCCATGATTACTTTTCTTACAGGTTGGTGTCTATCCTGGAATGTAGATTCACATCATATAGTATCAGTCATATGAAAGCTAGACATCTAGCCTAAACTGGTCACCAACACCCTTTTATGCTGTATAGAGAATGAGAAGATCTTTCGTCACACCCTAAGATAGGCTTCTTATGCTAGTACACCAGATGGCTAACAGTAGATGGGACAAAACTAGTCTAGTCCACATATGCAACCTGTAAGTTGCATAGCCTTCTGCTTCATGACTAACTTTACCTCATGTACAGATCTGGCTGTGGAACTACCCCAGCAATTAATATTAAATACTGGGCACAGTTCTCCTTTCAGTAACCCTGGGGAATCAGTCATGAAAATATAGGAGCTGCCTGACAGTGAGCATTATGTTCCACAGAGACAGAAGTCATGTTGAGGAGCAGGGTGGTGGGGATGGTGCTCTAGCAGAAGAGTGTGTGTTCTGGAGCCTGAGAATAGAGGAAGAAACATGACCTGTGCCTTCTGTGTTGCACTTCACCTCAACTTCGCTCTTGGTAACATGTAATTGGTCTAGAGACACGATAGGGAACTAACCTAAGAGAGAGAAAAATAGCCCAAAGATAGGAAGAGAAATGCAGTGTTTAACAGAGAGAAACAGCAGACTTGACCTTGTCTAGAAAAGGAATGTCTCTCAGAGACATTCCCCTGGAGGAGAAGACCTCCAATGTGCAAGGGAAAGAGGAGACAAAAGCCATTTCACTCCCTTGCAATTGGAGAATTGAGCAATGCAGAGATTATTAGTGTACTGCCTAGCATCACAGAAATAACAAGAGCTTTCACACTACCACCCGATTTTCTATGCCAGGGACACCACAGAGGAATCCCAAAGTGTTGTCTCCTCTCTCCTTCATGGAGCAAAGGCTCAGTAGATGTAAAATTTATCTTTTTCATATTGTTAACATTAGGTTTTATCTCCAAGTAATGCAGTAGTTTGTCATTTCACTTCTGCAGACTTTCTGTACCCCGATGAAGGGTGACTTTCCATGCTACCTTTCATCTTTCCAAATATGCCCCTGTTCAGCCTTATTTTCCTCTTGATTTCCTCCATATGGTTTTCATCTGATCCTGAGCAGCTGTCCAAGGTGTGTGTATATATCCTTTTGCTTGTTTCATCTTTGCTGAGATGCCTTTCTGCTGAATATCTGTTTAACATGATTTTTATTTGGAGCCGTTTCATTTTTAATCTTACTTCTGGTCTTCATGACAGATCTCCTCTGTCAGCTTCCTGTTGTTTAGGAGCTTCAAGTGTTCACAGAGCAATTCACTCTTAAAAATGAAAAAAACCCCACAAAAAAAGTAACTCCATATGGCATACAGCATTGAGTAATTAATCCCGTTAATGGTGTGCCTTTCCCTTCCAAGTGCCATTCAGCTAAAGAACTTGCCTAACCCAGTGTGGGGATGTCTGGAAAAGTAGGACTAATTCTTTTGCATATTTTTTTCCCTTGGAAATATCAGGTGATGCATTGTGGGATTTCTGCCTTGTGGCCTGTAAAGGGAAAATACCAGGAACATATTTTCCCTCAAAAAGGAAAATACCAGCCCTGGAAGTGGCTATGAAAATATGCCACATTGCCCAGAAGTTTGTACTCTCTAATTCTACCTCATGCCTTCCCCGACTTGTCTTCTTCATCTGTACCATATCAACACACACAAATCAAATCAGTATTGCTTTTTATCACTGTATTTTTTTTTTTCCCCCTGGAAAAACAATGTTTTCTGAGTATTCATTTGTGTAAGAAGTCCATAATGTTGCTTTGAAGTACCCCACATTCAGTAGGTGTTTTCTGGCTTTTTAGCTCAAAACCATTAATTTACTGCTGTTTTCCTCATCCACAGAGCACTAGCTTTCAGGATAAATCTCAGCACTTGGCACATAATGCATAGTTGATTGTGACTTGCTAGACTGACTACTGGTTTGGACATGTGACAGATGGATATAGGGAGCATCTTTGGGAAAGTCAATCACAGAAAGAATCAATGGTTTAAAGATCAGATTGGCTCTACAGAGGTGATGAGATATTAGGAATATATTGCTGCAATACAATTGTATTTTTTTGAAAGAACAATAAAATATATGGATAAGAAGGAGGCAGAACAGAAGCACAAGATTGCATAGTTGGTGGGATGGGAAAATTGAAACAGCATAGACAAAGAAAAAAAATAATACCAGGGAAAGGATTCTCTGTACTCAGTTAGATATCTAGAGGTATCTTTCACGGTGGTTTTGAGCTCATACATATTCTTTGATGTGTACTGTACATACTTTTATCTGATTAGTGTTTCAAAAAGATAAATCAGATACATTCTGGACACATATGATTTTTTTTTAAGAGCTTGAAGAGAGTTTATCTTCATTCAAAAGGATATAAGTTTAACTTTTCCCTCATTTAAAAAAAAATCACCTGATACCAATTAGGATTCCTTTACTGTTGGGCTGATTTATAGTACTGTAATACAGCACTGAAAATATGAAAGCAGAGAAGCAATATTTCAAAATGCAACATAAAATCAACAATAAAAATGTATATTTATAACCTGAAAAGTATGATTTCATCTTGGAGAATTACCAAGCTAATAGCAGTAATAAGCATGATTTTAGTTGTACCATATTGTACTTATTAAACACTTCAGGAGACTTGTGAATAAATCAAATCACAAGATCATTTCTGGATATTTGAACATATTTTTAGATATTGTAAAAATGTGGAAAACTATCACAACTGGTTATCATTTGTTCGTGTTTTCCAAAAAAAAGGTTTTAATCATAAACCTCATTGTTACATCTTTCAAGATACTGGGCTAATGCCTGCAGGCTGGAAAATTAACTCCATTTAATAAATGTAGATTTAATATCTTTTGGAGATAAAATTAAAGCAGAAAAAGTATATGCAATAATGTGAATTATACTCACTACCACAGGAAATCTTGTTTGGTGTAGAGAGGATGTTTCAGAGGAAGACAGGGAAATGTTTTACTAATAAAGATGGGCCATAACCAAAACCCTGGAGCCAAGCTCATGAGCTGCAATATGGAAAGTTTGGATTCAAACTCATACTTTGTGGATTTATCATGGGCAGAACTCCAGCCTTGAGGGATGAGATTTTTCTTATTGAAGTGAATGAGTGAAGGAATGGAGCTTTTTATTGTTCATTACTACTATTGTTACCTGTGATTACCTAAGGCAAAGTCCAGTGGACTCAGGTAAAACTGACCCTCTGTTGTGCTAGATGCTGTACAAACAGACAGTAAAAGAAAGGTCCTTCTTTGAGAATGGTACAGAACAGACAGCTAAGATGAATAGTTGAAAGGGAAGCATATAGAGGAAAGTAAGAAAACACCATTGCATTGCAAAAAAGCTGATGGAAATTGAAGTTTGCAGATGACATGTGTTTAGACATACAGTCAAACAGCATTTCCCAGCTCTCCAGCTGTGTCTGCAAGACAACAGATGAAAGGCTGAATCCTTTAGGAACTAGACCCCTTGAGTAATCTAGTGTTGCTTGAGCTCCATAGAAGCTATTTTTTATATCAGTTTACAATTAGCAATTCACACTACGTAAGAACTTGACCTTACATCTGCTTTGCTACTTGTGGTACAGTGTGGCCATTGGAAATTCACAGATGCAGTAGATGTTAAGTCTGAATACCACCAGGCAAAAAAGCTTTTCCTATGTTGACCTGTTGTGGGATGGGGATCTTACTTTGTAACAGTCATTTTTATAGCTATGATAGTTCCTTCATATCTTTCTTCATGTCTGATCTTTGCTTAAAAACAGCAAAAGAATGTTCCTTTGGTTTTGTTTTCAGTAGATTAAACAATAGGATCCTAGGAAACCACTGCCTTCCACCAGCCTTCTTTCCAGCTTCAAAATAGCTTGTGCTATTATTTTTCAGTTTACGGCGAAACAAATTCCTTCATGGTGTGAACACCATGAAATGACAACTTTCAGCCCACAGTGAATTGTTCTGGCAGAGTTAAAAACCCTTGAAAATAAAGATTGTAATAGAAGCACTGGTGGAAACCTTTATGATACTAACATGAACAAAGCTCAGCTATAATGTTTTCTAGAAACAGAGCCATAATGATTTGTTCAGGAATCTGTCCTGATCTCATCATAAAGGGAAAAGTGTTCCTGTCAAGTTTAATCCCGGATCTCATATAAGCCTGTGCATATTTCCAGCAGGCACTATCAATACACAGACATTTAGAAAATAGTTTTTGTTCTACAGTACCCAGAGTGAGGAACTACTAAAAGAGATCTTAATGACATTCTTCAGAAATAGCAGGACAAGTAAAGTACAATCGATTGCTGCACTGCAAATTGCAGAAGGACGTAAAGCCATTATTGTTACTACTGCTAGGACTTGCACTGTGTTGACAGTATGCTTTGAGATTTTCTTCTGGGGTAAAAGAACTGACTGGCTTGGTGGACCCCCAGTATGTTTTCACTAGAGGTGCAGATACCTTCATATATGTTGCTGTGTAGAATATATGAGCTTGCTTTCCTTAGATACCTATCACAGACAACAAGTATTCTGGGAAACAACAGACTGAACCTAAACCTAAGACATTAAATACATTGCACAACAGTCTATGGTGCAGAAACGTTGCAGGTAGCTCTGGATCTCAAATAAGCCAGTGGAATGAAAGGAACGCACTATAAAGTGTGAAAATAACAACTTATTTGGAGTTAACTTCTGTATCTGTTGCTTCACAGTCTGAACTACACACTGCAGATGTGTCCTGACAGACCATGTTAAGACGGTATGAACCAAAGAGAGTCTCATGCGGCCCCTCATCAGAGCATGAGTTTAAAAATGAAAGTGGATTTGTAATGCATATCTAAGAACATGGGTGTGGGAGAAGGTTCTTTTTTTTGAAGGTAGTGTGCAAACCTTGCTGTGTCTCCCTGGAAAGTGTGAGAAAATCACAGTCCTCAGGATATCGAAACCCCGTCACACTCTGGGGACAGAAAACGGGCATACAAAAATCACAGGCTGTGAATGCAGGAAAAGCAACGTATTCTAACCTTACATGGGGACTGAGTTTACAAAATAAATGAAAAACTTTTCTCACTTTCAAGATTGTCACCTTTCTTAATGCCATTATTTCTATACTACTTTCTCTTTCTTTCTCTCTACCTATCTCTTTATCTCTTGTCTCCAATTTTAAAACATATTTTGATGCAACCATTGATGTACTACAGAGGACCTCTACTGCAAGAGGGTGAACCTTTTAACCAACAGTCTTTTAACCAAGGACTGGCCAGGATTGCTACTGTGCACATGAGATATAGATGAGATGTGTCTGTTCTGTGGCTGCTGTTCCCTCATGACCAAAGAGACTTGTCTGTACTCATTAACTGTGCTCAACATGTCTCTGCAGCCTTCCCCTCCTGGCAGGAGCAATGTGTGAAGAAGATAAGGGCAAAATTGGCATCTGTTGTTTGTCTCTTGAACATTGACTTTTATGACTCATGATAAGGCAGGCTTACAAAAGGAGTTGTGTGCATTACCTTGCCATAAAAAAAGTTCTGAAGTATATATTTATCTTTATAATGGTCTTGAGCGAAAACAAATGTTGAAACATGCTGGCCAATAAAAGCAGGAACACTGATTTTTGGAAGAACACATAGTACAGTATTCTGATACAGTCCACAACATATCGTGTGAAGAGGTTAGTAGGTTCTTCTGGAAAGTCTTAGCTGAGCAGTTAGCTGGACCAAACCAAAAAGGCTAGATTCTTAAACCACGTGTTTACAGCCACTGCAGGATTGTACAAGGATCATCTCAATTAGGTTTTGTTTTGTTTTGTTTTTTTTAAATGTAAATTGCTTTCAGTTTTATGGCTGGGATAGCATTTCATTGAACATTATTTGGCTTCTCTCATCTTTCCCTCCAAGAAATTAGATGAAAGTAAAGCTCTGGGATTGACCCCTCTGGGAAGGCATTTATCCCAGAAGCCTCTTCTGTAGTGCATTTTTCTGGCCAGTAATATGAAAGAAACCTCAAAGAGGTGCATCTGTGCTGTGGAATGTGTACCTGCCTTAGCTCCTGATTTTGTTTAGTGTTAATCTGGAGACAAACATCTCGTTCATGAAAGGTCCTTAGGGATGTTGAACTCACTGTGTGCACATTTGTGCTTGTCTTGTTGGAAAGCATAGGTAGAAAACATGAAGCCTGAAGCTTAATAAATGTAAGCCTGAAGCTTAATAAATGTAAGCTACTTTTGGACAAAGAGAATTCTTCATCTCTTCTCTTAAAAGCTCTTATTATTATCCAACTCAAGTGGATAGACCCATGAAATATTCCCTAAATATGACTGAGGTGTTCAAGCTCTCAAGAATGTCATTTGTACCTTTTGTGCCTTTATTGATGGTGATGTGGCAAAAAGAGGAGATATTCAGGTAACATGATTCATAATGTGGCTAATGCTCAAAGGAGACACCAGCAGTGAAACAAGGGTACTTCTTGCTCATGTGAAGTATTTTCCTACTCTTCATCCTACCTGGTTAAACGACTACTGATGTGCCAGCTAACTACAGTGCTTTTTCACATGTTTGTAGGTTTGCCATCAAATAGTTCCCAAGTGTGTTTAGAAACAGATAAATGAGAAGTAAGACTAGCCAGGAAAGGAGGAGGAAGAGAAGACCTCAGCCATCAGCAAGAGAGAATACTGAAACTGTTAGGGGAAGGAAGAGAGGTTATTAGCAAACCAGTATATTGAGGTTCCTCAAAAAGACATGAAAAGAATAAATTATGAAGTTCTGGGGTAGAGCAGAGCCAAATTTAGTGGTTGGACAAGGGCTGTGCAAGAAAAAATGAATTGGATATGAGCGTTTACTCCTCTTACAGGGGCCTGATGTTATGATAAGATGTGACTATACCAGTGGGATTTACCAAATGGGGGACAATGAATAGTGAGCACTCTAACAGAGATGGTAAATTAGTTGGTCCTTGAAATTGTGCCTCTTGGTTTTTCTTTGTCTCTCTGGATTTCAGTTCTGCATCGGAAGAAATATAAAACCTGTCTTCTAGGCAATGATGTGAAAGGTAACTCTATTTGGCAGAGTGCTTTGGGTAGGTTCTAGGACTTGGCTTTTGTCATGTTTTTATGAATATCTCTAGTTTTCTTTTGAATTGACTGTTCCCTGTTATGATCAAAACTGTTCACTATTTGCCATCAGCATGGAAGGTTTGTACTTTTGCAAAGAAAGGTATTTAAAGCACAGCCCTACACCTGCCTGTCTGGTAGACAGAAACTGAAATTTATGGGCTTGATATGCCAGAAATCCCTCCTCTACTGCTTTAATTTCCATTATACTTCTTTTGAAAACAGTAACCAGTCCTACATTCCTGTGTTCTCCCCTAACACTGATGTCACCTGTCAGAGACACTTTGCAAAGACTCCTCTACACAGCTGAGGAATACTACTTCACTAATTTTATAATATCAATACTCTAATTTCTTCCCTTGTATCTCTTTTAAGTTAAGATCCCTGTGTTTATTGCTCCAGAAAATAATATGTCTCATTATTTTATTATATGGTATTTTAAGCTAGCACCCACCTCTCTAACGTCTAAACCTTTTCATACTCACTGCCCTACTATATAAAAATCTGTGTAGACACATCCATACACTTACAATGTGAGATATTAGAAATAAAAAATCACTTCTATAGCTAGAAAACTGAGGCACAGCCTGATGGAGTGACTTGACTAACGTTATGTGGAAATTTCAAGAACTGGACAAGCGCAACAGGATAGGAGTTTTTGATGCCTATGGGGAGCTGAAGTTGACCCAGTCCAAAGGGCAGCACCATCTAGCTTGGGGAACTGAATGTAAACTTTAAAAGTCACAGTCCAGTATTCTCTTTAAGGGTTTTATTGTCAGCCATGTAGCATGAGACATTTTCCTTAAAGCCTTGGTCTTTATAGACATGTGATTACTCTAGACTCTCAGCTTTCCTGTAAAGCAGCGAGTTTCTGGCTCTTGTGGGTGCTGAGAGAAATAGGAAAATCCCAGGTGAGTCAGTTAAAAAAACACATATATAAAATACAAAATAGATTACTTTTTTGTAAGCTCAACTCATAACTTTTGAGGCCCTAACCCATGCCTTCTGAGTGTCTAGCAGCACCATGAACGGCAAGACCATCCATTCCCTAACTCCCTTCTACATCACACCTGCGAATAGATGTAAGTTTTTGGTTCAGGGAGTCTAAAGAAGGAAACAGTTCATGTTCTCAGCTGTCTTCTTGTGTAATCGCTTTTTGGAAGCATTCCCCTTACACCATCTCTATGAAGGTCTTCCTTTAGAAAAGACATCTGAAGCGTGTTTATGCCTCCTGTTGTTTGCCCTAGCTACTGCTGCCTCTCTTTAGACATTTTCTGGTATGGACTGAAACAGAACAGGGTTTATACTATAAACAGCATGAAGTGTCTGCTCTGTTTATCTTGTTAACCTTTAATGCTCCCAAAACTTTCTCAAAACAACATGAAACGATCTATTTTTACATTCTTCCATATTGTTTGACGCTGGTTAAAATCATGAACAAATTTTGCTCAACTTGAGGCAATTAGAGCCTTTTGGGTCAAGGAGTAAATTTAGGCCGTTGTCTCCACTCGCCTGTTCTTTTTCCAGCATCTAAAAAGGGTGAATGTGAGTGGGGTGAGCGACTTCTTGGGTGGAGCGAGCATGTCTCGTTTTGGTGAGGACCACAGGTTTCCCAGATGCTGTCCAGGGTGATGCTCCTCTCCAGCCTGGGAGCACTTCAGGACGTGAAGGGATGCAAACCCTCTGAGTGCCCCTCCCCTGGCGACCCTGACCCCATTAGGGGCTGACAGCTGTGAAAGACATAGGAAGCAATTAAAGCACACTGTGTTAGTCACGAAGGGCGATGGGCCCTGCTCTCTGAAAGGCACAGGTCTGCAAAAGAGATAAAACTGGGAACCTCGAGTGCTGTAACACGCCACTCGGAGGCTTTGTGCAAGCCTATCCTCCTGGACCCACTTGGGGTTATTTATTTACTTAAAGTTCGTTTGAAAACTGGAAGCTCCAGGCTACTTACCCAATTAACCTTAGCACCTGTTTGGCTGGAAACACTTGGGAGCAGTGTGAACAAGCTGCAGCAAAGCTTTTTTCCCCCTTTTTTTTCTAAGTGAAGGGAGCAGACAAAATGTATTCCTGATACAAATGTTATTCCAGCCTGCTCACAGGTCTGTGGTGCTGGGGTTTGTGCCTGATAATGATTTTAGTGGATTCTCCTGCTAGCATCCACAACTGCTATAGCAGGGACAATTATGATATCTAAATTAATAAATTGTAGTGAATGGCTGTTGTTTTAACTTTTGCCTGCTTCTGTTTTATTGCCTGATGGATTTTGGCTCTCAGTTTTCCTCTTCAGAGGCCTACAATCCGCACCAAATGTTTCACATTACTCAGTGTGAAAAACCTCCTATTCTTTCAAATTTTTTACAAGTTCATACATCCGTGGAAACCTGATATTTCATATTTCATTCTGCTTTGTGAATGTCATTGTGAGGGATGCTGGTTCACATGCAACAGGCCTCTTCTGTCTTTGATCAGCTTGACCGCAACTAATTGTAAATGGAGAACAAATGAAAGAAATATTTATAAATTTCATGGGAATTCGGGCTGGACCTAAGCCTTTCCTAATGCCTCCATTCACAGTAAATGTTTATTGAATACTTTCAGTCTACTGTGTACTTCAGTATTTATATAATGTTAGGTTTTAGCTTGTTCTGAGCAGATCCAATAGAAGACCTCTGCTGTGTCTTTCTTTCTTCTTTCTTTCTCCCTTCCTTCCTTTTTTGTCTTACTTTTCTTTCCCTCACAAATACCCTTCTTTCTTTTGTCTTTACCTTATAAAACAGGCTTCTGGCAGAGGAGAGGAACACCACAGTTGTTGGGTTCCAAAGCCTACAGCTGTAAGAAGGGTAAGAAAGGGGAAAAAAATGACCATAAAATTCAAAACAAATTTTGAGGCACAAAGCTAAGTTGGGAAAAATCAAACGAAAATGTTAAAGATTTGTCCAAAATAAAGTCATAAATGCCCTGAGCCAAGTGAAACAGCTGCTAGGTCACGCAGACTAAATCTGAAAAGGCAACACAACAAAAAGTTTGATATTATGAAACTAATCAGAAGTTGCCAGGATAAAAGAAACAAGCATTCCTGTTTTTATTTCTCAGTCTCTCATTCTTACAGAGTTGTGCTCTTAAAACTTTTTCCGGCTTTAGCACAGGTCGCTTTTACAACGAGAAACTTAATGCATCCAAAATATTTTGTGGGGTTCCCCACTTGTCCAATCCTACAGACTTTTGTTGGTATCAAGGCTATTGCAGGGTAGAAGCAAGCTCCTTTGGCCGGGGATTGGGAAATGTGCAGTTCTCAGAACCTTATGTGTTATTTGTCACAGATGCCATTCGTGCTGCTGGTCCCACTTGTGTGTGCTGCTGGCAGGCAAGCACCATGGCTGCAGACACGCAATGAGACAGGTGCTGCGCTGCTGCCAATCGGCACTGCTCTGCTGCAGCTAATGGAAGCTTGGGAGTGAAATGTGAGATGTGCCAAGCAGAAATGAGAGCAAAGCTACTCATTTCAGCCTCTCATGAAGGCCCATGTCTTCTACTTGTCTGTCAACACCTTTTTTGACTGCTTCATTCAGATGGAAAATAAGGAAGGAGCAGAAAGCCCTGGGAGGACTGGGCAAAGAAGTGGATGTGCAAGTGTGAAGTTTGGCATTGGTGCAAAGGAAGAAGAAGGGCTGACATTTGTGGGGAGTGTAGGAAGACGAGGACGTAATTTATCCCTTTTAAATATCACAAGGAAAAAAATATAAAGAAAAAAAATGCAGGCCAACTGCAAGGATCAGTACTTATTCCACTGCCTCACTTTGCTCCTGGAGTGCATTCCTTCTCCTTTCCCACAGTTTTTTATATTTATTTTTTTGTTTATACTTCTCATCTGTAAGCTCACTGGGGCCAGGAAAATGCCTCTTTTGTCTTTGGAAGGTGCCTAACACTTGTGGGGAGATATGGAGCTTGTACAACAGTAAAATCTAGAACCTAAAATAATCAAAGAGGTAATGGATTTCTGGGAAAAAGACTCAAGGTTGTTCCTTTCCAGAATCACAATCTTTGAGAAGGAAAATAGACTGAGAACTTGGGAAGAGGTGAAGCCCAGATAATGTGATACTGAGTTTTCTCTGAATTTAAAGCCATCCAACAGTTTTTTTTCCTCTTTGAGAAGGCAGTAACACCTTAAAAGCAGCTTTATGCTGTGATATGCAATCTAGTATGCTAGGTTTGCCCAATTCCTAAGTCCCTAGCAATGAATACACATTTCTGGCAGAGAAACACCACATGAGTTGTTAAAAATAAAACACTTGATAATCGGTATTAAATTAAATCACAGAGCAGAGATGGATGATGATTATGATCAGGGCTTTAAGTATTATTTACCTTCCTACAAAGAGCTTGTCTGGTCTTTCACAAACCGGGTGTATAAAACACTTACTGAGCATGTAACTTGAGCTATGAAAATTGTATTACAGTTAAGCGTTCTTAAAGCCACAGGCTTTTTATCACAATTAGGAGAGCAGGGAAAAAGGTGGGGGAGGAAAATGGAAATAGCTTAGGGAGTACCCTGCCTTCAGGTCACTGATTGCATAAATGGCATTGCAATGCAGAAGCATGCACGAGCTCCACCAACATGGAGCTGAGAGAGCCATGTTAGGCAATGCTCAGCAGGCATCCTGCTTGGGCACAGCCTCAAAATCACTCACCTGCAACATGCACCCCTGCTCTGCTTATGTAGAGGTCTGGGTTACACAAATTTAACAGCTCTCTTGCTTATCTGATGGGAGATGATATGCAGATCTACAGGAGAAGAAAGGAAAGGATGTCTTTCACAAGACAGGCACTTTTGTCTTTCTCACATTATTATCATGACTTTTCCTGAACCACTTCATTAAGTTGTTTAGAAAAACAGTCACACATAAGTAAGTCTATTGTTGTAGACCTTACTTGATATTGTGTTTACCACCTGTTCTTCTAGATGTCAAGGCTGGGAAAAAATCTCTCAGTACTAATGCAAAAGCAGGCAAGATACATGGACTCAAGAGAAACTGAATTAAGTACTTGAAAGATATCCATACTCCCTCAGATGCTCAAGCTGGTCTAAGGAAACTTGTTTTTCATGTGTTTTAAGTAGATTAGGAGTGTGCATGCATGACCAGCCCATATCTCAGCAGAGAGATGGTAGACCCCACTTACAGAGAAACAACTGTTTAAGACACCCTCATTTGATTGGTTAAGATTGTCTGTCCACATCCTTCAGGGCTGCACAATTTTTCCTGAGCACTCTTCCTATTCCAAAGTTCTTGGACTTAAAATGCTTTAGAATAGCTTGTGCAAGAAAAAAATAACATCTCTTACATTTCTGCAAAGCAAAACCCAGTCAGTTTCAAAGTTGTCTAATGGGGATCACACAGCAGGCAGCCTCTGAAATAGGCTGATCCCCAGGTGGACACATTTTTATGGAGAATTTTCATTTATAATTCATCCATACTGAGGGAGGTTTGAACTTCTGGGGCACTTGGGAGACAAGTCATTTCTTTCTTCCCATGTGTGTTTTAAATATAGTTTACATTTTTCTAACCTGTTGCAAAACTGTATAGTGGTAATACAGTGCAACTATTGTAACTTCTCAAGGGTATGTGATTATTTGATTAGGAATGAAAAGTATTTAAGAGTTGTTATTTAGCAGTGGATAAAGCAGTAATCTTATTCTCCTCCCAGCTCTGAAGTTACGTTCTACATATTCTTTACCCCTCTCCAGATTCGAAGCTCATTTTTCCAACAAAACCTTATCTGTCTTTTGGTGCAGTGAAAATCTTTCTTCAGATTAAACAGTGCAGGGTGAACAGAACCTCATTCAGCAACACATCATCTGTAAGTGTCGGAAATAGCTGTATCAAACCAAAATCTAGCAACTGACAACTGACAGACTGGCATGAACAGGATCAGCACCGGGATTTCTTACCAGACAGGCAGCTTACCGACTTCTCTCAGCCTGCTTGACCACAGGTTTCTATAACAAACACAATAGCTGGCGTGCACTTGATATTGAGCAAGTGCCGTTTTCTGTTGATATTCTCATTTAATTTCCATATGTTGGCAGAAACAGATGGAACTGGATTTTCTTGCAATTACTATGAGTCTAGGATAACAACTCTTAAATCTGCCTCAGAGTGGAAAGGTACAATACAAATATGCAAACACAGGGAGACAGACTGCATATTAAAAGACAGAAATATGAGTTAACATGCAGAATAACTAAAACTGGTTCATGACTTCTTGATTAGGCTGATTCATATGCAGGGATCTTGGGAAGCTTAAAATAATTTGTACAGAATGTGAAATTAGGTGGGGGTAAAGCTGCAGTGCCCTGACATCTTACTGCTAAGACTTTTAAATGAAAACTATTAGTTAAGTAAAGTCTGTAGGGCTATACAGTTGAAAAAAAAAAAAAAAGAAGTTATTTTATTTTCCAAGAAAGATCTTTTATGGAAATTACAACATCTGCTCCCATCTCTTTGGTTCTAACCCGAGCATGTTCTTTTGAGATCACAACATTAAAAACATCCACAAAATAGAAAATGTGTTTTGAGTGGTGGGGTTTTTTTAGATTTTTGACTCTCTGGCTCAGACGTTCAAAAAAGACTTTTGTAGACTTAAGCCTAAAAGCCTTATTTATTGGAATGGGAATTTAAACAGAAAATAAAGGGGTTTGTATCCAATTGATCAGCCAAAATGTTACTAAACCAAAGCTTAAGGGACTAGAAAACCCTGCAAGGGAACAGGGAATGATTATCAGTTTTAGCTACAAAAGGGTTAGCACAGAAACTCGAAAATTATGTTATTTTGAGACTGCATGAAAGTAGATAGGGAACACATGTGGAGCCTTTAAGGCCCTGATCCAGCAAATTCTTTTGTACCTGCTTAAGAACCACAAAAAATATCGACCGAGTGCATCAAAGGGGATGAAGAGATGTGCTTTCACCTCTAGCTGGAGCAGTATAAGAAGCTCTTTCCTCTTATTTGTGTCTATTGCTCACCCTTACGAGAGAACTACCCACACAGTTCACCTGTGTGAGCAGGCAGCAGACCTGTTTCTAGATCATGTCAGTGCTAAGTCAGTCAGCGTAACAAAAGTCACCTTCAGTGTTTGCAGAAGACTTGCTTAAGAGCTAGCTATAAGGAATAGGGAAGGACTTTGGAAAGACTAAACAGAGCCTGGAATCCTACCTGGATTCCTACCAGCTGCATTTCCTCAAAAGAAACACTTGTTTTCTTAGCAGAAGATTATTAGTTCCTAAAATAAGTAACAGTTTGGAAGATTTATTTACTATCTGGTCTTAAAAAATAGATTAAATAATTAAGAAAAAAAAAAAAGAGGTGTAAATAACAAACCACTTGTACAAGACTTTTTACCCATACTTCTCGAATTATTCCTAGTTGTCATGGTAATTTCTTAAAATGGATTCTTTGTTTAAATAGAAAACAATCCATACTTTAAATATAACACTTTTTTCTTTGAATAAATTAATATAAAGTTGTAGCTGAGGTTTTGCCGTCCTTTACGATTTAAAGAAGTGAAAAACAAAGACATTTCTTGCATTTAGAGGAATTTTATGTCTGCTAAATAAAGTGTTCTGTTGATTTATTCCACAGAAAAGGGGCAGAAGCAAGGCAGCAGGGATTTGGCATAAACATTTGCAGCTACATTTCAGTAATGATAGACCAAATCTGCAAAATTCAGAACCAGAATTAAGATAGAAAGTCTTCAGATGAGGTTTAGTTTCAGTCTGCTATAGCAGTGTTGGCCAGGAACATAATTTGGGTCTGGATGTCTATAGCCTAAAGTTCTGCTAGGTTTGAGGCTATTCTTATCCAGGATGTTGGCTATAAGCACTTCACTAAGGGTAACAGTTGTACATGTCTTTGTCGTATTTCCCCCCACAACATGGTAAAGAGTTTGATTTGAATATGAGCAATTTTTTCTGCAAAGAAAAATGAAACTTTTTAAAAGAAGCAGTAGAAAACTGGGAACCACCGGATTTCACCAGCTGTTCAGGCTTGGAATATATGTGTTGGATCTGCTCTTCCTGGAACTCCAGGTGGGCTGGATTACTTGGACTATTTGCTGCCAGGTAACTGTATTTTTTCATCTCAGTCTCTAATCACACCCTGCTTTACACCACTATATTTAAATAGAAAATTACTACTGTTTCGGCTACTCAGTAACTGACAGGTGTAGTGTTGACTATATGATACGTGTTTCTTGAAAGAATGTAAGCCAATGTGTAGACCCTACCATTCAGAAGCACTGATACATAATGAAATTTATAGTTATATTAAATAAGCTTTTAGACCAATAGTAAGAGACACATAATACTGTAATCAAAGACTCTCCCAATAATTTTCAGGTGAAGAAAATAACTCAGTCTTATTCCTGTAAACAAAGAATACATAATAACCTTGACAAAGTCAAAGTTTATTATTTCCAACCTTGTCTAGCACTAAACTTCCTAATCACCCATAATATTATTGTATCCCCTTTTAGAATTTTGTGGTGCTTCAGTTTTGTAAGGACATAATGTGCCCTGTTCATTAGTGGAAACTCTACCTCACAGTTCCTGCTCTTTGTGAAGCTCTGTCATGCAAATGCCTTCACATTAGCAAAGTGCACTACATGCACAAGGGCATTCTTCAGTGAAGATCAGGAAAGCAAGAAATTTTGCTTAATGGGAAGAGTAAATGTTATGAATACCTTGTCTTGGATTCCATGGCTGGGGACAAGCAAAGCTGCATTTAGGCTCTTCGTGGTTTCACTCAACCAGTTCTCTCCACTTGTAAACAGGATACTTTCTACCTTCAACAAATTCCTTGCACTGTGAGATCTCTGTTTTGGAAAACATTCCTATTCAAGGAATATTCCTATTTACTAGTACTGCAGTTTGTGCTCTTGCATTATACTTCTGCCTAAATTCTCTTCAAGCCAATGGGATTGGGGTACATGCTTAAAGTTAAGAAGCCATGTGTGTATATATATATATATGGGTTTTATATATATTTTTATATATTTTTAAATTGGTTCTGAGAAAGAATATCCTACTTCTCCAGGAAAAACTTAAATGTATTCGTCCTAAGAGACAGAGATGGATCAGAATTTTATGAATGCATGGCTAGTGCTAGGATCCTCAAATTGATACTTCTAAGTAATTTTGCTTTCAGAAATGCTGCAAACCCAAATGGCTCATATTTTAAACTTCTTAACTTTAAAGCTCATGGCAAAACCTCTCACATTTAATAGAAATCTGTTGAGTTTTCCTAGAAGTATTGCTTTTTGAATTTTTAAATCAAAGTTCTATAAAAGATAATATGAGTGAAAATAATTGAAGATGGAATCATCAGGCTTCTGTATACTTTCACATTTTCACACAGCAAAAGAACAAAGAAGGACAAAAATAATGAAATATAAGAGCTAAAGATAATTTCAAGGGAGTGGAGACTATCAGTTTTCACTTAGAATTCTTGGTGATGTTTCAGTTCTGCAGCGTACAAGGAAAGCTGCATTTGAATGCACATAGTCCATCTTGAAAGTTCGTGGTTTTGATTTCTCCTTATATTAATCCACATATTTGCACTAAATTCAGTAATTGCATGCTTAAAAACACACCTTTGTATTCATGAGCCAGAGGATCACTTGCTCTTTTGGGTACAGGTAGAGGACTGAACAAAAATGGGTTTCTAAATCTGGAAATGAGATCTAGAGATATTGCTAAGTGCTTTATCGCACTACTTCAGAAACCACACAGACAAGGTTACCTTTGGAGACAGTAATAGCTTAAAGCTTTCAGCTGGTTTCTGTAAGCATGCAAATCTAACTAAAAGCCATCAGAGTTTTACCAACTTCATTGATAATATATTTTGGTAGACATCCTGATGACAGATGATTCATAAATTGATGACTAAGTGAATGACAGTAAATACGGGAAACAGTTCACATTATTGCAACAGTCTTCTGTAAAGTCTGACAGTATTCTATTACAGTATAGTTTATACAAGTAAGCATAAATGTGTTTCTGAGGAATACAAAACACTATGCATTATTTTTTATTGAAAATTACAGTAAAGGAATTACTCTTGTGTGGGATAAATCACTTGTGTTTTTTTAGCTCACAGCCTTCATTTAGCAGTCTATTCTTGTTTCCTTTTGAGCAATTGTTAGAATGAAAGACAGAACAGAGAGGAAATTTCAGCTTCCCAAATTCTCTCTCACTCTTGACTTTTCGACTCTAAAGACCTGAAATCTTGGCTGCCTGGGTCTTCCAATTAGACCAATTGGTCTCACAGAGGACATTACCCTCCTGATACATCTTGCTGCCCACCAACAGTCACAACAATGCTCCTGTTAGAGTCATAATATGTCACACACGCAGCTGGCCCAAATCCCCCTTCAGAAGGCTTTCTCCTTATTACTGCCACCCTTATTCATCCCCTGTATTTCCTGCCTTTGCTGTTTGATCCTAAGAAGGAATAACAGCCACCCTGCCACCTACTGAGCAAAGGTCCTTAGTGTGTGTGAGCCAGCAGGGCCAAGTTCACCAGCAGCATGCACAAAATGCAAAAGCAGATAGTACATTCCAGCAACCAAGTATGTGCTGAATCTTTTGCCCTGTACTACAGGATTGTATGGTTTATAATTACTCATGAGCTGGGTAATGCTGGTATTTAATGTGTATCCACACAGCTGCAGTCATTTGTAGTATACGGCTGCTTGTACCTGCGGTTTTAAGCTCAGGGTCCAGCCTCTGAGCTATCCTCACCACTTGTGTCATGGTTTGGCCAGAGCTGTGGGAAGTCCATGGGAGCTCGCTGTTTTCCTGAGCAAAAGCAGGATAAAATGGTGCCACTTAAATCCCTGGTCACCAGTACTCTCTTTAATGCAGTTCCATCTACATTAGCAATCCTCTTGCTCAGGCCTTCTGCGTAATATCTCTATGTTTTAATGCTGCAGATAGAGAAGCCTGCTACATGTATCCCTTTTACAACATTTTGACTAGGATTTAAAGATACTTTACCTGTGCTTTAGAGCACGAACTTAAACTGCAAAAAGGCAATTAATTATCTTAAGAAGTTACTCTTCGAGTCGGCAGCATTTATTCAGATTTGTGAACTGATTGAGATGTTTGTGGATGTAGGTAGTCCAGAGACAAAGCCTAGATTTTGTTTTCATTCAGAAGTGTTTGTTCTGGAAGCATTAAGAAGTTCCTTTTGAAATCAGTTCCTCTGATGCACTTGCAATGCAGGCAAATGTGAAAGTCATTATGCAGTCAGAAGCTATAGCCAGGTGTAATTACAAGAAGGTAAAACCTGCTTTATTCAGAGGACAAATTATATATATACACACATATAAATATTTACAAATACATACATCTCCTGTGATCTTTAACTTCCACCTGGAAGCACCCAACTTCCCTGGCAAGCATGTTCCAGTCTTGATCATGACCTCAGTGAAGAATTTTTTTCTAATATCTGATCTGAACTTCCCCTGATGCAGCTTTAAGCCATTCCTTCATGTCCTATCACTGGACACCAGAAAGAAAATATCAACTCATCCTTCCCTTTCTCCTCCCTCTCTTCTCCCCTTCATGAGGCCATTGTAGACAGCAACAAGGGCATCCCTCAGTCTCCTCTTTTCTAAGCTGAACAAACAAAGTATCCTTAGCCCTCTAGTCACTTTGCCCTTTTTGTTGGTCTGCTTTGGATACGTTCCAATACTTTTATGTCCTTTTCATACCCTTCTTAGAGCCCAAAACTGCACACAGTACTGAGGTGAGGCCACACCAATGCCAGGACAAACACTTCCAAATCATTAGCTGTATTATGCTTAATGCACACCGGGTTACAGTTGATTCTTTTGGCTGCCACGGCATGTTATTGACTCAGATTGAGTTTACCACCAACCAAAACCCCCAGATCCTTTCCTACAGGGAGCATGCCAGCCTCTTGTCCCCCAGTCTATAGGTACATCCAGGATTACGCTGTTCCAGGTGCAGAATCTGGCATTTGTTTTGGTTAAATTTCGTACATTTGATGAGTGCCCTATGCTCAAACTTGTCAAGATCTCCCTGCAGATGTCAGTATCACTGACAAACTTACTTTCTGAGCACTGAACTCCTGTGTGTACGTCATCGATAAAAACATTGAAGAGAACTGGCCCTAAAATTGATCCCTGGGGAATACCACTAGTGAGTGGCCACCAGCCAGATGTTACCCCATTTACTGTGGAACTTTGAGCCCAATCCATCAGCCAGCTGTTCACCCATTGTATTGTGCAGATGAATGCAGAACAGTGCTGCTAATGCCTTTATTCAGAAGCAAAAGCCCCTCTCTCATTGGGCAATCAAAGAAGAGGAGAAAAGAAAACTAAAGAAGAGACACCATTCACCCTAGATTTTGGCTAATACCTGAAGGGTTTATGGGGACTGCCATTTTCAGCAAATGAACTGCCTACTAATTCTGCTTATGCTAATGAAGGGATTTCCTTTTCCTATGTCAGCTGCAAATTGCGCAGGGGATATTAAGAAATTTTGTTCCATAATGCTTCCAAGGACACAGCATGGAGTCAGACTACTAGCAAATTGCCCTGACAGTGGATAAGCCTAGATTTTGTGTGCCTACTGGGCTTGTGTTCATGGATCAGAACAGCTACTATTGAATAACTGTTGGACTACGTGTACTTAAAATATCCCCTGTGTGGACAGTAAGATCCAAAGCAGAGTGATTTTTCTGTCTCTCTGAATTTACATGGCCCAGCAGACCAGTGTAGTTAAGGCATGCCAATTTCTGAAGCAAACATCACACAGGGGAGTGATGTGGCCACATTCAAACTTTTGATTTTCTAGGCCAAATAACCAGTAGTCCTTTTTGCATGAGTCAGTTGTGATTAGCCTTTAACACATGACAAGAACAAGGTTCAACACCTTGCTCCTGGACCTGTAGTGAGGACATTACTCACCCCAGCATTCTGTCCTCTCTCTTCTCCAGAATTCAAGAATAATTCCTCTGCTCAGAAAGAAGGTTCACTATTCCAGAATAGCAGGTAGGGTATCCACATTGGGGATGTATTCCACAAGAGCCCAATTAGACTCAAATAGTTACACTGAAATAAATATTCCACAGTAGGCTTGGTTGGATTCTCTTACAGACAAGACTACAGAAATAAGTTTCTTATTTATAAGAACTTTTCTAACATAATATTTAATGATTACAGGCTTTTACATGTAAGTGTTGTCGTGTTACTGAATGGACTGAATATATTCCATGGACTTGTTTTATATTACAATGATGGCACAGAGAAGAAGTAAAACTGTATTCTACGTGCTCATACCTACATTCCATTTCTGCCTGTGACATATACTATAGCCTTACAAATTCTGGATTAAACTTTCATCAGGTACTGCCAATGATCTGAACCATGAGATATCATAGATTATGGTTTCAAAAAATGGAATCAAGTAAATATGTTCTGGGACCTCCTGCTGTACCTCACTAGGCTATTCTTTATCCTGATGCATTGATAATGCCAAGTAAATAAATCCCTCTCTTTCACATAAGAATAATAATTGAATCATTTATAATAGCTTTGTGTGAGCATTAGACAGGAACAAGGAAGATGGTTGTCTGCAGAATGACTTGACCTGGAAGCATTATCCTTCAGTCAAACAGGTTAACCAGAAGACCCTGAGTATTTACTTAAACTGGCAGAGAAAAAGTTATGCTTAATCCATGTTGCACTTTTCACATTGATTCAACTGACTGGACATGCCTCCTAAATGATCTCTAGCTCTGTAGCCCATGACATACCACACTTAACAAGGCTCTAACAGCATTTCCACTGTAACAGAACTAAAACACATGGCTTGTAACATAACTTCAACACTTACAGCACCCGTGAGCTTGGACATTGTGCAATGGGTAAGCAACATGTGGTAACCACTCATCATGAGCAAATGAGCAGAAAAGCCCATCTTGACATGGCTTATTATGTCTAGAAGCTGTAAGTGCAATTGTCAGGCAAAATTCAATCCACTATTATTGTGTATATTTTTTAACATAAGGTTATACCATGTGCTTCTTCCACTTTTTCTATCAATCAGAGTTACACAGAGCAAGGTCAGACGACTTGATAATGTATTAATATTCAACAATAGTTCTATAGATTGTAGCAGAATAACAAAGAGTGGGATAAAAAATGTATAACTAATGCAGCAGGTATTCAAGTGGGTGCAGGACTATAACCATGTTACAAAACAACTTGATTACTGTGAAATGTAGCACACTTTTTTGGCTAGGATTAATGATTTAGAAAACATCCTAATTTTAATTGTTTCTCACTGACTGTTTCCTCTCATTTATAATACTTCTAGTTCTGTAGCATGCATGATATTTTACTCACAGAAAGGTTAACTGAGATGGGACTTGATTCTTTTCCAGCTAACATCACTGGGAATAAGAAAACCCCAAAACCTGTCCTAACCCTGGGAACACAGGGAACGTGAGAGTACAACTACCTGTTTCCCACTATTTGCAAAAATTCGCTGGTGGGAATGAACATTCGTATCCAAAAGGCTAACACACAGTGGTATTTAGCACTCATAAAATCACCCACTTTCATACCCATTTTAAATAAGTGGCTGTGATTTACATATGAAATGTATCTGTAATAAATTTCCACATAAATTTTTTCCATCAGCATGCAAAACTTTTTAGTTCCACACTAAGCGCTCCTATCCTGATCCTCCACCTGGCTGTGGTCCTTTTTATGTGGGAACATTAAACTAATTTTACTTGGAATGTACGATGGTTTCTCAAGATGATGCACCTGATACTAAAAAGCAGTTCACAAGACTTCTTAGGAAGATAGATTGTTCCCCAGAGGCTCCTTCTGCTTTGTATTACAGTTCATAGTCTTGCTTTTAGCCCCAGCTCATCTTTGACAGCCTTCTGCTTCACATTTGGCATCCTTGTGACATCTACAAAATGACTTGGGGGTCAAGAAGTCAGCTGGCTTCCTCATATGCTTCTGCCATTATTAGTGGCTGTGCTTTGGCCATAAGGGAGGGGAGCTGTGGGGTGTGGGTCTCTGTCTGTGTGTGTCTGCGAGAGAGGGAAGGAGCGAGCGGGAGAGGAAGACGTGGTGATGGCACAGGGAAAGACGGGTTCACACTCTTCTTTCTACCCACGTTTGTGATGATGTCCTCCCACACACAGCCCTCCTTTGAGCACAGTTCAGCACTGCTTCAGATTGCTTGTTAGCCCATTCGGTGCTTGTAACTTGATGATGGAAACAGTGTTATAGATTGCAGCCTCACTCAGATACATAATATTATTGTGCAGCAGTGCAAGACCAGTTCCTGGGGTGCAGCTACAGAAGTCCATTAAGGTGTTTTGTTTGTTAGCTGCTAAGCGCCTTTCTGTACAGAAGCTTGAAATGGGATGTCTGAAATGTGAGCCTGGAGGAAGCTTGGCATGAAACATTTTACTTAATGAAAAGGTTTTAAAGAAATATGAAAGTATTATGTTTGCTATTAAGATACAGGTAAAATACTGCTTTGCAGTGTTCTGCGTGTAAGCTGTAACTCCAACTAGATCCTGAATGTTTAGGAACCAAACTGAATCTAAATCTCCAGCTTATGTTGTGCTGAGTATCCCAGATGAATGTAAATCCACGTTATCCTGCTTGGCATAGCTGGGATGATTTGTGTTATGAATGCAGTCATACAAACAAGGTTTGAAAGAGATTTAAAACAAGCTGATGAATACAGCAATCAGAAAGCCATGTTATCAGATACAATCTGATTAGAAATTTATACACTCCTGACATAGAGAAAAAAGCACGTACTCTATGGCATAGCAAAGCCAACAAGTGCTGAGGTTTTTTTGGGTACAGCAGATCAAACATCAAGTAAAGCTAAAAGTCACACGAGTTAGTGTGGGCTCCGCACAAATTCACACCATAAATGTTTGCCTTAACATTTCATATCATTTTTTGCTCCTTTTGTAGAAGTCCTGTTGCTCAGGCTGTACACTCAAAGGGTGACTCTGCTGTGGGTGTAAAGTAACACAGGAATTCTACCATAATTTGGTATGGATTAATGTTCTATTGCAGAGCATGAAATTAAAACAAAGTGTTTTCTTATCTCATGTGACAGAAATAAATGCTGTGAACAAATGTGTTTATTGAACAGTTTATTTTGGGGGATTTCTATGTTTTTCTTCAGGCAGGCTTGACTTGAATCCCATGCACGCTGGAAATTCAACAAAACTTGTATTACCCCTTAGTATCTCTGTTATACCAGTAAAAGATATTTAATCAAAACAAAGGTTAAATTGTACTGCATGTAGTAAAGGTTGGTATAAAGACATGGTTCCTGCATCCAAGAATTTTAAAGCTTCTGCAGGGTCTATTTTTGAGTGATTGGGAGGTTCTTCCATGGCTATGAAGATTTCCAAACAAAATTTTTATACATGCTTTGTCTGCATTTCAGACCCAAATTCAATACAAGCATGCAAATAAAAAAATGGCAGTCACCTAAAAAAGAAGGTGGTTGGGAAGTCAGCATAGATTTATCAAGAGGAGAATCATGGCCAATAAACCAGATTCCCTTTTAGGGTAAATTATCTTAATTGTAGACAAAAAAAAGAGCAAGGGATGTAATTTGCCTTGATTACTTCAAAAAACTTCCAACATGGTCTTCCTCAATGTTCTTATGTCTAAATCGGGATATTACAGCCTGAATATGAAGAAAATTAGATAGGTAAAAACCATCTGGATATCTGGGCTCTGGGGGTTGATCATAGAATTATAGAATAATTTGGGTTGGAAGGGACCTTCAAAGGCCATCTGCTCCAAACCTCCTGCAATGAGTAGGGACATCTTCAACTAGATCAGGTCGCCCAGAACCATATCCAGCCTGGCCTTGGATGTCTCCAGGGATGGTGCATCCACCACCTCCCTGGCAACATGTGCCGGTATTTTACCACCCTCATTGTAAAGAATTTCTTCCACACATCCAGCCTGAATCTCCCCTCTTTTATTTTAAAACCATCACCCTTTCTCCTATCACAACAGGCCTTGCTAAATAGTCTCTCACCATCTTTCTTACTGGCCCCTTTTGAGAACTAAAAGGCTGCAATAAGGTCTCCCTGGAGTCGTCTCTTCTCCAGGCTGAACAACCCCAGCTCTCTCAGCCTTTCTGATACCAATGGGTTGTGTTATACTTAGAGGTGGGTGACAAGAGGGACACCACAGGGTCTATTCTGGGATGACTCCTATTCAACATTGCTACCAGTGATGCTCAGGAGAGGATGAAGGACATGCATGCTGAGTTTGCAGAGGATACCAAAATGCAAGTGTGTGTGAAGACAGCTGGAAGGAAAGGACTGAAAGGACCCCATGAAATGCAGCATGGGCAGAGGCCAGGCCATACCGCTGGAAGGCAGAGCCCTGCAGAGATGCAGGCTGGGGTTGCAGGGGCAGGGGGCAAATCTGGGGGATGGCCTTGGGCACTGGCAGGCAGAGAGGTGAACTGGGCCAGCTGTTTGTGCCCTGGGCAGCAATGAGGGCCAGCAGCACTTGGGATGGTGTGAGCAGGTCATGTCCCCAAACCAGGAAAGGGCAGAGACTGTCCCTTCTGCTTAGCAAATGTCAAACCTCATCTGGGTCTGACAATTTGCATTTGGTTTTGGGCCTCCATCAGAGAAAGGATGTCAATAACCATGGCCAATTTCAGCAAACAGCCAGCAAGACAGTCCTAGGCTAGACTTAAGGAGAGGCTGCATAAGCAGGGCTGGTTCAGCTGGGAGGAGTGATGGTACCCAAAAGCACTGATGGGAGAGGATGGAGAAGATGCAGTTGGGCTCTTCACAGCGATGTGTGCTGGGAGGGTGAGAGAGCACAAGCTGAAATAGAAGAGGCTCAGGATGATGACAAAGAGAAGCATTTTCCCCATGAGAAAAACTCAGTGGTGGACCTGGAGCCCAGGCAATCTGGGCTGTCTCCAGCCTCAGAGGTCTGAAGCCCCAACTGGGTGAAGTCCTAAGCAGCATGGTCTTTGCCTAGAATTGGCTCTGTTCTGGCTGTCTCCTAGACTTACCAACTTGTTTGAAGGCATTATCTTGAGAAGATTCATTTTCCCAAAGTCCAGTGGGTCATCCTTGGAGAAGGCCTCCTTGACTGCAGCAAGGAGTGGTTGGTTAGTACTTTGCTGCAGTCACTGGAAATGTCAAAGCCATCGCGAATTCTTAAGAGGTTACTTGTCGATTTCTGGGCTATGTCCTGCAGGCCACACTAAGAGATGCTTTCAGCAGTTATTTGAGCTTGTATGGTCCAAAGCCTTCTCTTCTAAAATGACTTGGCATCAAGAAAACCTTAAAGGCCTGCTGCAACATTTCACCCATCACACAGGCTTGTGCTACTGTCCTTCAAGAAGCCAAGAACTGTGCTACTGTTCTTCCTCAGCACAAGAACTGAGCAACAAGAATAAGCGTCAGGGGTAGAGACCTGATACCTTTCTCTGCCTACCACTGCAATAGTAAACTGAGGATACCAGCAACTAGTTTATTATCAACGTAGATCTTGGATGCCATCAAAGACAAATGGTCTTCAGTGCTGCTTTAAGTATGTTTGACACTGAACAGCAGGAAGACCATGAATGGCCTGAGTTATGAGTTATTCTTTCTAGAATATTAATAATCTGTGCATTAATATTTATGACACAACAATGTAGATTCACTTGTTGGCTGACTTCATGACACTGCTTACAACCACAGGAAATTGTTCAAATTAAACTTGAGGCCATTAGGAAGTTAAGTCTGACATGGGCCAAGCGGACTTACTTGCTGAAGACTGTTACCAGTGAGCTAGCAAAGGATGGAGACACCAAAGAAGGTGTTTCCAGAAAATGACCATCCAGTTAGTTAGAATACAAAATCTATAAAGTGAAATTGTATCCCTAGCTGTGGATAAAAGCAAGGAGTGCTTAGGTTCAGAGTCTAGATTTTGTCCAAAAATTAGTCCAAATCTCGTAAAACTGTTTTTCAAATAACATACAATGCTTTTCTCCTTTGCAGTGTTAAAAAAAGGTAAGAATATTATTGTGGGACAGAAAACCAAGAATAAGTAAAATTGTAATATATTAAAAAATGTCTGTAGAAAGAATTGGTAGCTGGTTTACAGTCAAAGTTTTTTTTTCCTTTTTTTTTTTTTTCTTTCTTTAAAATAACAGCACAACAGGAGGGTTTTTTGGTTTTTGGTTTGTTTTTCTTTTTTTCCCTGGTAAAGAAACAGACCTTTATTGGAACAAATGTTGTTTAAAGTCCAGTGCAGCTTTCACTGAAGTGAAAAGATATGTTCCACTATGCTAGATCAGATCAAGAAAAGGCAGGAAAGTTGCTCCATTTAAGTGTAACAGAAGTCCCCTGATCTTCAGAAAAACAACCAGAGACTCAAGTACATTCAATATAAATAGTAAAAAGTAAGACCCTTTTTTAAAAAATGACAATACAATGATATTCATAGAAATTTGAGTGGATAAGACTGGTTACTGCTAGAATGCAATTGGTCTTTCTTTAATTAGGGAGGGGATTTACCGATCTTTGCCATTAAACCCATAACTAGAAGTTCAACAGGAGAAGACAGAGTTCAAAAATAAAAGGGCAGCTCTTTTTGGTGAGTCAGTTGCACAACTGCCAGGAATTCTGCTTCTTGTAATGAATTTATTTCTTGCCCCGTAATGACAGATTTGACCTCCATGTATAGACAATTTCAGAAGGAAAATAGCAAGCTGCAACACTTCTGTGGTATGACTTGTGTGTGAGCTGGGGATGGCAAATAAAAAAAATAGCTGAATGATTGAGTTCGGTGGAAACATCTGAGTGTTGCAGAAATCAGATTTACTTTGTAAGAAAGAATACTCAGTGCAAAAGTTCAGTTTGTGCAGTTATGACTGAAATGGCTGTGGGAAACTTTTTGCATAAAATCCATGTTCTTTGAGAATACAAACTTTACAAAAATATTTTACACATCCAGCCAAATGAGATTTTAGTAGGTATGTACTCTATAATGTAAATTGTATGTCAACAGGCAGATGTCTGAAGTAATGAAAACATTCTGGATACACTTGTGTTGCAGTTATAATAAACACAAGTGATAAAGTTTTATTATTACATGCCAAACCCCTATTCTAGTGTAAGTTTGCAAAAAAAGTATGTGGAAATAATCAAACCATAAGAACACTTAATTTTTACAATAACTTCAGTTCAATAAAATACCTTACAAGTGCTCTCTACAACAAAAGACATTTACTACATATTGGCGCTGAATAAGTATTTAACACGGATCGCCTCACACATTCATGAAAATGGCTTCCATCCTTGCTTAGTCCTTCTGCCATTATTTAATACATGTTGCCTTGAGTTTTTACAGGAAAACCATTCTGTTACTTTTCGAAAGGTGTATCAAGCAGATGAACGGGACTGATATTTAGATTTGTGTTCCAGTAAGGTTTCCATTAGTTTTTATTAGAATTACAGCCACATGCATCTATGATAGGAAAAAATGGAATCCTAATGTCCAGCCCTGGCTGTGCATCAGGACAAAGTGCAATCTTTACCTCAGCACTGAAGCAGAGGAGACAGAGGGCTGCCCAAACCTTTGGTTACTTGAAGATATTGAGCACATGGGCTGGGCGGGTAAAGGGGGTCATCCTAGACCCTGTATTATACAGTTTTTGCCCTTTACATCCCTACCTCGTTGCAGAGGTTGGAGAATGACCTGGAGGTCTCTCGTGTTGTTGAAGAACACCTATGTCATGGACTCGTTCCCCCAGTCACAATGCAGCTGTCTCTGATTTCAATTTTGAGGGAGCGTATAGCAACCACTTTTCACTGGAGATTCACCCCAGCAGTAGTATCATCCTCTTGGTCTGCAAGTATCACCCAGTCTTATAACTCCATCAGATAAGATCATAAAGCTCTTTCTTTCCACGTGGGCTGACAGATTTTCTCCAAGATTTAGAATAATTAAAAAGAAATCGTGACCAATACCTTCATGTCAAAGCATTTATAATAACAGCACTTATGATACACTTCAAATCTTAAGCTCAGCTGAACATTCACCTCTATTGCAGTAATTTCCATGAGCAGGTATCTCAGTCACAACAAATATTCACTACAGAACAGGTGGAATCTAAAAGGGGCGTAAAGCATGGGGCAGAAAAATATTTCTGGGAGAGAGCTATAGGTGTCAGAAGCAGTTCTCATCACAAAAATAATCCATGAGGATTGTGTTCTTGCAAAGGATGCTGAAACTCCGTAATGGTGCTGAAGTCTGCATTTTGTAGAAAAGAAGGCAGAAGCATGTTACAGAGAAATCAGATGGTGGGCTTCCTTTCGAAAACTCTTCCAGAAATGACTCCCTCATGTTCGTGTGCAGTGTTGCCATCTCATCCATAGCCTCTCTTGGAAAGGCTGAAGATGAGATTGCAGCCAGTCCTCTCTTCTGAGGGTCAGCCAGTAAATAATGAAGTCAGATTTTGGCTTGCTAACTGGTTGAAAGGCCCCAAGGGGCAAGGTTTACTTACATTTTAAAAAGAAAGCAAATGTTTCTTTGGTGAGGCAGGTTTGGATCGCCTGACTTTTAAAAATTGCTTCCTCCCTGGGCTGCCACATTTGTAACTCACTGTATCCCCTTCCATTGTTAATCTAAACATAATAACCCGTCTTTCAGCCACAAGTAATAATCCAAAAAACACACCAGCCTACCCTCGCCCCTCAGCCTGGGATGGGAAATAGCGAGTCAGTATAACAAATTGTAACCTTTCCTTCTCCTACCCCTCCCATGCAGGTAAATTCTGACCATAATTATAAACTTCACATAATCCAAACTTTAAAGCTGTCAGCTAACCCCCAAAATTAATAATCCCTCTGAAGCGTGTTCACACTCCAAATCTTATGCACAACCCAGTCTTCTTGCTGGACGCAGAACAAGACTTTAACCTACTCCCTGGGATATCATTCAATTGCCATCATTGGGGGCTATAATTTCACAAGGGTGTCTCAAAATTTCAGCACAGTAACCCAAAACTCTTAACCTCAATTCAGCCTTGAATCTGATCCCCAACCTAAACCTAATCGAGAGCAGCAATTCAGCATAGCCTCTTTGACTTATCACTGATTACTGGCATTTCTGATGGGAGTCTCTATGTTTTCTCTCCCCCTTTTTAACACATCCACAGGTGCACTCTCCCTCCCTCCTCACCCCTACCACCTACAAAAAAAGTTAAAGGCATCTGGGGAAGGGATTCAACTCTGTCAAAGTTCTTCTGAACCAGCATTAAAGAAGAGGACTTTATTCTTTCTCTGGAAAGAGAACACATTAGAGGGAAAAATATGTTGCAAAGAAAGAATATGTTAAAAGCGGGGGGAGGGAGGGGAAGTTGGATGCCATTGGTTTTCTTCCATTTTTTTTCATTTTGGAGGACTCTAAATTGCTGGTTTAGGAATGTCTTTAAACTGTTTTTCCTGAATACCTGTAGAAATGTCCCTTAGCTTATATACACCCTGACTTTATCCTTCTGTAGATTAATAACATTGGGATAGCATCCTCAAACCAAATCACTAACTGAGGGTTAGTTCTTTTACAGAATTCCCAATGGTTACTAACAGGAGCTTGATGTATCAGACAACTTCTGAACTTGACTGTAAACTTTTTGTCAAGTTAGATCTGGATCCTGAGAGGTACTTTGTACCTCAGTTCTGCTGATTTTAAATACGATACAAATAATAGTTTTGGAACAACATCCCAAAACGCGCAATAAAATATATGGAAGTGAATGAAAGTAGAAGGTGCTCATTCTCTCTGTCTATACTGTGCTACTGTTGAAAGTATCTGAATCTAATGAGTTGCTTTCTTAGTTTCAATTCTTCATATCTAATTTCTGGAAAAAATATCTTAATTAAAAACTCCCAAAACCTATGGCTTTTAAGAAAAATTGTATAGATACGTAAATATAGACTGGTTTACTGTTTGAAGAATTATAATGACAATGCAAAGAAGGAAAATGCATTGAGAATACAGTAAAATGATGCACTGGAAAGAAAAAATTGCAAACAGAAAGGTATTAGATGTTTATGTAAGGCTGACACACTAGCTATAGCAATACCTCTTGTATATTATCATGCAGCATTGCCTTGGCAGTTAGCTTAAATAACTTGCCTCAAGGAAGATCAAAGATGCTTCTTTACTGGATGTTTCCCTCAAAGATAAACCAAACTGAGACACCTTCATCCCCTATTACAGGTAGAGAGGTAGATCATGTAGGGAAGGCAGAGAAACATCTATCCACCCTTTTCCACATAAGCCATCCTGAATTCTGAATAGGGTGGCTGAATGCCTGATAGGGCACACAGTGGTCACCCTGCAGACCCAACTCTGCAGACCTGCTGTGAGTGGAGGCACTTCATATGATCTTGTTTTCAAAGATTGATGCTCATGACTTCTTTTTAAAATCACACGCACCTCTTTTAATCAAATAGAAATTAGCACTCCCACATCCTAATTTTTGTATGAATAACCTTCCCCTATTCAATAAGTCCTAGCTCTTTATGAAGTGCTGCATTTGGCTCCTCACTCCGGCTGTAAAGATACCTTGAGCAGAGGTTTAATTTAGTGCGCAATGACTCCTGCTAAAGGAAGCTGGCTCACACTTGGTGTTGCTACAGTACAAGAACTCATAAACACAGCACCAGTTGTACCTTGCCAGAGCAGTTTTCTGTATATCTCTCTTAGGGTATTAAGTGCAGGGAGCAGAAATTAGTTTTTCTGCTACAGTGAAAAAAGTTTAAACATTAACTATTAGAAAACTAGCTTAATTATTAGAAACCATGTTAATCCCTTGGGTACTGGATAGTCATCATACCAAGCATTAGGAGAACTATGTGACCACATGCTGACCATGTGGTAAAACCTGGAACTTGTGCTACTGTGTTTTGTGTGAGTAACTGTCATAGTTAAAATATCAGGCAGTGTCCACTGAGATGCAGAGAATTCTCCACTAGGAGCTGGTGGTGAACTCCAGTCCCATCAGGTTATCAAAGAGTTAGCATATAGTAACAACTTTCAGCTTCACTAAGTCAAAAACCTTGTGGATTCCCCCAACAGGATGATGAGGAATGTAGTATTTCAGCTGTCCCAAAGGAAAAAAAAACCCACCTCAGTCTAGACTAAGGTGGATTCAAACCATGTGAAGCCCATACAAACCATTGTCTCATCTGGTCCTGCTTCCCAAGCAGTTTAGCCCTGGGATCTAAGCCTGGCAGCACTGTGGGAAGTGAATACAAGATCCCTGGCCCTTTGATTGCTATCATGTTCCCTCTGGCTTGCTCTTCCCCATCTTCAGCCTCTTGCCTTCCTCTCCAGAGGACAGCTGGGCTCCCTAAGGGAAGAGGTCCAGCACAGGGGTCCTGTAACCCTCCAGAGCCCTCCAAGAGAGACAGCTCAGCCACAGCACAGTTACTCCTAACATATGTGCTCTGAAGATTGGGCCAGCAGCTACCACCACAGCTACATCTTGTTAGGGGAGAGGAGTGTGACTTGGTGGCTGTGCTAGAGGTAAGCTTCAGAGGTGCTCCAAGCCTGCCTGCAAGGCCAGGTCTCTCCAAAGACAGCGACCAGGTGCCACTCTGGCTTGCCAAGGACACACAGTGGGCAAAGGAGCTGCTGAGCACACACTAGATCAGGAAAGAACAGGTTTGCAGAGGGTGGTGTTCATTTTTCTCTGCAGCCTAGAATGGAGACTCGTCAGTGGAGGTGTTCTGCATCTGAAGGAGTGTGTTCTGTGGCAGCTAATGCCACTTACTTACCATTTTTAACGCCACAGGTTGCTCTCAGTGGATGTCAACCTGATGGACATTTTGATATTTCTTCTCTTCTCCTGTTTGGGGTTTTTGTTTCCATTTTTTTTTTCTTTTTTTTCCTGCTTTGCCAGTGCATTTATACATTTCCTTCTTCTTTTTTTTTTTTTTTTTTTTTTTTTAATTTCAAATACATACAATTTGGGTAAAAATTTAGCTTGACACTTACTGCAACAAGCCATGAGAGTCATAAAACTCAAGGCACAGAAAAAATAAAGTAAAGTAAAAACGCACAAGAGGTGTTAAAAACCCCATGCTATTTCTGGACCTGGTGAGCTTGTGCATTGAAGCCAGTTGCAGAACCTTCAGAACGCAGGTGCACGCCACATGACCAGGTGATAATAAAACAACCCTAGAATGCTATCTTGAGGACCCTGATGATAGTTTGTCTGTAATACATCCATCCCAAGGTGCACTTGTACATCTGTTTCATATTTAGGACTTTTACTTTTTTTTATTTTTTTTATTTTTACTACTAACTTTAAAGAAAGTCAGGCAGATGAATATCTACATTTAGAAGACCATATGTTAACAAGGGGTGTGAGGTGACATGACAAGGTTGGTGAATCACGTTCACCACATGCAAAAGTGCTGAGAAGTTTGTAAATGGATGAGGACCTTTGAGCTCTTGCAAGAAGAAAAGCTCTCTCGCAGGTTGCCCTATGGCCAGTCCTGAGGGTTTGGCAAACTGATTTGTGAGGTAGATTTACCAGTCATGGAATACCTGAGTTAGGTAAACTCACTGCAACACTAGCAAAAACCAGCAACATATTTTTCACTGTGGAAGAGAGCACCGAGCAAAAGGGACACGGGCTTAATGCTGTCTTACTGCTCCCACTTGACAGAAGTCATGATGGAAGGAAGAGGAGTGGGGAGTGCAATAGTTTCCCTTCTAGAAAGTATCTGTTGTATCCAAAGTAAAAAGCCAAGTACTGGAGAAGGACTCAGCAGTTGGGCAGCCTCAGTTGTCAGATAAATCAGGGATAGGAATGTCTGATTTCTCACGGAAACTAAATATCTCCTGGAAGCATTGGTTTGAACTCAGACCTAGTCTGATGCATGGTAGACCACCTAAATGTGAAAAATCAAGCTATTTCCATAAGCTTTCCAGAATCCATGTGTTCCAAAAAGCAACTTCTGTCTTTGTTCTGAACAACAAAAATGTGTATAACATTTATTTTGTTTAGCAGGCCATCTCAATTTGATGTCTTTTGCTTCTCCATCAAGTTGATATGCACCCTGTTTTGTGCGAGTTGTGCTTTACTCATTACAAGGTCACCCTGAATGCAAAACGTTAACTTTGTTCAATGTTACATTGCAGATAAGGATGTGTGCAGCCCATCACAGAATAATCCTGGTGGTGTGATCTACTGCATGAGGAAGACGGTAGCAACATTTCCACAATAGTAACCTGCTAAACGCATAACTTCACGGACTAAGATACTAGTCTGTTTAAGGTTTTTGTTTATATTTTATTTTCTTTTACTTTATTATTTGCAAGTGCTGTGTAAAGATTTTGAAGACAGCTTCAGCGTTATATTAGATGTGTTATTGTTTGGCCAGGGACATACTTTTCCTTTTACATATTGGTCAGATGACCATATTTCTACAAATGAGATCTCAGGTCTTCCAAAAGGCATGCATGAAAGAGTTTTGTACTGACATCTATGAGTCTCCCAGTGGGACTTAGGCATTCTCAACCCTTCATCTTCTGCTTTGCTTTCAGGAAAACTGGGCTGCTGAGTTAAAAGATCATTCAAGTTACAATGAAAATAATCCAGTTTGAAGATTTGGCTATAATCTGATGCCAAAGAAAAATTTCAAGCATATTACAATAATAATGAAATCACATTTTTGATGGCACTAGAAATACACAAGAAACTAACAAAGAACTGACCACTTATAGGTGGTTGAAAGAAGTAATTGTGATTTGAGTCCTTTACAAAAAGTGTTAGAATTATCAAAAATGTGTCAGCTTTTTGAAAAAGAAAACCTCACAAACAACTGTACAGATGGCCTCTTCATTTCTTGCATACTCTCTTCAGAAGGAAATAGAATAAAAATATCAAACGTAGAGGAAAATATATGAAATTTGTGTCAATTACAAGCCCAACCAAAGTGAAATATTTCCACCTAGCTACTGTGAAACATGGATCGTACAGCCCTGTGCCTTACAGCCTTGACTCAAATGCTTTGCAATCAATGTCTACCTCTGTACACACAGATTCTAAACCATTTCTCTAGGCAACTTTGACCGGATAATCGTGCTTTACGTCTGAGCCTCTTACTGTGATTATGCAGTTGTGGACCACGCAATGGTGATTTTGTAAGTAATTTTATAGGGGAAACATGAGAAGGGATTGGTAATAGTGCAGCAAAATAATCTGAAAAATTTTGTGGTGAAAAACTGTGACTTTTAGCTGACTTTTCACAGAATCTTATCAGTTTTTGATGAAACTTCTGTGGTAAAGTGTTTCTCAGACTTAGGAAAGAATCTTTAATGAAGACATTCCAAGAATGATCCATCCTAGAGTCTTATAAGAGTCTTTTTCCCTCCCATTCATGGATTGTGCTAATTTCCAAGCTATTAATTAATTCAGGATGAATATAAGAATGTGGATATGGAAAGGACAAACTACCTTATCAAAATCAGTCCCCCATAGTGATGCACAACTACACATCACAAGTCAAATTTAGAAAATCCAAGGTTTCATTCACAATGCCACTATCTATCTTGATCCACAACACTCTTTTTAATGTGTAGCAATAAAATGAGAAATTGTACTAGCTGATGAAAGCCACAACTGCAATGATCCACAGAAAGAAAGCAGGAAAGATCCCAGATCTTTGCATGACCAGGCAATCATGATTCTTTTGTTGGATTTGTTCCATTTTTTCATGAATAATTAAATACTGCTGGGGTCAAAGGAAGCTTGGCCTTGGTTTTATGCAAGTTTAGCATTCGTATCTAGATATTTTGCCCCCTTTATCAAAGCGCAGAAGGAACTAGAATATAAAATCCAGTCTCAGATATATTTAATGTGGTTCTGTGCAACACTGTTACGAAATACTTTGTTTGTTGTTATGGCATATGGGGTAAAAGTGGTGCCAGGTGACTTCGCATTTTCAAGTGTGCTCACATCCTGATTTATTTATCTTTTTTATACTTTACCAAAAAGTGTCAATTTTTATGCTTTTTATCTGGACGTGTCTCTACTCTCTATTTCAAGGAAGTGGATTTTTTTGAAAATAACTGAACTACTACTTTTCAATGCAGAAAGCAAAATTTCGCATTGGTGGTAACACCTCATCTGAAAAACTTATGTGACAGCAGCACCACACAACCAAGCCAAATTTCAATTTTTCTTTAGCCTTGGAGCTCGGTGCCAAGCTCTGGGGCAAAATTTACAGAAGTGATTAAGGTAGTTCTGATAATGGGGCTTTTAAGGCAATCTAAAAATTACCACCTTAACTCCAGGTCATTTTGATACATCTTTTTTTATCAAACGCCTGTTTCAATATGAAGCCATAAATCTGCCAATTGAATCATAAGTGCACCCAGTTTATTTCAAAGACTTTGAGAACCTTAGCAAACCTCTAGACAAAATTGGGCTGAGTTTTGATTTTGTAATGAAACTCAAAACCAGCCGAGTTTCTCTTGGTTTTGTGTTTCATTGCAAGAAACTCTAATTCTTAGATGAGTACAGTCCAGAGTGCATACATTCATGATCAGCAGTAAATGTGCAGAGAAAGAAACAGTAGAACAGACATCAGATTTTTCTCTGCAGTCGGCAATGCCTGGAAAGCCGCCCTGCTTCATTGCAATGCAGGTTTGCAGACTTTGGCCCAAAAAAGACCTGTTGGCGAAGCTTGATACTGAAAAGTAATCTTCTTCAGGAAATGAGTACCAAAGAATTGTTATACCATGTAATAAGAAAGAAACAATAAAGATCCCTGGTGAGAAAGTAGTTTTGAGTTGATGGACAACAGTCATTATAAACTGAGCTTTCAAATAAAAATACCTTCAACCTTTTAAAAGGGTTTCTGTATTTCAAATATGGACGTTCACATTTCAGACTGGAGAGCTTCCAAGTGACCTCCTGACTTTAAAGGTTAAGCACTAAGAGAGAACAATTGCAGACACTCAGAATGAGAAGGAAAATATGATTTTATAGCTGGAACAGACCATAGAGTCTCTCTTCTAACATTTCAAATTTGCATTAAGGAGGGAACTATTTGGAATGGTTCAAAAACAGCTGAGGTTGAAGAAATGAATGAATTTACTCTTTCTATTGCTCCACAGACACCACTGCCCCAGCCACTCCCTTTAAAGACAGTGAGTAAGAGCTAGTCTGTACAAAGCCTCTGAAGTCACCTTATATTTGTGACAAAGCTGGAAATACATAAACGGCTGTGACAGTACCTCTGGTGGTGAAGTAATCAGTTACCCAGCCAGCTATAACAAAGAGACGTGTGCAAATTAGCTGAAACAGAAAGGCAAGAATCCCAAGCAAAATAATCCATTCAGTCATTACTTGTCCCTCACTGGGCCACTGAATACTGACCCTCATTTAAACTTTGTTAAGGCCTTGGTTTCTCCACTGTTGTTTAAAGTGCCACTGGCTGAAAGTAGGAAAGTGCATTCTGTCCCTAGTTTACTAGTTGTCACATTTGTGAGAGATGAGGGGAAGAATGATATAAATTTGTACTGTGCTGCAAAGGGTCTGAACAGAGCTGAAAACTGTGATTTCCTATGCCCATCAAAATTCAACAAAATACAGGAAAGAATAGGACAGTGTTACCATTTGATCCTTTCTTATCTCAAAAATACATCAAAATATACCTCTTTTCAAACTCTGCTGATACTCGTAGGTGATCATCTGCACTGTGTGTCTGGGAAAAAGATCAGCCTTTTTCTTGATGGTCCCTCCGCCCAAAATTTTATGCACCTTTTTGGGTGGAGAGGTGTTTTTCAGAAAAGTCTGCTGATGGGAACTGATATGGAAAGGAAACATGAGAAACGCATGACTACAGATAGCTACTGTAATCAAAATATGAATATTTTCTTTTTCAGTAGTTTACACATTGTGTTATAATAGTGTGTTACAAAAAAAAAAAAATCTTAATATTCATGGTAGAAATCCTTTTTTGGAACCACGGGAAATAGACTGATCTCATTTGGCGTTCATGGTGGAAAACTACTAAAACCATAGGTGGACAGAAAGCAAAGTGTGAAGCCCTACTATCCTAGCTGAGGCAGTTTTGAGCATCTGGAAATTGTTGTCAATTGGATTTTAAAACCCAAACTTAAGTAACAAAGGAGGGCTGCTTTATCCTAGGGAGTTCATGCCATAAACACGCTCTGGGTATCTTTGCCACCTCAAACAGAATTGACACTCTGTGTGCAGGCGTGTGTATGGGCACACACAATTTTCGGGGGAAAAAGGAGTGCATCCTTCCCTGCACCCTGAGGAGCACCAGCTGCAGGCTGAGTTTAGTCTCTCACCTTACAGAAACCTGGGGGCAGGTGGTCTGGATGTAGGACTGCCTACAGGAAGGATGCACTACTTTTTCCTGCTAAAATGATTGCATGCACACTTCCTCCATGACCAGGCTTGTGCTGTTGATGGAGGACCATGCCAGCTTCCTGCCTTGTCCCTGCTTTCACCCTTGTACTCTTCAGTGCCAAGGAGAAATAGACCCACCAGCAGTATTTGCTGCTTGGTTAGAGATACACAAACCAGAGCACATCCTGGGAATACCTGAGAAATTTACTCTATTTACCTTACATTGACATGTATCTCAATGTGTGTTATGTATATTATAGGTTTAGAGGATACCTGGACGCCTTGGTCCTTCTCTAAGAGGAACAGACTTTCAAGGCAGGCTGGTCCTGCTACAGCGTGTGGAAAAATGACATGGGGCACAGCAGGATGAGTGAAAGGGAACGAGTTTTTTATAGGCTCTGACTCCTCTCTAACGAGCTGAAATGCACTGTCCTGTGGTTGTTTCCATGTCATGAGTTTTCAGCTTTCTATAGCTTTTCTTAAAATCCCAGAAATACAGTGTCCTTACTTCGAACTGGTATTTCTTACTGATGTCGCAGTTCTTCACTTACCATGTATGGTTATACCACATTCATTTTCCTGCACAGAAAAAGCTCTTTCTGCGGAACAAATACGTCATCAGTCAAATACCTCTGTGCAGGTACTGTAAATAAAAAACTTACACCCCCAGTGTGGCTGGGGAAAGAATGAAATAAAATCCAATTGCCTTGACATGGAAATAAAAGACAGACAATTTCTTATTCCTGTACAGGCTTTTAGGCTTCACATGAAGTTATTCAATTTGGAGCTGTGATCACATTTGTATTACATTTTCCGTTTCAATGCTTTTTGTAAAACTCATGCTTGAAAAGGTACTGTACTTTAGGTTAATTTGACATTTACTTCAAATTTATTTTAATCAGCAAAGTGAGATGGTATCTCCTACAAACTGATGCACTACGCTGAATTCCCATTGAAGAACCACAGTCCCCATTTGCTAAAATTAGTTCTGAGTTATGAAACAAACCTTATTACTACTGCTACCTATATGAAAAATGGAACCAGTATAATGAAGAGACAGACCTCAAAGGAGAATGAATACATCAGATCTTCATGGCATGAAGCTGTGCCTTGCGTTGGTGGACGTAAGTTGGAAGGTGGGATTCTCAGGCAAGACTCATAGTAGCAGTCAGAGTTTTCCTTTGCTTTTCCACTTCCTTTTCTTTAAAGTGAAATTCAGACCCGTCAGAGCTGATGGCTCTGTGAATCAAAGAAGCATAGAAATAGAAACTAATCTTCTCATGATCACTAGCAGCTAGAAAAATAACTTACTGGCCAAGATTACATGAAAATAGTAGAAAAGACCATATAATTTTGTGGCACAAATACACACATTCTCCACTGTGCTTACCAGCTCTCTTTTGTATCACGTGAGCAGCATGGTCCTAAGTGGTCATTCTTTTCATAGCATAATTAGGGTGTCTATAAAACTCATATAATTTGCGGTAAGTATTAATTGTCAAACAGCTAGAGCTGAAATTTATCCAGATTATCGAAGTTTTACAAACATTTTTCAAACAAAGACTCCACATTTTGTTCATTATGGTATGGGAGGAGTGGAAAGGATCCATATCACATAAGGATTAGAAACATAATTGTGTTTATAGAAATGGACATACATACTGTAACTCAAAAAATGTGTTAGTAAGCGCCTTTTTATACATGTTCTATACTAAAAATAGCTCAGTCACTAAAGTAGCCAAACCACACCTCAGATATGAAATTATCCAGTGAATAACAAGCACTGGAGGAAAAATGTTTAGACCTGACATTTCCTGGTTTAGGAGAGTTGAACATACTATAAAGAAGGACACAACCTGAGTGTGTCTCCCAGAGAACCTAACCTCCTCTTGAGTGTCTGTGCTCTTACGAACAACAGAATTCTGTGAGGTTTGACAGAGAAGTACATAAAAGTAGGGACATTTGAGTCACATAATATATTCACAGTTTCTGCCTTTCCATTGCCTGATTCATCTGAAATGACCAAAGGATATAAACCAGTTTACTCAGTGTAACTTGAACTCAAGTCTCCAAAAAAGGCTTTTATTTGGATATGTTCAGATGTTATCTACACTTCTTACATGTCTTCTACCTCTGCTAAACACCTAGTTTCTGTGGTTAGTGATGTATACTGCAAAAGAAGTGAAATTTTTTCTAGAAGGTGTCAGTCAAGCAGGACTATGGCTTTAACTGATTAAAGAAACTGACATTATGAAAGTATTATCCTTGAAAATGTTTCATTATTCACTAATTCTTGATAACATGAGAGAATTTCGTCATCACAAAATGGGGTGGAAGGACAGCAGTTTCATAAACAGTCCAATTGCAGTGCAGGCAGTATGGTGGCAGCGATGAGCGGTTTGGTCACTGACTTAAGTGACAGTCAGTTGCCCGAGACATTGCACATGGTGTGAAGTGACACTGCTGAGAAAGCCAAAGGAAGAAGCAGAGCACTTTAAACAAGACCACAATGTCTGTGAAAACTCTTCTGAGGAGCAAATTTCTTGCAGTATATTCTCGTTTTCTCTACCCACCTAAATCGTGTCTCTAACTAACAAGCATTACGATTTTGTGACACAGAGAACAGGTCTGTAAGCTTGTGTGAAGTTGAACACATCAATGCCCAAGAACGCACCAAATAGACATTCTTGAATTTACACCCAGCTGAGCAGAACCTCACAAACACTGGTGCTCACACCAGTTATTTCCGAGCAGTTATTTCTGCTCATTGGCAGAGCTCTTAAGCAATGACAGCAAAACCTTGTGCCCTCTGAGGGCAAGCAGAGGGAAACTTCAGCCCTGAACTCTGACGTATGACAACCATTACTTCCTAAATACTGTGCGCACCATACATTGAAGACAGCCAGCAAAATAGTACCTACACATCTGCCAAAGTTATGAATAAATCTTGCTAAAACATCTGGGATGACAGCTTTCCATTAGCCAGTCTTCATACTGATTTCTGATCAGACTAGCTTGTACCTTAGTGCAAACAATAAAAATTACAGAGAGGCCTGGGCTGGTTGGCCTATTTTCAGCATTGTCACAACAATGCTGTCTTAAGCTAATTTAAAAACAATCCTGAGCTAGCTCTGGTTGCCATGCCTTTGACAGCAAGCAGTGAGCAGGACAGCAGGTCTTACTGCATCACTCACATGAAAAAATAAAAAAATGTCTAAGTAACAGGAAGGTTTTCTCAGTTCTGTTAGCTTAACCCAACTTTCTGCCTGGTGTGATGGGGGATGGCAAGAGACTGTCAGAGGAAATGTGCAGATGGCATAAGAAATGCATATTTAAAATTCTGTCCAGCTGCACCATATTTTCAAGTTATCAGGGGAATTGGGAAGAAAGAAGAGAACATGGAGGAATTCTAAGTGTGGCTTGCTCTTGGTTGCAGAGCATGAACTACTGCAAACATCCAAATGTAAATAAACCACAACTTTAGGGCATGGATAAGAAATTAAATATTTCTGGAGGTGTAAAGAGTGGCTTGGCATGTTCCAAGGCCTGCTGCTGGACAGCTGCAGTGCAGTTAGCCACAAGATCATCCGATGTTTAAGTTGGGTCTTAGGAGTTTTGTTGTTTCTCCTCCATCTGCCAAGTAATTCTTCACTAAGCTGACATCACACATATCATCTTTCCTTGCAAGAATACATAGAATGTTCTGTGTCTTGCAGACTTTTTTCTCAACTTTTCTCTTAAAATAGGAAACACCGTCCATTACAGGTAGTTTTTCTGAATAAGCTGATATTTTTGAGAAAGAAATACAGCATCGGGCTGTGTAACAAGGTTTCTGAATGTGACATCACGGTCTAAAATACACAGTAAGATGTAAAACCCTGTTATTTATACAACTTCTTCAAGTCTCTGATTATGAAATACAACTTGGCTACCCCTGCTATTTGCCAAATATTCTGACACTGTGACAGTTTTGCCATTTATACAAACTATACAAAGATTTATACTCTCACCCTCTAACTTTTTACCCAATTATTACAATTGCATTTAGTAGAGGAAGTCTTACATCTGGTGGTTATTCATCCCACTGTACAAAAGCAGAAGAAAAAGGCACCTTAGAAGCGTACAAGGAGATAGTGCAAAGACCCTCACTTCGGTTTCCATCCTGTTACTCCTTTCCTAAAGTGTATCCCTTAAAATGCGTGAAGTACAGAGCAATGCTTAAAGCTGAAAAAAGCAGCCTGCATGTCCTACTCACTTAGCAGCAGGCTACAGCCATTGTCCTTTCCACTTGCTTCATATAAACCCATAGAAGATAAAAGATACAGATATAGACATTACTTCCCCCCCCCCCCCCCCCTGAAACTGTGAGACTGACAGAAGGTAACATTTTAAATGCTGGAAAGGAATTATAATGAGAATTGGGTAGGCTGTGGCACACCCCAAAATGTTTGTGATTATTTCAGCCTCATAAAAGTTGCCAAAGTCTATGAAAATGGTCTTTGTTGTCCTGGTATGCTGTAGTGGAGAGGTCCCAGATTTCCTATGTATCTGAGTGATTGAAACAATGGAGCTGACTGTGTTAGGTGACACATACCAGGACTTTGAACTACCTATAAAAAATAGGTCTCATTTAGCATGTAGTATTCAGCATTTGGCATGCAAAGACTCAAGGCTTCCCCTTGTCTTCAGCCAGTTGTTGGGAGCAAGTGGGGCTCTCCTGCACCAAGGGGACGACTGGGGTTCAGGCATGCTGTGGGCTGGAGAGAAGCACCAATGAACTGGAGGGAGAGCTGCAGCCCACTTAAACCTCTGTCATAAATCTGTTGTGGGAGCAAGGATCAAAGAGCGCCGCATGAACAAATGTGTGGTATAATGATTATAGACTTGGGAGCTCAGGGCTCAGCCCTGAGGCAGTTACTGTCTAAACACTTTTCTCTGTAAGGCAGGTTCCTTCTGGAGATTCTCTCTGATCTCACATTTTAATGACTTCTTAGAATTTAGCCCCCTTTGGACAGTGCCCTACAGGACCATCCAAACACAAGATTTGTGGCCCTCAGGAATCCATGTTGGGCCACTGTCCTGCAACTGATATGCAGTGTGCACTTTGCTCCCACGTTGCACCACTGTGACGCCTTCATCTTTTTGTCATCAGCCTTTTAGAACTCTTCTGACATTTCTCAAAGTAGCGTTTGGGACCGACCACTGATTTTACTTCAGGACAGCTCTGCAATAAGTATTTCTTAGTTACAACTGAAGAACAGGAGAAAGGAAAAAGCCAAATCCTCCTCTGTGTACATGAACTGTATTCCCTTTGCCAGCGTTTCATTTATGCATTGGTTTTGGCCCATATTGCTCCTTCTTAGCCCTTTATTGACAGATTACATGGGATATGGAGGCCTGAGAAAGGATCCCAGTAGCTATTGTTCCTTAGAAATCTTTGAAGTAACAAAATGCATTGCCAGCCCTTCAGAACTGTTTAAAACATTTTGGAAGCAGACACAGATTCTCCATATTGTACATGGCTTTTTTGCTGACATTCTGTCATAAACTAACAGCTGAGTGTTAGCTAGGATACCAGCCTGAAAATATGTTCATCAGCATCCCCCATGTGAAGCCATATCCAAATTCCACCTTGCTGATCGTTCTGAATCTGTAGTCATTTCAAGAATGTGAAGAGGCTCTTAGTGAAGTTTTTCTCCCCTCCCTCAATGGCAAAAGCCTGTCCCCCATTGCTGTCATGTTGGCAAAAGGGGTCCCAAACCCCTTTGCTTGTTTCCAAAACAGTGACCCAGGAAATGCTGTTAAGTTTTCTTGCAAAAGCACAGGTTGAACCTGCTTAATTTTTCTTGGAAGCTTTTAGACATAGGAAAAATGTCACAGCTTTTCTGCTGCTGCAAACTGTGTCCCAGACACAACTCTCATGGTGCCTCACAGGTGTGACATTTATTTTTACAGGAAAGGGGAGTGAGGGAGATAAGTTCATACAGTACATGTGCGTTCTTGTGAGTTTTGTCAGCCATATTTTTGCAAGCATCATTTCTGAAGGTCACTGAAACTTAACTTGAGGACCACATATGTGGGAAGTGGGACATTTCTACCCTAGTAAGTAGCTGTCAACACCATTAAGATGTTATCTCCACTATTTTTAGAACTGATTTTCTGTTTAGCGTGTATGAACAAGTTACAGGAGACAACTGAAGTTGTACATTTCAAGTATGGTACAACAGTGAGTCAGTATTTAGAGGCATTTGTGCAGTAAGACTGGGAGAAGAAATTATGCCCTACAAAACCAGTTTCAGATGTGCCCTTTGTAGTTCTGTCCAGTTACAGTTTAGTAATAACTGTGTATAGTAAACAGTGAATACCTTTGTACTGGCTGGTATCTGATGTACTGGAAGCAAACTTTGGATCCTGTATCAGGAAACTGGTTGCGTTTGCAGGTAATGCCATACTCATCCTTTCTGCTGGAAGAGTGTTGCCCTTCTGCTCCAGACAAAAAGGGTGCTTCTCAGCCGTTAATCACTGTCTGTAAAATTACTGTAAACAGAGCAATTTCTTCTCCCTCTCAAATGCTATCATTTGCATGTGAGTAAAGCAAATTGAAGAAAAAGTAGTTTTCTGAAACATTGTGCTGGCTGGCCTCAGACTAACTCAGAAACAATAATGCAAATATCAGTGTTACACTGACTGACCTCTCTAGCTATTTCTTGCTGCAAAGAAGGGTGGAGAGAGGAGGTAGCTAATCTCTTCTCCCTTCTCTTTTCTGTTCAAGTGATAGGACAAGAGGTAATGGTCTCAAGCTGCACCAGGGGAGGTTTAGATTGGGTATTACTAAAAATTTCTTCACTGAAAGGGTGGCCAGGTATTGGAATAGGCTTCGCAGGGAAGTGGTGGAATCACCATCTGTGGAAGTGGTCAAAAACCATGTAGATGAGGCCCTTAGTGACATGGTTTAGTGGTGGTCTTGGCAGTCCTGGGGTAAAGGTTGGACTTAATGGTTTTGTCCAACCTAGTAGATTCTATGATTCTATCTTATAAAACCATACATATCTTGGCACTTCTCCTCTGTCTGAAAATATAAGTAGTTAGCATGGGAAAGAGTGCTTAGCCAGGGAGATAAGACAGAATTACAATAGTAACACCAGCGTTGCTTGGTCATTCCTGAGAGGAGAATGGTACAAGTGTTCTTGGGTAGACCTGCTCTTTTCTGGCACTGCTCAACCTCATCAATATCCAACATAACAGTAACTTCTGAAAGATCTCAGCAATCAGCCAAATGCACAGAGAACACCATGGGGATCTGAAATTAAGTCCCTTCCTATCCTTGTCTGGCCTGTTTACTTCTTTCAACCCTATATACTCATTCTGATGCTACCAGCATTTTTTTTTTCCCCTCAAACATCCCTTATTGGACTCTCCAGCGAGTTGTCCAGAGTCAGGCAGTGGAAGCACCTATGCCTTGTCTTTGGAGTCAGCATGTGGAAAACCTCAAAAGAACTCTTGTTGCCTGCATGAATTATTACCAGAACCCAAACTAGAGCAACCAACATTTTAAAACCCAAATTTCAGCAACCTTCATTTTAAAATAGATCATCTTTGATCTGCTAGATAGAATACAAGTTTTTATGAACAGTTTTCTGCTTACTACGTCCTTGCATAGGCAGGTCCTTTTCCAGAGATTGTCTCTCAATCCATGTTTTCAATGACTCCCTACAATTTAACCATCTCTGCACTGTGCCCTCTAGATCCATCAGAAACAGTTCTCTCTTCCCGCTGACTCTGAAGCTCATCTCTGTGTCTGTTTTTAGGGCTCTCCTAGTCGCTGGACGGTATTTACCCCATTGTGTCTTGTGTCTGGGCTCCGAGGCTTTTTGCACCTATAAAGTTGCATTTCTACCTGGGGGAAAAAGCCAGTCTCCCACTTTCTCCTCTGACCTAAGCCACATCACCCAGAGTGCACACTTCAGGAGAGTGCAGCTATGGTCAGTCAGCTTCCCTCCTTCTGCCCTACTTCACCCCTTCTTGACAAGCCAGATACTAAAATGCTAATGACATAAACTGTGAATAAACAAATTAAATTACACAATCTGCCACATGGAACTCCAGTACCTCCAATTCTCCTTGGCTAGACTTGGAGAGCTTGCAGCCATGTGCAGGAAAAGACTCAGTGTGGACAGTGCCTCTGGTCCTTTTGTAAGCTGCCCCTGTTCAGTCCCTCAGCAGCAGCCTTTTCCAGTGGGGCTGGGCAACATGCACTTTTGCAATCAAAATAAGCTTGGCATTTGGTTTGAGCCTTCTACCAAGCACATGGCTTGCTAAGGAAAACCACCTGTTTCATAGATTGGGACTCTTCTATCCCTGCAAACTGGTACATGTTTGGCATTTTGCATTCAACTACCTTAGGCATATGGAATGGTGGTGAGGTTGATCTATGTGGCTAAGTGAAACAAGAAACATACTGGCAACTATGAAAATTTATTAGTGTTCTTTTTCCCAGATGTTGCTGTTTGCATGTGTTACTAAGAAGCTTCCTAAATCTCTTTGCCTGTTTCTGTACTTGGACACCTGAACATGAAGATGCAGTGCTTGTAATTCAAGCAGTGGGTGAGCTTAGAGACATCTGTAGAAATAGTTCTGCAAGGCGAATAATGAGCACAGCTCAACCTGTGTTTTCTGAAATAAAAGAATATATCAGGTCCCGGTACTTGGTAAATAAAATTAGCCTTGTATACACAGGGTGCCTGTGTTGTTACTTTTGTTCAATGGCAGAGTGAAATTTCCTTGTTAATAGCTGGACAAGATTTTGAATATAATAATAATAATAAAAAGAAACCGAAGGAGAAGAATTGGCTTATATCCACATTGAGCCCTCCTACAAAATGCCTTTTCTCAGCCCACAGACTTCACTAAATCACCCCTCTTCACCTCCCTCCACTGCCTTCCCTTCCTCTATGGTGTTTAACATAAAATACTCTATTTTATTTTCAGAGCCCTTCACAGCCTCTGCACACCAGTTTTTCATCTCTCATTCTCTTATATGTCAGCTCTTGCCTCCACATCCATCATCCACTTGTTAGATTTTCAAATGTCTTTGTGCTCTTTTTCACACTGCCTCTCATAACTGAGAGTTGCATCCTGCCAATATTAAGAAATTAAGAACATGTCATCCTCTTTCAGATCTGTCCTTAAAATTCCCTTTTCTACAAGACCTTACCCATGTGCTGATTTGTCATACTGTTGTGGATTAACTCTGGCAGGTGGCTAAGCAACTCAGCCTCTTGCTCACTCCCTCTCCACACAGTGAGGTGGGGAAAGAGGAAAGGGAGAGTAAAAGCAAGCAAGCTTGTGGGTCAAAATTTGCTTGCTAAGTGAAGGAGAAGCAGAAGAAGAGAAAAAGAGAGCAAAACAAGTGATGCAAAGGCAGTCACTCATCACGTCCAGTGGGTAGTCAGATGCCCCGAGAGCCTCTGAGCAAAAGATGGTTAAACCTCCCAAAACTCCCTCTTTTCCCTTTGTATTGCTGAGCATGACGTTATAAAGCATGGAGTATGCCTTTAATTGGTTCAGGTCATCTGCCTGGTTGTGTTCCCTCCCAGCTTCTTGTGCACTTCCAACTCACTTTGCACTCTGAAGTTGCAAAGTGAGAAACAGAGAAGGCTTTGATGCTGTGCAAATGCTGTTCAGCAACAGCTAAAACATTACTGTCATCAGCACCACATAAAATACTATGAAAAAAATTAATGCCAGTGCAGCCAGGCCCAGTACACATACTGATCATTGCTATCCCCTTCAGCCTTTATGTTACCCATCCATTGTAGCTTACTTTATACTTAGTAATAGATTCTTTTGATCTACAAGCTGGCAGAGTGGTATCCTGGTCCTCAGGACCCACTGATACTTCAGGTAGCACTAATAATCATCATAAAAGCACAAAGGCAACTAGCAGGTACTGACATTACGCAAATAAACTAATTTCTGTAATCTTACAAACCCACCTCTGAAAAAAAATAACTTTCAAAATGGATGTGGAAAAAGTAGTCTCAAGACATCCATCTGTAGCAGTCATAATAACTGATCTTTTCTTTCTGTTATGCATGCAGCTTTTGACCAACATTTCTTGAACGCTTACTTCTTCCTTAAATTTTCTGGCCAAGATCTACCAACTATCTTCCTGCTTGATTCTCCTTTTCCCTAAGGGATATATCTAGCTTCTTCCTGCTCCTGAGTTGAGTGCCTGACGACAGTAGCCAGTCAGAAAACTTTGGTCTAACTCAAAGGCATCAAAGACAAGACCAAGCAAGAATTTTGTGACCCAGTTGGATTAAAATTCTGTGGGTTTTTCAGTTCTAGCAAGCACCATGAACCCCAGGAGACTGTACTAATTCAGCCTGTTGTCCAGATTTTCTGATCCGCAAGTGTCTTTTTGGTACAGAGGGACTCAACAGCCCTATTGATACACTAACTGGCTCTGATTTCCCACCTCTCTGCTATGGTTATACTTTCTTTACTCTTCCATTCTCAGTCACAGTTTTCTCAGTCAGTCTTCCTACCGGGGGTGGCCTTCTCATTTTACTACATTTTCTTTGCTGAGAAGGAAACATTCAGAAACAGATGAATTGTTCTCCTGTGGTTGGACAAAATATGAAAGAACCTTATGAGGAGGTGTAAAGAGAAGTCCTTTGTATGTGGCAGCAAACACTTGATAGCCAGGCTGCCTAGTTCCCTGCAGAGAGTCCCCCGAAAACTGCTTCCAGGGAAACAATACCAGCCACCACACCTATCCTTAATCTCTTCCTTTAGCTGTAGCTTTCTTCCATGCCAAGAGCTTAAGTGCTCCTGCAGAGTTCAAGTGCATTGTGGACCATACATTCTTATTCTTCCTGGATTTCTTTGCTTTTAAAACCAGAAGAAACTCAACTTTCTTTTTTTTTTTTTTTTTGCCCTATTTTTTTTTTCCCTCCTCCCCTCAGGACTGAGAAGTAATATACAGAACAGAAAATTTCAGTCCTGGCACTGATGTTATGCGAGGAGTTAATTTTTCACTAACTGTGAAAAATTATTAATAATTATTAATGATTTCACTAACAATGAAAATTATAGGCAGTAAAACTAAAGAAATCACTATCTTAGAGTTTCAGAAAGGGTTTAGAAAATGTATCGGATTTTTACCTACAGGTTTTTGTCGTATGATCTTTGGGACAGGTACTATATCACATAGCAGGGTCTGAAAAACATCACTGAAGAAATGAATAAGGTTATATATATATTTCTCCTGAGAAAAAAATCTCCTCTGAAAGGTAGAGGTCATATATCTAGTCATTAAGAGAAATCCAGCTTTTGACAATATTAGGATAGAAAATAACCCTCCAAAGGTACTTGAAAGGAAATAGTCATTTATACGTGTGTTTGTTGTTCAAGTGCCCACCTGGAGAAGCCTGATAAACCAGATTTAAGGTAAAAGAAGCAGTTTTAAAGCCTGTATTTCTTTCTACTGGCTTATTATATACTTATGCATGAGAGACTAACACCCCATTGGAGCTTACAGGTGTAGAACCTAGTGTTCAGACTCTGTCCAGTGCTGTCTGCGGCCTGCTCTTTAGTAAGAATTCTCTTTTGTGGTTTTGTTGTAACTCAAACATTAGAAGTGTGTTACTTACCTTTTGTTGTAGTTGTTTTCTGCTGGAAAAGCTGGAAAAGCAGGTATTTTTAATGTGCCATTTAATTCGAAACTTCTAAAACCATACAGTGAACTGAACTGTAAAGACTTCATTCATTTCTTTTCATTAAATTCCATTTAAGTTGAGTTTATCAAGGCTTGCTTTCCTGGCAAAGGGGTATTCTGTGTCCTGTATTTGCACAGTAAAATAGAAATACAGTTTATGAAAACACATACGATACTGGTAGATTTTCTAAAAATGGTAAGCATAAAAAAATTTAACAACCTCAAGCACCACGAAGAAATAAAACTAGCTATAAATATTCATATTATTTTACCTCGTACCAGTTCTATCTAAATTGCAGAGGTGGCATACAGAACAACTATTCTGGCTTTACTCAGTCTTCAAACAATGTTCCTATAACTTTATTAATAAAAAATAGCTAAAACAATTCAGGACCGAGTGTTGTACTACGGCACTAGAAAGAGTACATCAGCATGTGCTCGAATGTTCATTTCCATAATAACTAACAGCACCAAGAGGGGGTTATCTTTTCTTTTTCACCTGAATATCTTCCACCACAAGTGCTTATAACTAGAAATAGACAAAACCGGGCATTTAAGTTAAAGAAAGACCTAGACTTCATGCTGAAATTCAAATGGAAAAAAACTTCCTTATAAGTTTATAAAAATATTTTAATCTGTTTCTGTATAGCCTGATTTTTTCAGCATTTGTTTTGACAACAATGCCACGAAAAGGGTGGCCCAGTGCACTTCTGTTCAGCCCAATATAAAATAATAATGTTAACAGTGTAAAAATATTACAGATTAAATGTTCACTGTTATCTCTAGGTAGATGACAACCAATGAAGTCTAGTTCTAAAGTATGAGCTGCTGAAACTTTGGAGACATTTGCCTTTGCCAAAAGATGGCGTAACCTTGTAGCATCCACTGGTTTCAAGCACACCAAACAGATACGAAAGTCTGAGCAGGCTCTTCTTCCATGTATTAAATAGAAGAGGTCCAGAAAGGGAAGACCAATAGTAAGAGTTAAAACTGTTAGTTTATCTAGCTTTTCATTTGTCTCTAGAAGGAAATAGTGTTTCATCAGATTGCCTATTAATGCTGAAAAAGAACCAAAAACATTGTCAGATAGTGCCTGTATAGAGATGAAATTCTGCCTTGATATATAGCTATGTCTGTATACCTATACAAACACACACTTTTGGGGCTAATTGATTATATATGGAAGAATATCTATTTTCAAACATCCTTCTACAGAGGACAGATGGAATTTAAAAAACACACAATACAAACATTTTCTTACCAGGACACCAATGAAATAAATGGTTTTACTGTAAGAAGGATACTTCTTGTATTTAGAACACCTCACATGCTTACCCTTCTTTCTCTTTCCTTTATTTACATTTTCTCTGGTTGTGCTTGCTACTCGAAACATATGTTCAAATGAATTTTCAACTCTCAGTGTTTTCTTCAGAGCCGAATTTGTGGCATGTTTCATTTCAGTGGTAAAAGAATGTGATATCAAGAGGAATATGCAACTGCAAATTGATTGCAACAATAAATCTATCAAAAAGCTCAGCTTAAACTAAATTGTAAGGCTGAATAACCTTGGTCAGAGGAATAAGGAGAAGAGAGGCCTGGAGGCTGGTAATTTCTACATAATCCCAGAACCTGTGGCTCAGACACATCTTTGGAAAAGAAGCTGGCTGGCAAGAAAGAAATGACAGATTTGGATAGTAGTATGGACATACCTTTTTCCATGTTTTCTCTCTGAGAGCTATGTCTCATTATAAAAAAACAGCTCTCAATAACGCTTAATTTTTGTCATTCTCTATTGCCGTAAATGTTCTGTACTTAGATAAGGAAAAGAACTTGAGGATTTTTTTCCCTCTCTTGTTTAAATAGGTCATTGTTTACAAACCTGGCTGGGACTATTCTTACTTGAGGATGCAGGTGGCACCATCTGTCCCTAGGAGCTATGTGCCAGACAATTCTGGCTTTGCTTGTATGTGAATATTTTTCCTGCATAAAATTGCCATATGCAGACCATGTGAAACTGACTGTCCAAAACTCAGAGTCACGAATGCACACAGTATAAAAAATAACAGACTTCAACAATTCTTCTTATTTCAACAGCATATAAAATGCAAATTTCTATTTGACGCTTTCTCTTGAGGCATCTCTATCAGAGTTAAAAATGACATCCTAAAACCCAAAGGTAATATGTGAGCTGTTTCAGAGAGCTTTTATTTTCTTGAAGAACACAGACATTGTCTGCCTTGTCTCTCTTTCTAGGTAGCCAGAGTAAAACCTCTCTCCTGTGGCCATGAGGCAGTCAAACACAGGAATGTGGAGCTCACCTTCTGTGCCTGCACTGCCAGCTCAAAGTGATGAGCCTCCTACTTTTCCCAGACATCCAGACAAGGTCATTCCAGAGCAGGATGCTTATCCTCCCATAATAAATTAGCTTGGAATAGGTACTGAACATGATGAACCTAGTGCCCAACATAAAGACACTCTGTCCACTGTTGGAGAAGCAGGGCCCTGGTGGCCTCTGAGGTCCTGTTCCCAAATGTCTTTCCTGTAAGCTGTAGCTCCTGAGCTCGTCTCCCCTGCAGGACCTGTGCCTCCACATTGACCCAGGGACTTGGAGTGGAGGATTCACAGAACTCTGCCTTTTCACAAGAAAGTAACAGAAACCTCACTGTAACTTTTGTTGTAAAATTGGCCCACCAAGCTAGAGATGCCTAGTAGTGAAGCTCCCTGTTTGTCAGAATACCCATTTTCAGGGGAAACTTTCCAGACAGGGCACCAGATTGGTAACAGGTTTTGCTATTAAAGGCACATACTGATGAACAGTGTGAGTCTTATCCCAGTTATGTCCTGTGACTCCACTGAAGTCCACTGAAGTTAGTTACTGGGCAATGCAACAGAGCTCCACTGGGATTAAACTCCCAGTTACATGCGTGCAACCCCAGCAGGATCAGTGGAGGTGCAAAGACATATATGATGGCAAAACTTGGCTTGTTGCTATATATCAAAATGCAGGTGGCACCATATGCAATGGGTTTCCAGTCACTTGGCAGATGTTCACAGCTGTCTAAAAGCAGAGAAAAAAATAAATTCACATTTGGGCAGTGGTCTGTTCGAGAAAAAATTACACTTCTTTGTGTTTTTTTCAGTTTGCTGATGTTACTTGTAACTTTGAAGTGTGGTGCTATTGCTAGAGAGAAAAAAGGGGGTGCCCCCACCTCCCCCACATGATTCATGTAGTTATTGATTCCAGAACAAAAATGAAGGGACAGACATTTATCCAGATTTTATGTGGTATATACAAACATCTGCAATGTACAGGTTGGATGAATGTTACTTACTGTCTGTTTTTCCACTCAACACCATTGTTTTTGTTCTGAGAGTCCTTTAATCTAATCTGTTTATCTATGCAGGTTTAAAAGCTTGCACTCAGCATGTGTTTTGGAACGTCAGAAATGTATATCATTGTTTCATAGGAAACCTAAATAACTTTGTTGTGATAAAGGACATGGGAAAAAGAAGTGCCTAAATGTAAACAGTTGTGATTTTATCCTTCGGAAAATCCGAAGAAAGTGATGTTTGTTGATGGAAAAGTTTGTTACTCTGAGTAGCATGAGCCATTTTCTGATCTCCACTGGTCTGCTCATTTGCTTTTCTTTTTTCCCTCCCTTGCTCTGTCTTTTCCCATCAGGTATATGTTCAGGCTGTAGATAATAAAATGACCACCATCTAGGCAACATATTCCCATTTGAAGAATAGCTGTTTTCAACTATGTTGCCACTGTTTGACATTGCAGATTTGAATGGTTTTTTGGCAGATCTTGGTCGTTCTGACCAGCCTACAAACTCTTCCCAGTCATACCAGGTATGTCACAGGTTTTGCAGAGAGGATTGAAAAGCACAGCTGGCCCTCCGCTAAGTAGCTCCCAGAAAGCCAAATCTGAGCATCTCAACCAGGGCTTCAGGAGGAACCAGGCTGTTCCGCTGTTGCCCTCAACCACCACTGAGGCTCGGGGGAAATGCTGGTGTTTCCCTCGCAAACACTGAAGGCTCACTGCCACCTGTGGGCAACGACTAGCTTCAGCACATAGTGCGAGCCTGTGAAAACCCACAGCCGGGAGAAGGTCACTAACTGATATGGCTCTGCTGATGAAAGACCTTTTGTCGCTAAAGTGACTGCAGAGCCACCCATCTGCAGACACCAGTGGGCTGCTGGGCCTGACCTCCTGATCTCTGTCTTTAAACCAAGCCAGTGGGAGCGGCTGTCTGGCTTCCAAGGAGCTAGTGTCTCGGGGACTGGGTTATGCTAAGGCTGGGCAAGACCTCTGATCCACTGTCTCTTTTGGTGGATGGAAGCTTTTGTCATGGCTCTGTCCATTTTGAGCCCTCTAGCACCCCTGAAAGGATAACCACAGATGTCCCTTCCTCTGCCTCGATGCTGTCTTCCCCAGGCTTGGAAAAGCATGGTGATATTGGAGACTTCATCTCCTCTGTTAGACCGGATTAAATGTGTTGATGTTCAAAACATTATTAGTGATGAATAGGATGAACAAATAGAAACAGACAGCAGTTCTAGTCTCACAAGCCTTTTTTGCTTAAAAAAACTGAGCTAAACCTTGGACTTTACAATTTAAAGGTATTCCTAAATCAGTCCTTTGGATTAAGTCCAGAACTTGATTGATAGACAAAAAAATTTATTTTGAATCATATGTTTCTAGAATGGCAACTCTGTTGATCTAGTGCCATATGATGTTTTGTAGGGGGAAAACCAGTCTACATGATTTCTGTAGAATTACAGAGTATCTCAAGTTGAACGGGACCCATAAGGATCCTCAAGTCCAACTCACTGCTCCTCACTCTAACCTAAAACTGAATAATGACTGAATGCTCTAAGAAAGCAATTCTGTTGAACTATAAATTATTGACTTGACCCTAAATAATTTCTTAACATATAGAGCCATCAGGGAAATACCAATTAAATCTACTTAAAAAGAAAACATGCAGGTAAGGAGTAGCCTGCATTCTTAAATTTCAGAAAATTTTTACAGCATATGAAGTAGGCAAACAACAGCAAGCATATATACCTGAGTTTAGATTGGTTCTGTATGTACTATTTCATAATTATATACTGTGAGAATCTCTCTATATACGTATGCACATTTACATGCAGTTGTCTTTAAGTTGTGAGTGCTAGTGCCATACTTCATGTGTTCATTTGCACTCATGAACCCGTAAGTTTCTCTATCCCTGAACTGGTAAAGATAGAATAGAGTATCCGAGCAGAATCCAACCACACACAAACTGAGATCTATGTGCACACAATGGAGTGTAATTCTCTCCACTGTGCATCCACCAAATGAGAATTTGCCAAGAAGGAGACTTTTTACTCTTAAAATACTCACTAGTAGTTCACTGCATTAGGGGCTTAGTCATTTTCCTTTCACTGAATCCCATTTCATACTGCTGCTCAGCTGCAGCTGGACAGGAGCATAGGGAACTGCATCTTTAGAAAGCCCTTGATTGAGCCGCACTATGCAGAGTGGCACATTGTGCAATGCTGATCAGTTAAGAGCTTAGGCACGGACTGCAACGGAGTTCAGCCAGACTTCTTGGCTCTGAGTGAGTTGCCAAACACCACAATAGGTATGTGATCTTATCTTCTTAATAGTGTGTAAAAAACTTAGCACAATCTGGACACAGTATAAATATTGTTGACAGTGTTCTTTAACAAAGTTATTCATAGCAGCTTAGTTCCAGCTGCACAGCTCCTGCAGTGTCTCTCTCTTAATAACACTCCTATAATAAATATTTACCTTGCAGTACCTGTTTTCCCAGAAGGTACAAAGATTTGTTTATGAATTCTTCTTTCAAAAAAATTAACATTTTTTTTGTGCATTTCCAAAGTTATCATAAGTTGTTATAGTTTTGGCAATATCTGAGATGTACGTAAAAGGATTTAGGACATCTGTTAATCCTAGGATATCTAATTAAATATTAATATATAAACATAACAGCTTACCAAATATTTACATGTTGAGTAACATGGAAATATGCAATTTCATTTTATATCTAGTCTCATGAATACTGATATTTTCATCAGTGCCCAGGAACCTGAGCCAGAGTAAAATACATTTCAGCTTTTCCAACAGCAAATTCAGGATGAGCCGTAAAAAAAGCAGGCTCCCCCAACCTTGAGAAAAGTACACGTGTATGCATGTGTGCCATATGCATGCCTGTTTAAGAGGAGTTAGGTAAGCTAATGGAAGAAGATTTATCAAGGATTATTTGACATGAAGATGCTACCTCTGTCTCTGAAGCCTGTGATCTGCAGGTATCTGGAAGCTGGAAGATCATGCTGAATGTTATCACTCTATGACTGCATTTTTAGCTTTTTACTCTTCCCTAGGCCTTCAGTGCTGACCTCCATGAGATAGAAAAGATGGCTAAATTGACCTTTTTCGTGCCATACTACAACTAGTCTTATATTAAGCTTGTAGAACACACTGTGATGTGACCTGAGAGAAATTCGTACTTTTTCTGGGGCAACAATTTCCTCTGGCTTCGCAGCTCTGCCGCTTTCCAAGCTGGGAAGGGACTTGGGGAGCAGTGGCACTGTGGAGAGGTGCGGAGTTTTGGAGCAGACAAAAGCTCGTAGAGTGAATCCTTGGGAGTGGAGCAGGTGGACCACAGCACTGTGTTGTTCTATTGTTCTACTCACGCAGTCCCAGTCTGATCCTAACTAATCTTATCGCTGCTTCCTTGTAGGTGTAACTGTTACATATGTCTTTCAGCAATTGATGGATAGAACTATTGGCACGAAAGCAAGCTGAATCCCTTCTGCTGGTCTCAACCCAACCTGCATTTGCTGTCTACTGCCTAGAAATCCAGCTGCCTGCTTTTCTGTGCGGTTGGAAAAAGTGGTTTTCCTCAGTAGAAAATGGCAGTTAATGAGACGTCTCAAGAATTGGGTTCTGTGTTCAAACCTTGCCGCACAGTCATTCCCAATACAAGGGCTCTTGCACACCTTTGGATCATAGAATTGTAGAGTAGTTGGGGTTGGAAAGAAACTCAAGATCATCTAGTTCTAACACCCCTGCCATGGGCAGGGACACCTTGCACTAAACCATGTCACTAAAGACTCCGTCCAGCCTGGCCTTGAACACTTCCAGGGATGGAGCATTCACAACCTCCTTTGGCAAACCATTCCGGTGCCTCACCACCCTCATAGTAAAGAACTTCTTTCTTATATTGCACCTGAACTTCCTCTGTTTAAGTTTGAACCCATTACCCCTTGTCCTATCAGTCCCTAATGAAGAGTTTCTCTCTGTCATTCTTGTAGGCCCCCTTCAGATACTGGAAGGCTGCTGTGAGGTCTTCATGCAGCTTCTCTTGTCCAAGCTGAACAGCCCCAACTTTCTCAGGCTGTCTTCATACGGGAGGTGCTTCAGCCCCCTTACCATCCTTGTGGCCTCCTCTGGACTTGCTCCAAGAGCTCCATGAGGGAAAGCTGTGTCACATCACGTAAGCCAAAGAAAGAGCACAGTGAGGGAAGCAAAAGAAAGAAGAGGGTTCCCTACAGAGGACCTCTGAAGAGAAATTTCCTCTGGCCTGTTTTCAGTTCCCAAACAAATACAGAAGTTGTGCGGCTGCATTTCATGCCATTTCCATCACATGCCAATTTACATTTCTTCTCCTCTCTGAATATTTAGCAAACACATACCTGTATTTGCGCGTTTGCCTTTCCTGTTGCATGTGGGGCCTGGAAAGATAGTAAATGCAAATATAAGGTTCATAACTGCCACTTTCTCCTCATGCACATGCAGAGACAGCACTACCCCATTTTGAGGATGCAAGGTCCTCAGACTGCTTCTGCTGGAAGCAAAGGGATAGTCCCGCATCACCGCCACTTCATTTAACTTTAGACTTCATTTTTTTTAAGGAGACATCACTGAATGAGTACAGAATGGCTTTGCTTATAGTCCTGGTAGGTTTCCTTCACCTCCTTCATTTTGGAGTAATTGTACTCTCCTGAAAAGTAATGTAGAAAATGCATTCAGGATCTGGGATCTAAGTTTAATAGGTTTAATAACTGTTGAATGCTGAAGATCATGGAACAAAGGGAGACACCGGTATATGTTTTCTCCAGCCATGATGCATTATCTGATTCAGGTCTGAAGGTGAAGGTATAAAGCTGATAATGAGAGAGAAGAGAGCTACGGGGAAACAGGAAGTCTTTTATCTGCTTTCTATGCTTTCTTTTAGGATTAAAACCATCAAAAGCAGTACCTTATTTATTGCCTATGCTGGGAAACACAGATACAAGGAAAGAATGGCCCTGATACTAAGACAGCTCATAATGAGCTCTATTGCTCTGCTTCACATTAGGCTCGGTACCATGGTGAGACATGGTGATGGTAGACAGCTCAAGCAGTAGGAAAAAACATCTCACTGCAAGTGGTTTGCACAGGCAAAATCATCTTTACTGTGCCTCTGGATGTGCTTCCTGATAGAGATTAATGTTGATTGCATGCAGTGTACTTCAAAATGAATGAATTTGTCTCCCACATGTTGCCAGCCACAGGTTCCCCAGCCTTGGCTTGACTCTGTGAAGCACATGTACTTTTCCTACTCATGTTGCTCCTCAACAGGAAGGAAAGATATCTCAAAATTCTCATGGCCATAAATACCTCTACTGTAATTCTGCTGACCACTGCCAAGTTGCCTCATAAACATTTTGCTTATGGCAATTACCCACCTCTGAGATATACAGCAGCTTCAGAGGATGCACCTTCCAGATGGAGCAATGCTGTCCCATGGTTACATATATGTCCAAACTTCTTTTGCTCTGATGAGCCTAGGGTGCCCTTCCTATCACCAGTGTAAAGTGGTCTCCTCTGTTCTTTAGGCTTCTGTTTTTCTGCCAGGAAAATGTAATAAAATATAGAAAATGTCTGGGAATAAAACCACATAAATACATGTGGATGCCCTTACACTTTCAATTCAATATTACTTCTGCATATGTTATGTTTTTCTCTTACTGAATTTAAACCTTCCCTTTCTTTTCTGTCTCCTTCTCTTCAATAACTACTTTCCTGGGAAAGCAGCAACACATGCATAGATATTCATAGATATTCTGGTGCCCAACAATGCAGGGATGCAATCCAGTTCTACACTGTTCTGAGCCCTCCAGTCCAGGGTCAGGCTTGCTGTAGAAGTGTCTTTACATCTCTTTTTTTTTTTTTCCTTAAAAATAAAATGTATTTTATAACATGCTAAACATTTCCACCTGTGTTCACATTTGCTGTATGTGTGATTTATTAAACCATCTTTAACCTTGTTTATTTCCATTTTTTCTTTTTTTAAACTTTTGCATAGGTGTGTGTGGTGGAGGAAAGACATTGCTGGAACGTGTGTTTTGCAGTGTTTACTCTGGCCACGAGATTGCAGAGACGTACCTGGTCAAGATTTGTCGTATATTATAAGTAGTTCTAGTTAGCTGGTTTTTTTTCAGGAGATGACAGAAATTGCGAGGGAGCCTGACCTGAAGGACCCTAAAAAGGAACTTGATTTTCAGAAAGTAACAATAGTTTTCCCCTTTGAAAATAGATGTTTTGACTAGGCAGACATCCAATTGTCCCACTCCTTCTACTGGTGTCCAGAGGCATATGGGCAAAGCCAGCCAAGCAGTGAGAGAGCAGAAAGTCACTGAGAGGATAGCTGCTTTTTCTTGCCCTCCAGGTTCGCTTTGCTCCCACAGAATGGCCCAGCATCCAGAGATGTTAGTATCATCAGTGACAATAAAGTTGTTCCTCTTGGAAATGCTGGGGTAGTCTACTACCTCAGAGCAAGCAAAATACAGACAGCGGTATCAGACGCGTAGCTTGATCATGAGACATGGGCTGCAGCAGTGAGATGGCAAGGTATTACAATTTATAGTTTAAGAGGACAGCTTGACCCCAGAGGGGATGAGGAGTAGGCTGCCATCATGCCAAGGATATGAGTTACTAGAAAACTTCCCCTTTCATTTAACAATGCTGTAAGCATGGATGTTTTCTGTCATTGCTCGTTGCTTGCTCCCTTTGCCTGGGGAAGACCTGTTCCTGGTTGGAAAAGCTACTCCTGCTGGCAAGAGAAGTACAACTCAAAGCACTCAGCTGCACCACAGCACTAATTCTGCTTTTTTTCTCATGATGTGTGAGCTGTTTTTTTCCCAGTTCTTGTTCTTGCAGTGGAGTTCAGTGTGGATTTCCGCTCCTCCATCTTTAAGTACTTTGTTGAGAACTGGGCCCTAAAAGACGTCTAAAATGTTTTGCTGCAGAGAGACAAATGTAGAAAGAGCTTGCATGGATTGAATCCCCATCTGTTACTGTAAGGGAAGCTTAACAGTCAGCTTATACTGTCAATTTCCCTTTGGCACAGGTATTGCCAATGTTATCCTGAGAGTTCCTGTGGTTCCATGCAAAATCTACTGCCCATCCATCAGCAGAATACAGGCCTTTTAATTTAGCCATGGTGATATATGTGTAACTGAGCCTAATAAAAAAACACAAGGAAAAATGCAGTTCCCCATTCCCAACCTCCTCCCCAGCCCCCCGACCTCCCTCCTTCACTCTGCAGTTGGAAAGTGAAAACAGAACTTCAGCTCTGTTTTCTCTCTCCTGGTAATCCTCTGTCAAGAGGCCGTCTGTCACTCTTTCCACCTCAATGAAAACATCATCAGCTTTTTCATTTTAAGTGTTGACTTGAGAGACAAACCAGCCCTCATTTGTACCTTAATGTTCGTCTAGAAAGTGTTTTAAGTTTTCAGGTTACACTCAGCAAGCCAATGCCCAGTGGGTCTAAGGGCTTAGATGGAGCTGGCCTCTCAGCTAGGAATTTATTGATTTGATACAGTTTCTTTTGTTACTTCTGAAACACAAGGCATGGCACAGGGAAGGGGAGAAGACCATGATTAATAAAAGCATGAAATAAAATGCATATGTAAGGGGAGGTAAACAACAGGCTGGGAGCAGAAAACATGTAGGAATTGAATTTGCGAAGAAAACACACTCTCATGTTGTTGGAAACCAAAGATTAAAAAAAAGAATAAAAATCCAAACTTTCCATTCCATGCTTCTTATGGTCCCAAGCAGGGCTGCGCGTGCCACTTCTTTTCAGAAGATCTGTCCCATGCTGCAATTGGGGCTTGATCAGAATAGTCTACAGATCTCCCTGTTTTGGCTTATTACCCTGCAGTAGTGTTTACTACACATAGAGGAGTACAGTTAATGAATCTAAATCTAAGAGAAAAATGATGGAGCTAGTTAAACAGGTTTACCACAGGCTGTATACAAGTCATTATTTACCAGCCGTTGTCATTTAGCTGTCATTTAGCTGACACCATGCAGGTAGGAGAATGAGTGGTGTTTTCGATAATACTGGGTGGATAGTTGCTGGTTAGCGCAGACTGTTTTACACGAGCTGAGCTGATGGTAATCCATTTCTGTCTCAAACGCCCATGATTTTGCTCCTGAAACACAAGCAGCAGGAACTACTTTCTTTCCATGCATACGGGCTTGGTGGCTAATTAATAGAGAGAGGCAGAGGTGCTGTATATACTGGTATGCCAGAAAGGCTACCAGGGTGCACTCCTCCTGTAAGACAAGGCAAGATGGCAGACAATTTGATTTAAAGCATAGACCCTACGCCCATGAATAGAATCAGGCAGAAGAGGGGGCTTAAAAGGTTATCTATGAGGAAGCTGGACCCTATAGACATTTTCTGTGCTGTTGTGTCACACCACCTGTACTCTTATTGACCTATTCTGGATTTGCACCAGAGTAGACAAGGGTAGGGTCACATTCCTGGTCTAATACAGTGACTACTAAATGACACTAAGCACCCGACAGTGCTTCTGAAAAAATCAGGTAGTAGAAAAATGATAGAAGAACAGAGGATGGAAACAAACAGTTGTATGCTGAATAACTTACAAAGCTGTAGTCTTCTCATGGGACTACTTAAAAGCTGCAAAATGTTGGAAGTGTTTAAATAACAATTGTTGAATTGGAGCAGCACTGCGGACAAAGACTGACATTAAATGTAATGATTGGATAGAAAGGCTGCATTTGCTACCACATTATTTATTAGTTTCATCAATGTTAGATCCCTGGCACAGTTGAATAATTTGAGGTTTAGGATTTGTATTTTTATACCTACTTTATTTTTGCTCTGTATCATTTTTTAAGGAAAATATTAGAACAAACTCACTTCAGTAGTTATGTGGGAAAACACTGCAAAGAGTCTAATCCACAGGCACAGGGGAGTTTAGTCTTTCTCAGAGTAAGAGAAGAGAGATTTAAAAATGTGTAATTTCCATTACATTAATACTTTAGTATCAACAAAATGAAGCTTGTTAAAGGAAAGAGTAATGCTTCCCCCCCATCTTGTTTGTAACAGTGAAATGATAGGCTTCATTCACTGTTGCTCTTTTCCCATGAATGAAAATGCATGGAAAGAGTATTCTCTTTTACTAAGGATACATTTATAAATGAGTTTAACACATGATTGATATTTTAATCCATGTTTAATCTACTTCTCTAGATCCTTACAGAGTCCAACAACTCAATAGATAGTTTATAGCCATCTAGAATACATTAATCTCTGTAATATGACTATAACATCTGTTAATCATTTGTTACCCACTTGTACGCCATTTATAAATGCAACCTTTACATAAAGTTCGAGTGAAATATTTTGTGTTTGTACAACACGTTCCTTTCAAGGAATGCAAAGCACTTTGTAAGCATCATTTAGTTGAGGCTTATTACTCCCACATGTTACAGGCAAGCTGTATCCTCATTTAAACAGTAGACAGACTAAGAAATAGGGTTACATCCATACTGGAAGAAGAAAGTGGCACTTCTGAACTACATCACATCGACAGACTTCTGTATGCCTCAGACTTCCTGTATGAATTCCTACCTCTAACTAGTATCACACAGTATCCATACTGTGCTTCTGAAGACTCATGCCTAGGCAGTCACTTCCTAAAGCAAGTATGAATATACACAAGCCTTCCAAGGAATGGTCAGCAATGCCTCACAAAGACCTGCTTGAAACCCAGGTCTGCGTAGGTTTGTGTCTCCCTGTATTTAGTGCTCTCAGCCTGCAGGCAGAGGGGGAACAGGCTTTGCCCATGGATATTCTTTAAAGTATGATTGAACCCTAAATCTTGGGTTAAAGCCTTGTCTCAGCAGCAACTTGTATGTTAAGGCATGGATGTTTACACATGGGGAGGATGGTGGTTGTCTCTTGTCTTTGGAGTATGCTTGGATGCATGCTCAGTTTTTGTTTCTGCAATATGCCAAGTCTCATTGCTTTCATGACATGGTAGAAGAAGTTGTGATATGACCAAAAACAGAGGTCGGGATTTCTTGCTCCATCTCAAATCAGTCCTCTCTCCCTGAATGCCCATCAGGTTGTATAAATAGGGTTATGACTTGAGTTTCTGCACTCCTGTTTCTTCAGAGCCAAAGCCATGACTGTGTCAACTTCTGGGCTGAGTGAGGCAGCGCTATCTTTGTAAGTCCCCCTTGCTACTGTCATTAACAAGGACCTCCTCTTTACAAACCACTATTTGTTTCGTTAGTTCCACCTATTCTCCTTCATCTTTCCCCTTCCTGGACACCATGCATTTCTACACTTCTTGTTCGCAGTTTTTGATAACCACAAAACCCTCCACTTAGGGACATCTTCTGTTTGCTCCCAAACACTGCCAGACAGCAAGCTGGTAGCAGAAGATGTGTTAAAGTTCAAAATATAGCACAAAACCTGAGTGATTCAGGAGATGAAGAATTCAAATATGAGTGATTATACTGGTTGCCGAGTTCTACTCAGCTCATTCCAGTTCCTTGGATGTATTCATATATCTGCTTTCTCACTTGTTACAGGATATTTTACTGAGTGTCTTACACATAAGCCTCCTATTCTTCTGAAGCCAGTACTGGTTTTTTTTTTAATACTGTTTTCTGCCTAAAAAAAATAATAACCAATGCTTTCTTTGGATTTGTTTTTTGTATTTAGAATGAGTTAAAAGACTATACGAGACTATATTTAGAGAGAGTGAATTTGATAAATACATCTGGCCTGAAAGTCTTCCCCAGCCATGGAAACAGTTGCTGCAATGTGAAGCCTTGAGTATCATGAGTATCTTGTGGTCACTGTACCTCAGTGACCCCTTAATGAGGCAGGATTTGCAATTTGCAGAGTTGGAAGGAAAAGCTGCTCAAGTGGGAGATCCAGGGAACACGCAGCCTCCCTCTGTGAGATCCTTCACCACAGCCTCAGAGGAGATAGCTTTGTAGGTACCTATTAGTCCTTGACCAGCCCTGCAGCAGCCTTGCTCTTTGCTCATACCATGAAGCTGCCTGTAGCAGGTGCTGCTCAGGAAAGCTTGGCTCCAAAGAGTGAAACAAATGCTGATCTCACCCATCACAGTCCTGCACACTTATCTGCAGCACAGTATGGCTCCCTGACCCAAGTCCAGTGGGACTCACTGAAATGAACCTGTGAGGTATCTGCCTCTGTGTTATGGACAGATCTGAATGAGCTCTAACAAAGCTGGACAGAGTTCTGAAAACAATCTAGCCATAGTAGCACAGTACTTAGCAATACTCCGAATTAGAGGAGGCTAACTCATGCTGGTTTTTCCACAGCTTTAAGCCTTTTCCCCACTTTTTATTACCTGTTTGGGCAAGCATTTGCTGATGGCTTCCCTCATACGCTGGTACCTGATATGTCTTACTGCTACTCTGTCATACAGTGACAGTCCCTCAGACTGTGCTGTATCTTACCCATGATGACTCTTCCAGCTCTCTGGCTCTGTGATGCCACATTTTCACCTTAGTACAGCAGCATGATCTCCTTCTGCAGAAAAGAGACGCAGGCCTCCACTTGATCTTATTTACCATTCCTCTTCCTGTCAGACCTAAGCATCAGTTCCATAGACCTTTCATATCAACTCACAGACTTCCCACCTTACTATCAAAACCCTTTGGATACCAAGGACTACCCAAATGTGGGTCTGTAAGTGGTTGGGAAAGCACTGATGGACAAATGCCTGCCTGAAAAAAAAAATTAAAAATTGGTGACTGCCTTGTCTCCTAGCATTTCTCCTTTAATGGGAAATATTTTTTCACCTCCTCTGGTTCTTCAAATGTAACTACCAGGGCTACAGCAGGATAATGTGCATCTCTCTATTCTTATTTTTCCTGTGTAAGAAAGAGATCTCCTAAGGCACTAAATGGACAGTTGGACCTCTTCAACACAAGTCTGTACCTCATTGAGAGCTATTTTATCATCTGCCCAGTAATTAGGGTCCTTTTCTCCTCCACACAGACTCCATGAATTAACAACTTGTAAATATAATCGTGGGTACTTTGCTCTCGTACTGTTACAAATGTCACAGTCTCTCAGTTGTTGTTAACAAGTATACGCAATTGAGACATTCCATGAATGACAAACACACTGTTGTAGAGCCTTAGATTTCCTGTTCACCTTACAGTGCCTGTAACTTGTTTTAGAGCAAACATCAGTGTTTCTGGTGCTCTATAGGCTTGCCTACCAGTGTCCAAGTTTAACTTAATAAATGGCTCACCCTATTTCAGGATGAAAGTCCATCGTTTGCCGGTACAATGTTCTCTATTTCTCCAGTGGGGAATTCTCATGGAAGAATGGTGCTCTTACACAGTCATAGGAGGTGTCTTTGCAAGGGATCAAAAAGCTATCTGTTCCGTTCTTCTGCCTCAGGGAATGTTAAGTGCGTTAAGCCATTGCTGAGTTGTCTTCACTGATTACTAGCATTGTGAACCTCTTGTGAAGAGCTGTGATCCACTGAAGTTTGTGCACCTTTCTCCTTCTGCTAGTTGTTGTTGGAGATTGCCAGTGTGACTGTAGCCCTAGGGATACTTCCTGAGGACCATGTGCATTGCCCAGCTTCATAAACCTGCAGCCCAGCCTGAGTAGCTTTCAAACGCTTTTCATTTGTCAGTGGCCACTTCTGGGCATTGCATTAGTTTGTTCATGGGTATTTTACCCCCCACCCATGTCACCCTCTGGTTTCACCTTTCTGTTCCTTTCTGAACTCCTTGTGTAAAACCAGTCTATTTCATCTTTTTGAGGAAGGTAGGTCTCTCCAAAAGTCTCTACTACCGTAACGTATTTAGCCTCCTTTGTCCAGGTCACTTGAAACCACTTCAAACACGAAGTTCCATAGGGATGATTACTGTCAGAAACAAAACTTCCATGAGGTGTCACCTTTTTTTCTTGTAGATACAGATAAGACAATCAACTGCATAAATCTTTTCTACTTTTGGCTGCACTCAGTTGTGGTGATGACATTCATTGCTTCATGCTGCTACGGTGGATACTTCTTAGTTTCTCCAACTCTCAGTACTCCAGATTGCCAGAGAGTGTGACAGAGATGCCCTTTCCCACAGTACTGGAGGATCTGTTGGCCAACGGTGTGCAAAGAGGTTGCTGGAATAACATGATCTGTTTCAAGGTATATTTAAAATTACAGTTCCCCACATTATCCTCTTTGAGAGATGAAAATCACTTGTCCCTTTATGACTGGCTGAGTCACTTAAACCTCCAAGCTTCAGATATGTGGCCCTGCCTGAAAACCAACCAGGCTGCAGTGAATACCAGGACAGCAATATGACAGCCAGCCTCTTTCTTGATTTGATATCCAGACTGTCACTGACTGGACATCCAGCTTTGCATTGCAGCTGACACAGTTGATGGGATCAAAGGGAAGGGGGTTCTATGCTTGCTGGTGCACAGAAAAATCTTTCACTGACTTGAACAAATCAAGGTGTTGCACGGAGACAGTAGGTTACCAGATTCCTCACCTGAACGAAACTTGAGGTTGCTTCCCTGTTGTAACTATCCAGCTGCTTTGTCATGCTTTCTATCAAGTGTGGCTTCCTCAATGTAGCCCAACTGGTCAGCTTGGCAAGCTCCTTGTCCATGTGGCACTGCCCAGGATCCTAAACCTGCCCAGTGTGGAGTGGTGCCTGGCCTGTGTTCCCTCAGGAGAAGTAACGTAGTTCAGCAGCTTGAAGGGGTTTGTCCTCTAAAGAAATTCTGCATAACTCAAAGGGTAAAACTAATTCCGGGGAACACAAGAGAGAATCTTGTTCTGAAAGCCCTTTCTGAACAATGTACAAAATAGTGAATAGTTGCAGCATGCATTTGACCTTCTTGACAGTGCCTAATATTACTAATTGTTGCTGAACAAAACCAGAGAAAGACCTTGGGAGGTCAGCCATGTATTTTCAGCTTGTTCTTGAAGGTCTTGCAGTATTTTGGCTCCCCTTTGATCTTTATGGAGCCCAGAAGAGCAAAGTGTGCAGAAGTTATGTATTCAATATGTTCATGAACTGAAGGCTCTATAAAGGATGCTACAAATTCTTAGTTTTGGAAAAAGCCCTCAGTCTCCTCAAGTTTTTAAAATCAACTTATTTCTGTGTTTTGTTCTGTTTTTCCCTTCTTGTTGTCCTTCTCACACTGAAACCAGAATAATAAATGCTTGTTGATCCTACTGTGGACAGTCTGAAGACTCCGTTGCATGCACTTCCTCTAGGTTCTTAACCTTCCTTAATTTACTGCATGTGTCTCTGATGGCTCCTTTCTTTCAGTTAAAGTCACTTGGAATTTTGTTTAATAAAAAATATTAATTCTAAATTCTAACAGGTTCTGAAATTATATTGGCCATGGGGTATTTTTTTATAATGTATTTCAGGCACATCTTTTTCTTCCAATCAGCTTTGTGTTTCTCATACCAGTGTGTATGAGTGGTGGCAGAGTTCTGAGTTTTTGAAGCTAACTTTTCAGCAGAAGAGATATCAGTAACACATCTGAAGAAAGGAAGAGTTCAGTGCTCAGAAGCCAAGATGCAGCCCTCCAGTATGACAACATGGAGTAAATATCTTTTCCACAACACAAAATTGTCTTCAATGCTATGACAGTGGCAGTCTTCATCTTATAGATAGATACTGCATTAGGTATGGAATTAACACGCTTGAGGAACATACAGATAGCAAGAAGACTTCCAGCTGCTGTTGAAGGTAGTCTTCAGCATCAACAGATACAGGTGAGTCAGATGGCTTTAAAGAGAAAAGAGGTAACTCAAGATATGTCACAGCCAGTAAAAATATAATTAAACTCTTTCTCTAAAATTATTAGTGTTCTGGTCACCGCTGGCCACATCTTCCCAGTTCAGAAATCAAACTGCCTCTGTTATGTGGTACTTAAATGCACAGCTACTACAGCTCTGCACGGACAAGCTGCCAGTAGAAGGACTTCAGGAAAGCACTGTTTGGAAAATCAAAGACTAGATTCTATTTAGGGAGCTGATTTTGTTAAATGCAAAAGTAAAAATCTTTAAAAAAATATAAATAAATATTAGCAATGTTATTTGTTCTTTTTCATGATTCCATGATTGCCATGTGACTAACATCTCATGCACTGTATGTCCAGATAAAACAAAGAAAACCGTCTGGAGTGTAGTAGCTAATATGATTCTCCAACCCTTTAACTTCCTGATATTTACATGGACAGTGATCTGTCTTTAAATTATGCTTTGTGGGATGCACAAATAATGGTCACCTGAATGACAACTTCCTAGAGTACTTTCTGACAAGAAGCAAATACTGTCTTAAGATCATGGTGAAGTTTCATGGTTGCAGTTTGATTTCCAGCAGGGCACATTCCACCTTGAATTAGTTTTCAACCACTTGCTGAAAAAGAAAAATAAGCTGCTTCATTTGGATACAGAGTGTGAAATCACCCGGATGGGAGTAATGTGAGTGCACATAATTGTACACCTGTTAGTTATTTCTGAGAAGCTAACCTGTTCATGCTACAATTAGGTACAGTATAAATCATGAGGACAGAAAACACATTCAATCATTTGGACATGGTGACGGAAAAAAAATCAGATTTCATGGCTTGATAGAAAAATCACATTAGAATCTAAAGGAATTATTTCTACGACTCAAATAAATTATCATCCAGGCTTATGTTGGTATTAACAAGATGAACATTTTGGGGAGAGAGACTTATATGCTCCAGGGGAAGGTGGGTGTAAATCACTGCAGTCAAAGATACAGGAGGTTAGCTAGGGAATGCACTGAGAGTGCTTCCAGGGAGGAGGCCAGGGAGAAATTTCCTTGATGTGAACAATACCATATCTGGTGCATTTTCCAGACATAAGCCCACAAAACTTCCATTTGCAGTGTCAAAAGATGATTTGCTGGCATTGCATCAGCAGCCCTGTGCTTTGAAGACAAATGTAAGCCAAGACGGTGGCAGCAGCGTTCAACACCATGTCAGTGACACAGAAGGAGTTTGCACTGCCGTATTTTGGTGCAATAGAGAAATGAGCAGAGCTTTAAGCACTGCTGCAGAGTTTAAAACTTGACTATTCATTACTGGCAACCCCATACTCCAGTAGCCTCGTGCTGCTTTGATGCTGGCAGCTTGACATGGTGCCATTCCCTTTCTTGGTGGCTGCTGTCTCACAGAATTCACTGGTGTTTTCTTGTGTGATGGATTGTGTGTCAGGGTGAGGCATCTGCATGCGTCCATTTCCAAAATATATAGTACCTCTACAAGACATTGTGTCACTCACTCAGTGCTTCTGCTCAATTAAGAATATATATAGTACGGGACGCAACTGGTTTTGCAGTTTTCTGTAGCCTTAAAAAAAATAATAATCACATTTTACTCACTTTTAAAACTCTAACAAAATGAAATCTTCTTTGGAGCTTCAAAATTTTTGCATGAGAGTAGTAAAAAAGGTTATATGTGTGAATACATAGCTGTTAGCATGAAATACTGACTCTGTATTGTTGCGTGTCATAGAATCATAGAATGGTTTGGGTTGGAAGGGACCTTAAGAATCATCTAGTTCCAACCCCCCTGCCATGGGCAGGGACACCTTCCACTAGACCAGGATGTTCCAAGCCCAGTGCAACCTGGCCTTGAGCACTGCCAGGGATGGGTCAACCAGAGCTTCTCTGGGCAACCTGTGCCAGTGCCTCACCACCTTCACAGGGAAGAATTATTTCCTAATATCAAATCTAAATCTCCCCTATTTCAATTTAAAACCATTACCCCTTGTCCTGTCACTACATGCCATTGTAAAAAATCCCTCTCCAAGTATGTTGTAGGACCCCTTTAGGCACTGGAAGGCTGCTCTAAGGTCTTCCCTGAGAATATGTTCTAAAATAATGGCCTGCATCAACAACTGCATCAGCATCATACTGCTGTAAGTCCTGAAATAATGACCTGAGTCAACAACAAGCATTATGCTACAACAAATATTACTAAATAATATTTTTACATATAACCTTTAGCTCAGCAAGCCCTGAGCTTTATTCAAAGCCCACTGAAGGCAGGAGTCCTTCATTGTCTGCAAAGTACATAACTTTCTGAGCATTCTTGCAATTTCTTTTCTGTAATAGCTAGTCAGATGCAAGGCAAATGAAGTCCTGGTAGCACAGCTATACAAAATGAGTGGGAGACGAGCACAAGAGCAAGGACATGCAGCGGCTCTTATGAATCATCAATAATTTAATTTTTTTGAACATATTTAAATTTACTTTGATTTGGAATTGTTCCAAGCCAAAAGATGATGGCACACAGCCAACATCTTTAATATGTCTTAAGGCCATAAATATGACCTCAGTCTTCGTATATATCCACTGTTAGTGTCAATTCCACTTAGATATGCCTTCTGAAGAAGTAGTAGATGGTCCAGATAAATATTCTCCTCTATTATATCTGAAATTGTACAGCATTTGGGCTCATATGGAAACAGATTTTTCTTTGATGATATCAGTGCGTGTTTATGTATCAGCAAGTGTCAGCTTTAGTGCTTATAAATCTTGCTTAATCACTTCCTGATCCAGGCAGTATTGGATGGCATCTTTGTCATGATAAATGAGAATAAACCAGTGAATGCAAAAGAGATTATCACAGCAGAACTGGTGGCTAGGTGACTTTGGAGCTTTATTATGTCATGCTTACTTAGCAGTTCTAAATATTCAAGCTATGAAGCAAGTTAGATTTAATGATGCTTTATCAAAATATTAAAAATTAATTAACTTATTTATTAAAATAGGGTTTTAAAATCACATCTTAATGTTCTGTAAGCAAGACAAAGGATGGTCAGCATTAATTCTACTACAGCTAAGAAGAAAAAGTAAGGGAGAGTCAGATCAGACCATCTCCGGAGCATGTGCTGCTAGTCCTCTAACAAGGGGCATTGCGTCTCATTGGAATGAAAAGACTGGAAAAGTGGATTAGTATGGCTGAGCTGGGATTTATAGAGTTTATCTAAAATAAAGTCTAAAAGAGGACAAATGAGTCTGCTTAAAATGAGAATCTGTACACCTTGGGTACACCATGGTTATCTTTGGGATACCATTGTCTCTCTATCAGTGGAGTATGTCCCACTGTTGGCCATCCTTGCTCTGAGGGGAAGCAGGATGCTGGCCATTTCAGCAGATCTGGGGCTGTGCCTATTTCTGTGTCTTTAAAGTAACTACTGTGTTTGAGCAGTCTGCTGCAACAATAAACACTGAGGTGGATGATGGGAGTGGTGAAGCAATCAGCTGCGCTTTCTGTTAAGTTCATTTTGAGATACACTGCAGACTGAATATTTTTGATTTTGTCTTAATGCTTAAGCCACAGCTAGAGCAAACTCAACCTGGGAATTGTGAGCCAGATGAAATAAGTGCTAATTTGGTAAATTCTTGTACAAGATCCTCTTTCATGATTAGTAACTGAAGTGTGGACACCGGGCCTGCTTGAAGGGGTGCGTCTGTCACCATTAACAAGATTAGAGCACACAGTCTTTGAAACAGGGGAAAGCTGATCTCCCAGTGTAGCTTGATGCCTTCAACACAATTTCCAGGGAATCAGCATGTCTGTAAGCAAAACAGAGCAAGGACATGCCAGCTGAAACAGTGTGCAAAAGAGCAGGAGAACAGACAAGGCTCAAAGCCCCTTTTCAACCCCAGCAGTGATCTCCTGGCTAGCGGGGAGGTACAGAACAGAGGGAGGGATGGGCAGGTGAGCTTTCGCACAGGGAAAAAAGTCCTTAGGTCCCACAGGGAGAAAAGCAGCTCAGAGCCTGGAAAAGAAAAGAGGAACTTCCTTACAATTTTTGTCTTTTATCACTGCAATGGTCATTGTACAATCTGTTGGACAAAACTGCACAGCTCAGGTAATTGTGTAAGGTGCAATTCTCGCACTTTGTTCCCAGGAAAGAGTTAGAGCAGGAGATTGCATGTTAGACAAAAAAAAAAACAAACAAAGAAATTCCTGGTGGCAGAAACTAGCAACTAAGCCAGCTCCAACATGTTAAAAAAGTGTAGTCATTACCCAGGAAATCTGAAGGAAATATGGTTGTATTTCACCTTCTGTGGGAGAGACTGCGATGCAACTTGGAAAACCCAGATGGAGACATAGGTGCAGGCCTTGTTGTCAGAGGCAGCAGAGACAGTGAAGGACACGTATTGGTGCTGAGAACCTGCAGAGACTCTTTGGCTATGCCTGGTTTGGAGCTGGGTAGCCACTTCCATCTGACCTGGGAGTCTGCAAGTTGCTCTTACGCTGTTGATGTCTATGGTAAATATAAGAATTCAAAAGCAAAAAAAAAAAAAAAGAAAAAGGAAAAGAAAGAAAAAAGAGGTAATCTTTTAAAGCTTTTAATTTAAAATACGTTTCAACTTGACTTAAAGTGTACATGGTAGAGGCAATAAAAAATGAATGCAGGAGGATGAAAAGCGGACACTTACGAGGTGTCCTGAAAGACCAAAGTGATTTATAATGCTTACTCCATTTTTTTTAATGCTTTTCTCTCTAAATCTATTTATTGTCAAGTCCAGCAGGTTTTCAGTGCCAGACTGACAGAAGGATAGCTTTGCTCTGTCAAGAGAGGGAAAACAGTTTGCTACATGCTTGCCTGACACTGCTCATTATCATCTGTGCAAAACGAGTACTGAAAGAGAAGAAGAAATAAGAAAAACTAACTCCCTGTTCCTGGAGTCATTCATCAAGAGCTTTAGTAGCAAATGTTCCCAAACTTGCAACACAACCTCTTGAAACAAGAGCTGACTTCTTGCTAAATTCCAATATTAGTCACAGTTCTGCAGTCACAGCTCTTTGTTTTTAAATAGAAATCTTTCTCATGACTGTGACAAGTTATTTTGTGGAGGTAAGAAAGGAAGGTAGGTGAGCTTAGGCTGCTGTTTGCCATTCTCCGTCGCAGGTGACCACAGAGGGCAGGGCCATGGAGGGGGCAGGAACAAAACAAGCTCTCCAGAGGCTGACAGATGCAGGGCTTTCTGGAGGGTGAACAATGCTGACAGTGTTATACACAAATGGGACCTTTCAACACCCTTGGAAAGGAGAAAACTTAAAAAATTATACACTCTACAGTGCATTTCTAGTGGCTTACACTCATCACCAGCTATAGCCAAACAAGCCTGCTTGTATAAGCTTGTTAATGGGGAGAAATACATTTGATCGGTATGACATTTGAAGATGATTAATGAGAGGGCTTCTGACAGAATAAACTTTCTTTCCTTTTATGTGTCCTTGGCTTTAGGCAGCACCTGCTCACTTGCAGCGACGCACTATCTGGACATCTGTCACTGGAGCTGGCCGCGTGCGTCAGCAGGACTCAAAGGGTTCCCTCATCGGGTGATGCAGAAGGATGCATTACGGTCCGTAATGACAGCAGAACGAGTTGGGGGTACCAGGGCTTAGGGCAAAGGTCCCACCAGACATGCACCCTGGCTCCCCGTGACCACATGGAATAGACATATAAAGGCTCATGACAAAAGTGCGATATCAGCCCTGTTCTTAGTGGCCTGTATTCACACCCACCCACTGCTCCTGATCACAGCAGCAAGGCTGCTGAATTCTAGGGCCTAGATATCAAACTGTTCTGCCAGTTAATTCATCCTGGAACCCCTCAGCGAAGAGGTCTGTTCTGCTGCTGCTACTGCCCCTTCCAGCTCTGGTGTCAAAACCGTCAACATTTTGACTCTGGTCTCTATCATGCCCCTGCTTACCCATCACCACAAGAGAATTTCTCAGCCCCTCGTAAAGGAGGAAGACACAAGACTCCATCACATCCAGGGATACCAGGGTCTGAGAGAGCTCTTCTCTCTCATGGTAAGCCTCATTTGTGATGAGACAAATTCAAGAAAATTGAGATAGTTGTCTTCATGCGCCAGACAACGTGTCAAGTTCAGCCTTTCTTTTAGAGAAGCCAGGTAGACCTAGAATGGTGGACATAACGTGATACAAACCAGTTTTTGCAATGCTGCCTTAAGACTACTCATGAAGGAACTCCACCATAACTTCTTAACTTGAGGATTATTTCTGAAGCTTTGCTAGTTGACAGACCCCATGACCTTTCTTGTTGTACAGAGTCTGTGATCCATGGTGTGCTTGCCTGATGCTGCTCTGAGTAGTAGAAGCAACAGCAATTCGGTATGTGTTTTCAAGTTTTAAACAATAGCATATTTGAGTTTGTGTAATTTAGACCGACTTTTATTTGAAGTCACACTAAATTCCTTAAAAAGCTTTCTTAATCTCAAGAATATATTTGCCTTATGCATGTAATGCTTGAAACATGTAATAGTACGGCTATTAGGTATGCAGTGTTTGTCTACTATGCTAAAAGTGAAAGTAATGTTTTATGTAAAAGGACTATCTGGAGATTCTGCTGTACTAATTTCTGGGTTTTTTTAGATAGAAATATACCGTTCAGCAATAATGGAATTATCACTACATTTGTCTTTGAATGCTGATTTTAGAACACAAAAAATGTAGGGGTGTTTTTATTTATAGGAGTGGAAGAATGAGAACTAAACAGAAAAACTGAGAGAATGGATGTCAGAAATACTTTCTATCGCATGCTACTGCTTGCTTCCAAGCAGATGTGGACATAGTTGTTATGGGAATTTAAACTGGGCCTTTACACAATACTGAAGTGTTGACTCTGTAAATTTCGCAAGAGGTAGAGCTGGGAAGCAAAGAAGGTTTCTGTAACATTTCCACAACTGCTTATCAACATATTTGTTTTCTAATTAATTATTTATAATATGCTAAAAAGGATAATTAATAACATTATCCTGCCAGCAAGAACAGGCTAGACCTTTCCCTACTTTGTGGGTCATTTATTCATGATGAGATGTTAGTAAAACGCACTCAACTATGTGTGCATGCAATGTCTATTTCCAGTGTAAAACTGGAAGTGACTTCTAGAAGCCAGAGTGAACAGCTGGACTTTTGTATGAAAGATGACAAGACACATCAACTGGGAAGAAGTGAAACAGTGAAATAGGAACATGTTCTAAATGCTGTTTCAAGCACACCACTTGGTCAAGCAATAGCTGAAGGGCTGGTAACATATGCAGGAGAGCACTTCCAAACGAAAAGAACCAGTGAGTCTCACTTGGAGGCAGAGGGACTTCTTCTAAAAAGTAATTCCATGGTTTGCTGTAATGGTGCAGCTCCACCAAGCTTGATAAGGCTGAGCACAACTGCCCTGGAGTTAACACTCAGGACTGCTTTCAAAAGAACTGTGGACAATTGAAAAATCATGGATTCCAGAGAGGGTGTATTTTTAAATTTTTGAGTGGAAGTTTTTAAGCTGGCATTTCAGTTTTTCATTGTTTCTCATTTGAAGATATGAAGTCTGGAAGGAGTTGATCATCGAAAAGTTATGATCACACCCTCAGGATACAGCAGTATGAATCCTTCTCTGAAGTTTTTTGAAAGATAAGGGGGACCATGAGGGGTGTAACACAGATTGACTTCTCTTCAGCTGGGCCGTGTTAGAAGCTATGATCTCTCTGGCATGCAGTCTGGGTTCACAGCTGGCCGGTGGCATATTCTGGGTGTGCCTGGCAGTCTTTGTGTCCTTCCAAATGGGAAAATGGGTGCACTGAGGCCAATAAAGCCAGTAAGGAGTGTGTGTTTGAGAAAGACACCTCTTCACACCACACTTCTCTGCTTGACTAGATTTGTGCTCTGCTGGGATTTCAATACTCAAGAATATTGAATAAATATAGTAAATAGCTACACATAATAAGGAAGGCATGGAGCACAAGTGATGAGGTTCTCCTATATCTGAGCTTGTTCTGCATATGGTCAGAGTTGGCTTTTGCTTTGTGATTCAGTGATGGTACTTTGAAAAGCTAGCTGAGGTGAAGGGGTTGGGTCAAAACCAGTTGTAGACCTGTGACGGGCAATAGGAAGCAAGAGGTGAAATATTGAGATTAATTTTTAAAAAGTCAGGAATCCTCTTTACTCTGTAATGTATCTTCTCTGCCTCAACATCTCACCTGCATTGGTAGTTGCTGGAGAGCTATAAAATAGTACTCTGATCACTGAGCTGAAGCAATGGATTTTACTTGTCCAAGAGGAGTTCCAGTAATTGTAGGTATAAAAGATGAAGTATATTGGATCAGGCTTAGCACATGGCCATGCAATGACCTGGTTCAAAGAAGAAAATCTGTTACAGGTAATAGAAAGTTAGAAAGAATCATTTCCAGACACAGAATTCGTACAATAGCCCTGATTCCCCACTTTGATTTCTGCAGCTTTCACATGGCAACACAGACACACAGTCGATGCAAGGCTCTGGTGAAAAAAAATAAAATCTGTCTCCTCTGAATAGTTCTTTAGAAGTTAAGTAGATACGTACATTATCCCAACTATTGTTGAAAGATGCTTATAGTAAAAAGATCTGTAAGTTGTCAATGTCTGATAACTGTGTTTTCTTCTAGATGGGAGAAAAGGAGCACTTGAAGTTTCATGGGCTGTAAATGCATAACCTATGGCATTGTTACAATGGTAAAGAGCAAAGATCAGGGAAACAGTTGAGGAAATGTCTGTTTGTGAGAGAAACTGAGTAATTGTTAAGTGTGAGAATCTTGCAATTTTTCTGGCATAAAATTAAGTGAATAAGAGCTTTGTAAAGCAGCTCTAGGAGTTCTTTTCATGTTAATTTCTGCCTCCTACCAAGCCAGCCTGCATTCTTATCACCATGTAACTTTCAGTTCTAGACTTTTTTACATTTCCAAAGCCAACTTCAAGCAAGAAAAAAAGCCACTTTCTTCAAATAAATAGTAAACCTAGGAAAAAAGAACCCAAACCAACTAGATTTGCTTCATGTACTAAGTAACGTACACAAAACCACTTCCACAACACCAAGAGTAAAAGCTGTAGCAAGATAGAGAGGGCAAAATATTTAGGAAAGTAAGAGTCTATTAAACCCATTTTTAACAAACATTAACTTAGAACAAAATTTAACATAAAACAAAATGACCTGATGAAATACTATACACTTTTAAACCCACTTGTTAATAAAGAAGTGCTGATTAAACTAGACTCTGTGATTCCTCGTGTTCTTTTAAATGTTTGGCATTTGGTATTACAATTCTACTTATGAAAGGAACTTTGCATTTTAGATCTCTGGATGAGGTGCTGGTATGCTTCCAACTCCATTTCACCGTAGAGGTTTGTGTTGCATATCAGGAAAGGCTATGGTAGTAGTTATATTGAAAAGTGCTAATACTGCCAGCCAGACGTCTTTTATGCAAAGGCAACTGTGGGCTTCTTTAAACACCACCCACCTGCCTTCAAGGTATCATAGAAGGAGCAAAGTAGAAAAACAAACAGTCCTGGAGACAACTGGTCAATCGGCCGCACAGGAGGCTGGAGCTAAATGCTGAGAATGAATCAGTCTCCCTGGGTGCACACATGAGGATGTAGGATACTGACCCCATCGCTCTTGTGTTGGCTTTCCGCACACTCCTGACTCAGGTTGCTACACCCATGGGGGTGACTGCTCAGCTGGGTGTGGGTCACCTGGTACATGAAGGCTGATTGATGTAGGCAGATATCTTAGCCAGTTTACAGCCATATAAAAAGCATGCCAGCTTACGAAACCAGCGTAAGTAGAGTACGCTAGCAAAAATTGAAAAACAAGCCCTACTTCTTACCTTGATCATTCTCTTGGTTAACAACCCCACTCTCAGCCTCTATGAAGGAGATGCAGACATAATATCTATTGGCACAGTATGGTCTCTAGTGTACTGATAAACATCAAAAAATGTGAGAGGATTACAAGGACATCAGAGCAGAGTGCCAAAGGTCTATTGTCTCAAGACTGCAGAGACTTTCTTAATCCTCAGGCAACAGGAAACTTTTGGAGTTTTTCTATGTATTTGTTTAAACTGAAGAGACCAACTTTTCTTTAGGTGTCCATGTAACACAGGAAAACCCACACTGTTAGTGAAGGCAATTATGATCTTCCATACCCAGGAACAAAACTAGACATACCTCTTGCCAAATCTGATACTAACTTTGCTGAAGTGCGATTTGTCTGCAGCAGCAATGATGCCCTGCTCTGAAAGGCTGAGATTTGTGTCAGAAACAGCCCCGCCAGTATAATGAAGAAAATAATAGGTAGGATCTGATTTCTGTACCTAAGCCCTTTCTCCTGTAACTAGAGCTGGGACGTTGCTGTGAGCTTCCTGGAAATGATTGAAAATGTGTGAAATGGAACTAGACCAGCCTAGTTTCCATGAGTGGTCAGAAATGTCCATCTGTGTCAGCTGCACACAGGCATCACATTGCAAATGAACTAAGGAGCAGTGGCTCTGTGGTGACAGCCTAGGTTTAGCGTGGAAAGATCTAGTCATCCTATGGATTATCGTGGGAGACTGCAGCAGTCCCTTGTGTTCCTTTTGGGGATAAAGCTTGAAATCTGGTGATTTACAGACTCATGACATCAGTTCAATAGGAGACTTTTTACAGGGGCCTCCAAATCTGTGAACCTGCAGTAGATTTGATTCTTACCTTAGAAACAAACTGAAGGCTACCAACTTAGGGCGAGAGCTCCAACCAGATGTCAGTGACAAACTGTGTCAGTTTTCTGTTGATACCTATTGTATGAAGACTCATAGCTGTCCTAACTCCTGTGTATTTGCAGCTGGACGAGCATATGGGTATCACAATCTCTGATTAAATCATAATATCCACCTATCACAGCATCTAAACTAAACACAGATTCTGGGAAAGAAATGAGTTATAAGAACAAGCATGTAGTGATACTTCCCCAGAAAAATTATTCAGCCTCCAATAAATTGTTCAGGCAATTTCTGAGTCAGATGTGGTACCTTTGTATTTTACATACCTTGATTGATTTCTCATCCACATGTTTATGCAGTTGTTTTCTGAACTTGTTTAAATTCTTAGCATCCATATTGTCCCACAGCAACCTGTTTCACAGAGTGTTCCCAGTTTGCAAAGAAACAGATTTCTATTTTGTTTGGAACTTGCTATGCATTAGTTTGATATAATACCCATAGCTTTTCTGTACATTATTTCATACCTTTAAAAAAGCTATGAAACAAAACAAACTACTTTACACTTAGCTACAAATACTTCTAACTACTTGAAGCTGACTTTAGATTATGTTTAGAGTTTTTTTAGCCTTCAATTTAATAGTTTTCTGAGCTATTATGAGTGAATGATAATCTCCACATAACAGCAATGAAGAAAGGGCAACAAAAGGAATGTGTACCATGTTTTAAATACTGAAGCTGCAAAAGAGAGAGCCTTAAAAAGAAATCCATTAACAGAACTCCAGTTCTGCAGAAATAAAGGTATTACTTTCTTCTTGCCCTACTCCAGAAGATGGCATACTGTGAAATTAATGGGGACCAAGATGAAGACACATAGCAGAAACATTACCGTACATAGTAGCTATCAGACTACCAGCTTATGAAGTTCACCTTCCATGAAATCAAGAAGGTAGTTTGTTTTTATGGAATGGATAACTTTATGAGCAAAATAGCACATATTGCAATAGTAATCATGACAGCAAAATTCTGAGAAATTTTGCTCCCAAGGATGGGAAGGGAAAACTGTCTTGCACACCACAGTTGTAATTATATTGTTCTCCTTTTTCCTATACGTCTTTCTATCATCATGAGAAAATGGCACCTTATGTAAAGTTGATTTTGAGATCAGAATGTCCATGCTGAAACCATGAAAACAGTTGTAGTTCAGGAAAACAAGATACTGGTAGAAATCACTGAAAACATGCCAGAGGGAGGAGCAGAAGATGCTAGTTAAAGTACACTTTAACTAACACAAGAGATTCTTAAACCCTCAAATATTACTCATACTTCATAAGCATCAGTGAGGCAAAAGCACTCAAACCCAACTGAACAGGTATTTGAAGAAAACCTTCTGGAAGCTAATGCTGATTAGGAAATGCATACTTTCTATACCTAGCACAGACTGCTTTAAACATTACCATACCTGGCACAGTTTGAATATTGAGATCATGCTTTAAAAAGTGCCAAAACCGAACAGCAAGCTCTTGAACCACAAGATTTCTTCCTTACAGGTTTTCTGTGATTTACTGGCACACATACTCCCTAGACTTAAACCTAGGCCTTGCCTAAGGTTCCATGCGCAGAATTCTCTCTTCCATACCCTCAATATGCAGCAAAGCTCTGAAATAGTTAATTATGCCAAGTGAACATGAGTATTTGCCTCTGTTTTGAAGTTTAAAGGAGGGAAAAAACCCTCCATCACTTGCAAATCCTATGCAAGTTCCTGCAGGCACAGCGTAACGGTGAAAAAGCCCTTCCACATCTGTGTTTATTATGACAAATACCATTTAATCTCCCAGCTTGCATTGCAGCTGCTGGTTGTTTTTAGAATATAACAACAAAGGGGAAAAATGGAAGGTGTGTCCCACACTCCACTTCTATGCCATTATCTGAAGAGCTACTTCGAGCAAATTACTGTTCTGGGTTATCTGTCAGCTCTCCATTGCCAATGTCAACTAAAAAAGAAAGACAGAAGACTAGTCTTGTGTTCTTTACATCTGAATAAGTAAATGCTTTTCCAGCAATGACAGCACAGAGATGAGAGAAGTCAACTGTTAATGGACAACCCCACTCATAGAGAAAGAACAAAGTAACAAGCAGATTAACTTAAGCCTTAATTAAGTGATTCAATCTGTTGAATTTCCTCACCTCAGAAACATAGAACATGAGAAAAAAACTCTGGTGGAAAAGCTGGACTCAGAAATTCTCCACTTTCCTCTCAGTCCTCCTGCATTAGCTGTAGGTACAACAAACAAGTAGCTGAAGCCAAAAGAATCAGGTGGCATATACAGAGACTGCACGAACCTTTTCATAGTGGGAGTGGCTATATACTGGCATGGCTTAAGTGGAAGTTTGGACGATAAGAATTTCTGTGTGAAAAACTTTGGTTTCCATGGCATATTGTGCAGAATACATATTTCTATAGAATTTGATGGCATATTTCTATAGAATCTGGCATTATGCCAATACATGCATATTTGCAAATTGCAAATATGCATATATTGGCATAAGATGGCATATTTCTATAGAATATGCACAGACCAGGTACTTTGCTCCATCGCATTGTAAAATAATGGGATAACTGTTGCTTGAGTATAAGTACAAGTCTGCACTCCTGCTTGTTCCACAGGTGTCTGCTCTAGTTGGCTTCAAAAATCTCACTCTAAGACAAGAGGACATACCTACACTTCCTGATGTTTGGACTGAAGAGACTTTAGCACTGGTATCCTAGATATCGCACGTTGGCTGACCCAGAAGCTTTGCAAAGCTCTATTTTTTTTACATGTAAAGTGTCGTTATTCAATTCATCTATTCAAGGCATTAACAAAATGCTGTAAAAGATGGTTTGAGAATTTTAGGACTCTGAGTTTAGAATAGGTCTGGAAAGGCGCACATAGGAAATGCTTCATCAAAAGAGAGAGCAACAGTCTTTAAACATGAAGTAAGCTGGATTTCTGACACAAATGTAGAGCAAACCATGTCCAGGAAGCAGAGTGAAGCAGTAAAAAGTCACAGGGCAGAGTAGATGGTAGAACTGAAAAGTGTTTTGAGCTCTTAGAGGGAGTTGGGTCTTCTTCTTTTCATAACACGTTCACAAAAGCCTTCTCTGAAAGTCAAGTATCTTTACTTTAAGTGATGCGGGTTATTGTGCTAATGTGGTAAAACTAGTCGATCCATAAAATCATTAATATGATCAGCCTGTATTAGCCAGAGCATGGCTGAGTGGCTATCTAGACCACTAAATCAAGTGCCTGACCATAATGAAATTACTAGAACAAGTCTCACTGACTTCATCAAGGCTCATGCTTTATCAACAGGTTTTTGGTTTAAAAGTCTTACTAGATCAAAAGGGAGAAAAGTGTTAGTAACTTTTAGGAAATCCTGATGAGTACCCTATACCTTCTAGTGATGTACAAGTGGCAGTAACAATTAAATCTTTGGGAAAAAAAGAAAGGAAAAAGAAGATGACCTTTTATCCTGGACCTAGTTATGTGTCTATGGCTTAGAAAATTAAGTGAATATTAATGCATAAAAGTACCATATTCTATCATAGGCAAGTAAAGTGGAGGGAAGCTCTCTAAAAGCTGCTTTCTGAGTTAGCAAGTGAGAGGCCACTGGAACAATCCTCCTGGTGGAATTCCTGCCAAACATATTTACTTACACATAGAAGCCAGCTACTGAAAAGAAACCTTGCTGACTAGCCACTTTCACTGCTGCATTTTTCTATTGGCATGTTTCACTGTCAAAACCCAGTTAAAGGAGTGTTGCAGACATGGTAAGCTGGTGGGACTCTCCCTGAATACACACAGACATACCTGAACGCCCGCTCAGTTCGGAAGTACTGAACTTTGGCCAGAGTTTTTGTTGGTTTTGTTTGTTGTTTGTTTGTTTGGGGGTTTTTTTGTTTTTTTGGGGGGGGTTTGGGGTTTTTTTGTTTGTTTGCTTGTTTTGTTTTTTGGTTTGGTTTGGTTTTGGTTTTGGTTTGTTTTGTTTTGTTTTAAAGAAACACTTCCATTAGTGTTGGCTGTTGATGTGAAACTAATTCAAACCCTTGTTGTGACAATATTATCTACTGCTGTAGCTGAGTTTCAGTCCTCAAAAATGCAGAAAGCTGTTTCCATCTGTAATAATACTGCACCTTGGGCTCTTGGGCATGAGACTGATATCAGGGTCCTTGCTCCCGTTTGGAAGACTACTTCAGCTATTCTCTACTGCTTCTCCACTACTTTCTCAACTGCAGCACTATTAAATCCTCCAGAGCAAGACAATGATGAGGTTTATTGTAAGCCATGTGGGCTCTGGGAGAGAAAAACTGTGCATGCCAAGTGTTTTTCTAAGCCCCTGAGAGAAGAACAATGAAACAGGAACCTTGTAAAGGATTTACGATGCCTGGGATTAAGGAAATCTGTGAATGCTCTTGCTTAACTAGTCGAAGATAAGAGAAACATGTGAAACACTTCAATGCAGCATTACTAATGTTTCAGTGCAGGTGCTAAATAAAACAAATACTTCTATCAAAGCTCTTGTTTTAGAAATCAAATAAACAAATAGAGTGAAACATGTAGTTCAGAAGTGAACTTAGGAAACTATTTCATTGACTATAAACACAATGGCACCTCCTAGGCTGTTGTAGGGATATAAATTGTATTCCCATTTACAATAGTACCTGGCTTCAGTTGCGGTCAAGGAATCCCATCCCAGCAGTCTTTGGACTGCAGTTTTTATCAAAGGATGAAGGACTGGAGGTATCTATCACTGAAAAGCTAACCAGAAGATGGATCCCACCGTTCATACCTTGGATCTGAACCTGTTATTTTTAAATTCCTGCTGTATTTTGAGCTTTCTGGAAGACCTCACAAAGGTTATTTTGTGTTTGTGCCAGTCTCCCAAGCCATAAAATTACCATAATAACACACCATGGAGAAGTATTGTAGGCAGGCATCAACAGACCATTTTGCTTGATATCAGGAACGACCAGGACCACAGAACATTTCCCTGTGCCTCTTGCACCATCTCACAGTTGAACCAAGATACTTTGACGATTCATAAAATTGTCCTGTTAATTGCAAAGATGTAAAGATTTGACAATACGTCATAAACATGGAGACATCTATGGCACTTGTAAAGCTATTTGTTCTATCAGAGACAAGAGCTGTTCTATCAGAGACAACAGCTCCCTGCTCACCCTCAGGTCTGTGATCATCAGCCAAAACTCGCAGGTTTCTGCTACCAGTTTCTTCCTGTCTTTTGCAGGCGCTGAACTACAATAACAGCTTTGTCATTGCTGTATCAACCAGTCTCTGATCATTACTAGGAATTACATATTTCTGATGTTGTTCTGTACCCTTGCTTTTGAGCCAAAAGGTACACCTTTCTGCCAAAGGTATAGCAGAGCTAAATCAGTGCCTACCATCAGGTCATAACTGCTGTAAACTCACTATTCTTGAGTGTGATTACAAGACAGCTAAGGCATCTGTAACTGGAATTTACTAATGCAAAGTCCTGCTGACAAATATGAGGGCATTTCAACTGCTTGAGCTTACGCAGCTTCCTGCACCTCCACTCTTGCTCCTTCCTAGCCACCATATCATTCCAAGATTTCCCATACACAAAAGCTGTGCTGCATCACTCCTGAGCAGTGGAAGTATGAACTTCTGTAAGCCTAAAATAGGTGTGAGTGAGCTGATAAAAAGCTGCCCTGATACGCCTTTCTCAGGCAAAAGAATTAGTGGTAGTTTCAGAAGTTACTGTTTTTAAAGTACTGGGGAAAACATGGGTTGCATATTATAGTATCCTTGCCACTATCAGGGTGTCTAATATGCCGTGTGTGATGATGAACTCTAGAGATCCCTTCCAACCCTAATGATTCTGTGATTCTGGGATTCTGCAATACAAATTCATGTACATGTCTTTTCAGAGTAAAGCAATTTATACACAGTTAATTATTGTCCTTCTAAGTAATGTTAAAAAAGACCCTTTCAAAGGAGGGGATGTATGGGATAATATAAGAGGTACCATCTGCTCAGGTTCTGTACTGAAAAACAGACATAATAGTCCTGATCAAAATGCTACTCATAAACCTTTCCACCATCTGCCTGTAGTAACTGTTGTTGAACACAAGTGGTCTACAGAGCTATGAACATCTTGCTTGATAAAAGCAACAAGATGTCACAAAAGCAATAAAACGGACATTTCTGCAAATGCAGCTGCACTAAGATGCGGCACATACCTGAGAAAGAAACAGCTAAAGCTCCTTCACAGTCCTAGTCCCTGAAGTTAGAAAACATGCTATTATCTTGTGACAGAAAGAAGTGTTAGAGCAGACCTCTCTTTTTATTCGTAACAATGATTTTATGGCATTGAAAGAAATAGAAATTATTTGATTTTTTTATACTGTGGAAGCCCATCCTTTTGAAAGTTAGTCACCTAGGTTTATTTAATGAGTGTAGAATAATGGCTTTCTGGGCAAAACTGACAAGTTTTGTTTCTGGCTGTTCATTTGATACTCCCCCCTTTTAAACTGAAAAGTGATACGTGATTTCAACATGCTGACAATGGCTCCCACAATAATGATGTGATGTGTCTGACACAACATCTGATGCATGGCATTTTGGGATTTGTTTTGTAAGGCAGTGTCCTGAATCAAAAAATACCTTGTAGTCTTTGGATTTTTACAAGTCATTTGTACTCAATAGACAGTACTTTACTTCCCTCCATCTGCCTCACATGCATATTAGATCTTATTACCAAAAAAAGAGGGATGAAAAAATCAGAAAATCTGTGTTCCAAGTGAACTCTGAGAAAGTATCAAACAAAACTGTAAAATAAAGTCTCAATTTGAGATGGACACACTGTACTCTAACTCTGTTTAGGAGGTCTGGAAAAACGACTATTTGCTGTGCTAGGCTCAGGGACGTTCAGAGCTGCTTCTCCCAAGGAATAAAATACCTATCATTACAAAGCCTCTTTAGCTATCGTTATAAATAACTCCTGGCTGCACTATGGTACCACACAGGAATGCCAGACAAAGATCTGGGCTCTGGACAGACATTGTCTGATCTTCCTTTTGCCTCTCACATGGTGTCATTTTCAGAAAGTCATTTAACCTTTTTTTGTAATGGCAAATGTTTAAAACATCATATTTTGCTAGTTTATGTCCTTTCTGGGTACTGGAGTTTCTGATATTGCAGTTGCAAAGGGCTGGGGGAGGGGAAGCGCATCATTCTGTTCCCCCTAAAGCAGATCCTGTAATTAAGTGTGAAGGCTGCTTTCAGTCTGAAGTCCTCTCTTTCTGGTCTCCTGTTTCCTCTCCCTTATGTTCCTGTCTTTTCTCTCTTGCATTCTTTTGAATCCCTGCTACTCTCACCCGTCCTTCCTGGGCAAGCAGCCCATTTCCCAGAGCACTTGGATCCCCAATGTTAGTGTTCATCTCTTTTGTTCCTGCTGCTGAACAGGGGTTGCTTATATGTATGTGTATGTGTATGTGCATGTGCATGTGTATGTGTATGTGTATGTGAATGTATATGTGTACGTGTATGTGTATGTGTACGAAGTATATGTATATGTGCATCTGCTATGTGTACTTGTATGTGTACATAATATTTATGTTGTTATATAAACATAAATATCTAAGTACATAATAGGGCCTAGTTAGATGACTAGTCCCAAAGTGATGAGGAACAAAGAGACAGAGGTGGAAAGAGAAGGTTAGGCATCTTCAGTGTTTAACTTACTTTGCAGGGTCTCTCACCACTCATTTCCACTCATGTGGCATTGAGTTTTTGCATACACACTGTCTTTGAAATGGAGAATCTTCTACTGTTCCCTTCCCATCAAAGGAAATGAATTAAGCTATATTCAGTCGCAAACTTCAAAGGCAAAATCGATGGATTAGGTCTCAGGTAGTATGTTGATGCCAGTGGGCCTACTGGGTCTAATGACTGTCTGGAGGAAGGCATACAGATAGTGATCTCTGAGAGATAAAGAAGAAAAAATTGCCATACAGAAATAAAGTACAGAGGGACCTTCTTGAAACTGGTACTCTGGAGATATTCTTTGTGCTGAGAACAAAGACTAAAGGACTGGATCTACAACAGGGCGTAGTACCAACCTCACAAAACGATAATTCTCTGCCTCTCAGGCACCTCTATCCAACATTTCCTTCCTCCTAAAACTCAGACATGCCAAGTTCTTTTCACATGTAATAGTCTGCTTCCAGCAGTGCCTTCAACAGTGTCAACCAGCTAAGAAACTACTCTCAACCCTGCTCCACCCCAAAACAGAAAACTGACACAAGTAATGACTTGAAGTCATGCTTCTTGTAGCCAGCTAGATTGCACTAACTAGTACATAAAACCAAGTGCTATGAAGTTCCCCCATCACCTTGGAACAAAATGTGCACTCAGGCGGCCATGGCTTTTCCTACCAGAGCTGTCATGTCCATGACTTTGGTCTCTGGATCTGCCACCTCCTGAAGGCGAAGATTTATGTGGTCCTGACCTGAGTGAAAGGTTTGGCGTGTTTAGAACAATAATGTTGTCTTGTATTGTTTCTCCAACATTGAAAGATTATATTCTCCCTTCAGCGAAGGGGACTTATTTAGTGAAAAGGTCAGCTCTAGACCACAGTAGACTAAAAGCTAGATGGCTCTGCTTTCATTTCTCTTTCTCATAGCATCATCAGGAAACAAATTTTCCTTGTATGACTTTCCTACACCACTTTCCTGACAGTACTCTAATTGTATAATAACTTTCTAAATTAGAAGGTGAGTGAGCTGATGAAGCAACTTTGCATCTGACAGTTTTATTTGGGCTCCTAAACAATTGTCTTTTTTCCCATAAAGCAAACAAGACGATTGTAATGAAGAGCTATTTTTTTTGCCTTGATCTTTATATCAACCTGTCTGATGTATTTCCCAAGGAAGTATTTATGTCAAAAGAGATTTGAATTGTTTCTCTCCTCAAATCTTTTAAAGAGATTTATTTTCTTAATTGCTCAGCTTTAATGAAAGATAAATTGTAATCCCAATTAACTACAAGAGTGAAAGTGACCCTGGCAAAGCACGTTCTGAAGTACTTGGCTGAACTGGGGCCAAATAATCAAGAATTTCTGTCAGGAATTTCTCAAAAATTAATTGTTTTTTTCCCTGGTAATTTACACTAATTAATTTATATTGGAAGTTTCATAGGTAATGTCTAGATTACAGCAATTTGACATACCCTGGAAATGGTTGTTTGTGTTTATCCATATGAATGCAAAAAAAAAAGAAGCAAAACATATAAAGCAGACTCAATCCGCAGATTTCAACAATCACTAAAAGTAGAGAGGGGAAAAAACCCAGCAGTAAAAGAAGGCAACAAAAACCTACTCCCAGTAAACAAACTTTACTTGTGCCTACAGCTGTCACATACTTAAGAATCAGATGAAGGATAGAGTATCTGCTCATGGGAATAGGTTCAGAATACAATACTGCTTAAAACCTTTTTAGGAGCAGAAGGGATTAATTTGAATTCTATGTGATACCTCAGCTCGTTATTACCTGTAGCCAATGTATATGTTTTGTTTTGTTTTGTTTTGTTTTGTTTTGTTTTGTTTTGCTTTGCTTTGCTTTGTTTTGTTTTATTCAAAAAGTATTTCCAATTGTTTTTGGTGATAAAAATATTGACTTTCTGCTGTATGGCTTTTGTGTGGTGTATCAAGTTGTTGCCAAAGATGGAAAACTGTGAAGAAATATTATTGAATTTTGCTTTTTGCTAAAGGAAAGTTCTTGTACTTTTCCTGTCATATGTAACTGTCAAAATGCAAATGAATCATCTGAGCACTGCCAAACAATACAGGTGTTTTTTCCACCCAAAGCCCAGCAAGAACGAAGGTGAAATTCTCAGATCAGTGAGGAGTGTTATTTGAGTCCCCGTGGCTCAAGAAGGACTCCAAATTCCTTTCTGAAAACATTGGTTTGATGATCTTGCTTGAATGGGGTCTGGCATTTCTCTGATCTTTCTCCATGTGGTCTATCTGCAGTTTTACTAATTTAATTCCTTTAGTAGGCCAAAGCATCTGTATTGTGAGACTTTCTCATGCATTAAGTACTTTTCTAAGACAAATCTAGAAATAAGTTTACCAGATCCAATACATTTGGGAAGAGAGTGTTTTTCCGGCATGGGAACAGAGTTCTGGTGAGCCATTTATTAGCAAAGTATGTCATAAAGCATTTCTCAGGACAATGTAATTATAGGTGTGTACCAGTAACAATTTCATTATAACTTATTGTTTCTTCTTTTAAGAAAAATATCTTATAATTTCTTTTGATGTGTTCTCAAAAATTCTTAATTAAAAAAAGGTATTACTTGTGGTGCAGACTGTATTGCCTCTAAACACTCTTAGTTTGAATAATTTTTTAATCTCACTAGTAGTTTGTATAGAATTTATCCTTTCTCATGACCAAGTTGAAAAGGTATCAAAGGGTAGTAACATCAGTAACAAATAAAGGTACATCAAGGTCTGTGCAGATTATGCCAGGTTATGAAGGTGAAAGAAGAACTTCCTTTTCTGACAGTTGCTACCAAGTGGAGAAAAATCAGAGCTCCCACACTGGACAGATGGCTCCCAGAAATACGTAGTGCCTGTGGAAAAAATGACTAGTCTTAGGAATGGCTCATACACCAAATATTTGTACACTTGGCTTCCTTTCATTCCATACTCCCAGAACACCAGTTGGTCTAAAAAGGCACCCTCCTTTTTTTTTTCTCCTGCTGGGGTTACTTTGTAATGGATTTCATGACCATGTGTTAAATTCAGAGTGTGTAAAACAGGTAGTTCCATGGTTAGTGCAAGAAAGGGAGAAAAAAGATAAGTCAGTGATCAGGTGGACAAAGGCGAACAAAGATCCTTTTCACTTCCAGAAGCAGGAGGTTTGTCAACCTGAACAGTACCTACCCATGCACAACAGAGCAGGAGTGGGAGCAGTCCTTTGCAAGATCACTGGTCCACTGGGTCAGTGTGTCTGTACGCATTGCTCCAGGCTGGTTGGCTAGGACTGGCTGGTGTACAAAGCTTCAAGTCAGCTCAGTACATCTGTGTGACTACAATTATAACCGTGATTTCAGTAGAGGACATAACCCAAAACCTACTGCTACATCCAGATGTTTATGTTCCAAAGTAGCTCTAAGGTGCTCCTGTGTCAGAACAGATTATAAGAATGTGTCTGTGCAGGTTAAGAAACTGATAAAAACTACCTTTTCTTTCAAGCTCCTTTGCTTCCTTTTTTTGATAGCTGTAGGGAAAAAAGGAAAAAGTGTTAGATTTAAGACACACATTTTACTTTGTGGCACTTTAAGTTTGAACCACATCATCTGCAACAAAAATGGAGCAAGAATTTTCAATAGCAGTGAAAAAGGAAAAAAAAAGATCCCAGCTTTGCCAGAGACATGGTCTGAAACTGTGCCAAAGATTTCAGGCTGGCAAATCAGCAAAGGAGCCAGATAAATCAGAATGAGTGTAACACATCTCATCTATTTCAGCACAGCTTATCCTCTTTACTGTGTCATTGCCATCAATACCAAAAAAGTACTTAGTTGCAGGAATAAAAGTGTCTGGCTAACCATTAAGAAGGAAAAAAAAAAAGAAAGAAAGAAAAGGAAAGCTAGAAGTGTGGCCATAACTGTGGAATAATCATTTGACTGAAACTGAACTATTTAGAGGAAAGGAAAAATGTTTTGTGTACTGAAAGCAGAGAAAGATTTGTGCCTATTGTATAAACCAATTTGGTTTCCTGGTTTTGATTTACATTTACTGGTGACAGCTGCTTACAGGTCAGGTAACATTAGTATTCAAAAAGCAGCCCTAATGAATGCAACCATGCAGCTAATATTGGTGTTAATTATATTTCATGCTCTTGGACTCCACTGTGTGGGCAATTGTTTAAAATGGAAATGTCTTGAAAACACACACTACAAAATGCACAAATACCCACAATCTGCCATCAAAGCAATATAAAATCTATTTTTCTTGCAAAAAAGTACAGTATGTACAGTATATAAACCTCCATCAAAGGCAAATGTAGTCCTTGCTGCAGAAAGTCTGAGCACAGCTGAGACATTATATTTCAGCATTGTGGGAAATGTGTCACACAGAGCACTCTTGTGCAGAATCTGCGAACATCTGCTGGTTCCTCTGTGTAGAGAGAGAGCTGGGTGACTCAGGGGAAATGATGCAGACTGAGACTATGGTCAAGAAGCCTGCATATCGGTTGGTCCATACACTGTGTAGAGAGGGCAATAGCCTTTTATTCCTCCTCTGCAGTATGGTGCTCAACATGTGATTGCACATCCTACAGATCAGGACTGTAAGTCCTTCTTTTACCCTTCACCCAAATGTGTGTACGTGTTTCCTCATCACCCAACCTGTGCACTACTGAATATCAAAAGAAAAGATTTAAAACAAAACACCCTCTAGAAATAGACCTGCATGTGTAAGATGTGTGGAAACAAAGAGCATATGTGATTTCAGAAAGTGATTAAACAAATTAGTGGAGACAACACTAAGGGAGGGCTGGAATAAAAAGGCACAACCTGGGATCAGGATAGCACAGGGCTCTAGTGAGTACAGACTTGAAAAATATTATCATAGTATGTTCTTGTCTTGCTTTTACACTATTCCTTGGGCATCTGCTGTTAGATACTACCAGAGACAGACTACAGACTTAGGCTGACTCACAAAAGGTGGTTTATCCTTCTACGTTCACCCATCGAGTTTTAAAGATGGGTATCAAGGGCAGAATCATGTTTTGCAGGGTAACATTTTAAGCAGCTTTCAGGTAACACAACTATTTTGTTAATAAATCCTGTGATGACAGAGTAAGGTCTCACCAGTTTGTCCTATATAGTGATTGCTATATTCTTTAATTCCATATCCAGGCCATGGATTGCCAATGACACTGTCTGCTGGAAAGTTGTTGGCAGCAAAACGGGCACTATAATTCTGTGCACAGGAGGAAAGAATAGGGCCCAGTGGGGACATCCTGAGGGATTTTTAAAACTTGTTCTGACATCTTGTATGTGCAAGGCTGCCCTTTAATCCCAGCTCCACTCACTATAAGGAGTAGCTTGATTCCCATGCTACATGAGCGTCCAGTGCCTTTATCACAGATAGGTAAGCTGGGCAGACAACAGAAGGAGGCAAAAATGGACAGTGAGAAATCAACATCAAGGGAATGAAACTCAGTTCAGTTAAATATCCATCAGATGTTCTTAACTTGTGTTCAAGGTAAGAGTATTCTCTAGTTGCCATAGTAATGTCAGCAAGCTAATGAGGGAAATGCAATTAAACTAAGATGTGGTCAACACCATCAGAAATGAAAAACCAACAGCTAATGTAAATTCATCCCAAGTAAGGATTGTTTTTCTATGGGTAAACACTGTCAATAACTCCGTGCTGCATTTTTTTTTTTTTACAAGATACACTTCCCAAAACACCAGCTGTTTTGACAGATGATTGTACCACTGGACAGTGTTTAGAAAATAAATAGTATTTCCCTTGCTTTTATCTAAGACAGTAGTGGCCTCTTATACACTGCAGAGTCTTTGCAGCTACAGTGGAGCCAGCAAAAATTAAATTGGCTTAAGGTGTGTTTACACAGATATTGTATACTTTAGCAGTAGTTTTTCAGTTGGTGTAGTTACATCACCTCTGTAGACTACACGAATTAAGCTAACAGTGTCCCTCTGCTCAGACTAGGTGGGCCTGCCTGACAGCGTGTGCCAGGCTGAAGTGTGAATTTTCACATGCATCTCTTTTCCTGCATCCCCACAAAAATGAAAACAATTAACCAATCTGTAAGCTGAAACAAGTACCCTCCTAGAAACCTCATTGAAAGCTTTTGAAATACTTGGAAAATAAGGTAACCTAAACACCCAAGTAACTGAGGGCATTTCTCCATTGCACATTAGAGCAACATGTCAGCAGCAATGACAGAAGAATACAGGTCAGGTCTACCAGCTGGAGGCCCAGGAGACCTGGACTGAGAAACACCGTATCCACTGTAGTATAGTGCTCCAGCCACCTACTGAACTGGTAGACTGGGCTTTGATTTTTCTGTTGAAGATTCTCCATTTGGCTTTGAAGAAGCAGGTTGTATCTGAGCTGAACTCTCTGTGGCCATGAAAGAGATAGTTAGGGAAGGGCATTAATGGATCTTAAGATTACTTTATTAGCAGTTTCCCAGTAAAGATGGACAGAAGCCATCATATGCACAGTAAGATATGTGTAATGAAAAATGATGTCTCCCAAAACCAGGGTTCTTGTGCTAAGAAGACTGCTGGTCATCAGTTTTGATGGGCTGCCTAATAAAGAGGAAGTCTTCAAATCCTAGTAGAAATTAGTACATCTATGAAATATTTGGAAGCTTTATTTTCTTGCTTTGGGATTAAACTCATTTACATTGATTTTAACTGCATTCTTACAGCTGGAAGTGGGGACTGAGGCCCCATCTAGCTCTGACAAAGATGATAACTCAAGTGCCCATTAGAAGGTGTGGCCCTTCAAGCATTTTTCTTTACGTGGCAGTGCTAGATTTTAACTAGTGGCTTTACATAACAGAAAAGTCATCGCAATGCAACAGATTCACGACCTTTTTGTTATTCTTAGTGTTCAGCAAGGACTTCACTTCTGAAGAGGGCTGCTTATTTTTTTAATTGAGCTTATCAATATCTGGACAATCCTTCCGCGGCTGCATTGCAAAACCAACTGGAGCTCAGTTTTGATTGAACACTGTTTGTACTATCACGATCACAGTAACATTGTCAGAATTAAGCCCACTTTACACCTATAGAGATGAAAGCGGATTTGGGGCATCACACACCTTTGCTGATGGAATGGAAAGATGACAGGATAATTTCTATGTAGAAGAGCGTACATGTTCACATGAATTGCCTTTGCCTTTTTCTCTCTCAGTAATTTTCAGCTAATGATCTGTAACACATGGTAGGAGTCCATGAACTTCTTCTCCGAAGACTGTAGGGGTAGAAGAAGCAAGCCTATTGCCAGCGGACTAGCAATATACATCTGCTGACATAAGTTAACTGGAAAACATTAAAAATGATAACAGACAAATGTTCTATATCCTCTTCTTGTAGCAATGTCATGTATATTACTGGACCCAGGCAGAAAAATAGACTGAACCTCAATATCCTGTCCTAAATCGTAACAGCAGAGGTGGTGCTGTGGCACCCAGCTGGGCAGCATGCACATGTGCAGTTAATAAAGTAGTAAATATTTGTAGTGAAAAAATACAATAAACTTTCTCTGCAAGTCTCGTCGCGGCGGTTGGGAGGCACAGTGAGTAGCGTAGTGCGTATTGCCATCTTGTGGCTCCAGGGGAGATCGTCCGGGGCACGCAGGAAAAGTCACCCACCCTGCACAAACCTACATCCGCCCTAGGAGACCGCCCTCAGCCACCTTTTGTTTCCTGCTCACACTATTATGTCTATTTGTCTATGACTATTATGTCACTTTGGCAGCATAAGTCAATCTCATTGTATGTCTCAGAAAACACACTTAGCATCAACAGCTGTTGAGGATTGTTTTGGACCAAATGTTCAGTGAAGTTGGGATACCTGCAGGTTAAATTAAATTAAATGCCACTTTTTTTCAGCAGACACTTAAAAAGTCTTTCGATGAGAAAACTTTCTTATGTTATTTTATGGGTTAGAAAGTTGAACTGTTTCTGCAAAAGCTTGTTAGTATTACTAGTAACTACAAAAAACAAGGACCAGAATAGGAGGTGCTGAGCATAAAGTTTTTAAATCTATCTTCCAGGTGAAACCAGATCTAGTATTTGAGAGATAATTGGTTCATTAAGGAAAACTTGTTTGAGTAAACACATGCTTTTACATTCACAAACATCCCGCTTTCTGAATCTGAATCATGACATCTCAGCCAGAAAAGAGCACATTAGTTTGAACAGGACAATAAAAGCCCCAAACCTGCACTCCACATTTGAATTTGGTATTTTCTGAGGCTTCATAGGTTTTGACTATTTTGGTGTTGACATTTATATTCAAATCCCTTTTCTTTGGTGTCATGCAAACTGGAAGAATTGACTTGGCTAAAAAAAAATATTAAATTCTTTGATACTGCCGCATGGTCCACATGAAGTAGACTAAAACATCCCACTAAAACTCAGTATTTTAATGCTTCTGATTTGCTGCTTGAAATTATGGCAAGCTGATCAGTTTTGCTCGGTGTACTTTACTTTGCAGATTGTTGTACAAGTATGGACTACCTTCTGTAGGAGCAGAACTCACATCAGCCCTTGAACCTGGGTCCAAGCCTGATTGGCACCTTCAGAAAGATTACGATGCAGCCGTTAAACAAGTAAACATGGCAACATGGCAAAAAGTCAATTTTTAGAAAATGCTGGAAGTCAGGCTTATGATTCTTACCCCCCCCCCTCCATTCTCCACACCCCACCCCCCCCCACCCCCAAAATAGACTGGGAAAGAAATCTTCAAGACCTGTAAGTTAGTTGCCCGAGGACACAAAATAGAACTCTCTAGCGGAGCTCAGAGGTTAATGTTATTCTCCTGAATTGAGTTGCATCAGGACAGCCTTGTGGATAATTAAATGTGAATGAGTAAAAGTTGCACATTTCAAGGACACACTTTCTTCAAAGTACTGGAGAGGGCAGCAAGTTTCTTTACCCTGGAGCTTAGCTGAAGTCACCCTGACACTTTTCTGTCTATTTTCTGGGAACAAAGAAGTCGTGAAGTACTTCTGAATAAACCCAGAATGTCACCCACTCAGCACCAGCGAAGTGTTTGGAGTAGACTCTTTTTCTTCCTTTTTCAGTCTTTTCAGACTGCACTCAACTTGCTGTTTATCTGCCCAACAGCTTGTTACACATTTTCAAAGAATGCAGAACAGTAAGCCTTACAACAGGGATTCGAGCCAAGAACAGCTTAGAAAGTATCAGTCTCAAGTACACTTTGCTTCTCTTGTTTCAATTATCTAGAAATGAGAGACATGCAACAAGGAACAGGAAAAGAAACCTTTTATCTGTGAGAGAGCCCCAAGTGACACACAACTCCAAATTAATAGAGAACACAGGTTTGCAAACAATTTGCTAGAACCATGCAGTGAGATGATTTGAAACATATTTTTGTTTTCTTTATATTCAAAGTATTTGTCATAGGGAACAGACATAAATACTGCGCTTGGTCTTTGCAGCAGTGACTTCATCACTGATTTAATCCTTCAAAGAGTTTAAGAATCGTTTTGCTAGAAAGAGAGTGTTTAACTTAAACTGTGGGTAACTTCCCCCTCTCCTTCATCTATAAATGTTGATATTTGCCAAAGATGCCAACTGATCATGTTATTAGCTTTCTTTTATTGATTTTATCTGAAGATATATTTAGCAAACTTCTCTTGTAAGCTGTTATGAAGATATAAAATGCCATATGAAGCCTAGACATTTCAAAACCAGTGGGAGATTGAGTTTGCTCATCCCTGTCTCTATAATCTCAGTTCATTACTGTATCCAAGAGACTACTTGATCCGGGAAATACAGTGTGCATTGCCTGAACAGTGCAGCCTGGAAGAAAACAGGCTCAGGCAGTGATACTGTTCATGTAGTACCTCTCGGTGCCATACAGGGGGTAGGTGCTGAAATACAGCTGAGGATCTGGGTCTAACTCATGAAAGCTGCAACCTAAGTTACCGTAGCAGGGCTGAATAATGAGATGTGGATCCAGTCACTAAAGTGACTTCGTCATGTGATTTTCAGTGTATTTCACTGTGCCATTAAAAAATTAGTTGGGAACTCACAAATCATCATTCAGAAGCCTCAGTTTTTACCTGTAATCTACCTATGGATGTAGAAAAAGGCTTAAAAACTTTCTTTAAAGTGTTAAAAAACTATTTTAGATCTGTTAACATCAGAAATATTCTTATAAACTTTGGAGACTGTATGAAATTTAGAGGAATTAGTAATTCAGGATTCTTTAATTAAAATTAACTCCAAGGTCAAAACCTCAATGGTAGTTCAGATTGGACACCAAGTTAGATTTGCTGCATAGTAAACATATGTCCACAACTGAGAACAAGGACATTATGAAAGACAACAAGAGGTGGGTTCTGGAAGGAAAGGGAAAGGGAAAGGGAAAGGGAAAGGGAAGGGAAAGGAAAGGAAAGGAAAGGAAAGGAAAGGAAAGGAAAGGAAAGGAAAGGAAAGGAAAGGAAAGGAAAGGAAAGGAAGGGAAAGGAAAGGAAAGGAAAGGAAAGGAAAGGAAGGAATGGAAAGGAAAGGAAAGGAAAGGAAAGGAAAGGAAAGGAAAGGAAAGGAAAGGAAAGGAAAGGAAAGGAAAGGAAAGGAAAGGAAAGGAAAGGAAAGGAAGGAAAGGAAAGGAAAGGAAAGGAAAGGAAGGAAAGGAAGGGAAAGCAAAAGTGTCTGAATTCCAATATCTTTCTTCAGAAAAACTGAAAACATCACCCAACAAGAAAGGAAGTTGAGAGACCCTTGGGACATTTGCTCTGAGCTTACACCTGCTGCCAGTTGCTGACCTTGTAGGAGAGGCTCAAAGAGCCTTTTATCTCCCCTGGCACAAGGAGTTCATTATTCAAAAAACAGCTGTGTAGCCCAAACTCAGTATATTTCCAGATGTTCAGAAAGGGATTCATTTTTGCATCAGTGTCAGGACCAGAACACATACAAAACTGCGGAGGCTTGACAGCTGCCCATCATAGGCTGCTCACGGATTTTAGGCTTGGTGGCCTTTTGTTCAACCTCCAAAAGGAAGTGGTACAACAGGAATCACCTGTGCAGGTTCTGGCAACTCTGTCATATTTCCTTCCAGTTCTGATATACCTTCCTTCCCTTCCCACCATCCCCAGCGTCCATTGGTAAACACTTTCAATATGAATGTGTTTCATACTCCCTTTCACTAGCAAATACTTTCCTTTTACCTGGTGACTCTTATGAGTCATATATAGTACCCTCCTCATGTTGCTCAGAACAGGCACACTGACTTTGGTAAATGAGGCAGTGATTCTGGGAGCCCCCCATCTGAAGTTTTAATTGACTGCCTGTTTTAGTCTAGAGGCAGCGAGGTGATCACAGCCTTTCTGTTTCTATGATCTCCTTTGTTGAGCAGGTGGCCTGCTGCCTGAGACTGGCGACTGTTTGAAAGAGTGCTGTATAGCACTGCCTTCTAGCAGCTGATGCATAGACAGCCTGAACCACCGCTGTGGGATCAGCTTATCTCTACACCTACTTCAGCCAGTCTTCTATCCAGGGCATATTCCTAGAAAGCAGCAAAAGAACCTGCTGCCTCATCTGTCTGGTTTACCAGCACGAAACAATACCCATCCAGAAACCAAAATTTGGCCCTGTGCTTGGAAAGTCTGTTTTCCAGGGCAATCAATGGCCACTCTGAGGTTGTTCATCACATTCATGCCTATGGCAGCTCTTAATGTTGCTTGAGCACCTTTGTAGCGAAATGAGCCTGATCAAGCTAAATGAAGAAGCAGCTTGTTTCACCCAGTTGTGGAAGAGAGAGTGGGCTGATGGACAACTTGTTAGTCTCATTTCTGCTGGTCAGTGAAAGTTTATTCTAACTGATGGCAGCTGTATAAAAAAAGAACAGTGGGAGTGTTAATGACAGTTTGACAACGAAGGAAAGGTGCTGGTAGCTGGGAAGGAGGCATCACAGTGGTGAAGTCATCGTCCTCTCCTTTTGCATTTGCTGAGTATCTCCTTATTTGCAAAACTCCATGGCCTTCTTCACAGGGAGCTTTATAAGGGAGTTGGAAAGAAATAATTCTTGGAACATATCCAGGAGAGTGCTACGGTCTATGGGAAGTGTGTGTGGGAAGTTAGTATCAAAGATATCAGAAAATATTGTCTGAAAGATTTTAGAGGAACCCAGATGACTTTCTAGGTCACTACACTGCCAGGAATATTTGGCACTGGTAGCAGTGAGTGCTTCTTGGATGCTCTTCCACTATCTGAAGTCTGTGCAAGTACTCTGGAAATCTTGTGAGAATGAGCTAACATGAGACTCCTAGTCTGCTACAGTCTGAATGGGAAATGTTGCAGAGTTTTGGCTTCATTCATTGTGTCCAGATGACAGAAGAATTTGTGAAAATGAAAAATGATGGAGCAAAGGTGAGGATAAACATGTTAATCTATGACAGTATTTTGTACCTTAGAAGGTTTTTGTATCTTAACATGAACTTTTGCTCAGGTTCAGATGGATGAACATGAAGAAAATATCTTGAATTGTTCCTACACTGTTGGCTTGTGTTCACCTGTCCCTGCCAGGCTGAAGCTGAGACCAAAAGTCTCTGTGACGAGACACCCCTTTAAAAATGGGAAAGGCCTCTGAAAACAGACAAAGAGGCCAAGGAAGGAAATTTGCTGCAAAACAAGCAATGAGAAGTTACTCTTGTGGTCAGCCTGCACTTTCAGCTATCTTTCAACATAAATTCCTCATTGCAAACTTTCTCAGTTTGACCAAATAAGCTTTCAGAAGTGGTAAAACTTGTTATTTAAGATGGTAAACTGTGCCTTTGCAACACTGAAAAAATATGAGAATATTGGGGGAATAAGCTTTCTCTTTCCTCTTGGACCCCTATGCAAAGATTTCAAGCATAAGGTAATCTTCCCAGCATTAGTCACTGGGAATTAGTATGTCCTCCCCAGCTGTTGCTTCCAGATGCTGGGCCAGACTGTAAAAACTAAATAGACTTCAGTGGAATGCCTAAAATTCATTTTCTCACTCAGATGCTTTCATCTCACTCATTTTGTTATGTTTACAGGCTGGCAGGTTTCCTGAGGGCAGCCATGATTTAGATTTACAGTTCCCTGGCCAGTCTGATTCTGAAGAAAAGTTATAACACCTGTAACGTAATACCGTTTCCAAAAAGAGTGAAAAATGTCATGGTCTGAAAAGGAAGCCTCTCAACTCCAATAATCACAGGATATCGCATATCTCTGCATCCCATTGTGGCACCCGAGGTTGCTATTACTTCAAAACAGTTTCAATTCCCTTTCCCCCGTCTCCACCCACTCATTTTAAAGAAACCAAACCTGTCTCATCATGTTGGAGAGTTGGCTTTAAAAATGTCTCTGGGATTTTTCCTTTCTCCTATTCAGGTTAGGCTGAGAAAACTCCGGGGTCTTTGGGAGGGAAGGAAAACAACTGAGTTAAAGTGCAGTGCCTCTTCCTGGCTACTATAAATGGCTGGACATCTTTGTGATGTCCTGCCAAGCACTGGACAGCCAGGTTTTCACTCCTCAGCATTTATGGGCTCCCATATATGGGCTGAGGGACACCAAAGTGTGGTATAAACTTCACTGAGAATGATGCAAATTTAAACTTCAAGCTGCCAAGAGCGTGTGGTTACAAACAACACCAAGAGTTGCTTTACAGATAACATTAAGAGGACAGGAGAAGTGTTGAAGAAAGAAAGGGTGAGTCAGGAACAAGCCAAACACCCCTGCTTTCCTCTGAATAGCCTGTTATTCTTAAAGTATCTTTTGTTTTATCAGCATATTTAGAAACTGTTCACTGATATAGAATCGTGGAATTACAGAATGGTTTGGGTTGGAGGAGACCTTAAAGATCATCTAGTTCCAACCCCCTGCCACAGTCAGGGACCCCCTCCACTAGACCAGGTTGCTCGAAGCCCCAGCCAACCTGGCCTTTAACACTTGACCTAAATCTCCCCTTTGTTGGTTTAAAGCCACTCCCCCTTATCCTGTCACTATAGGCTCTCGTAAAAAGTCCCTCTCCAAATTTCTTCTAGGCCCCTTCAGGTACTGAAAGGCTGTTAGAAGGTCCCCCTGGAGCCTTCTCAAAGTCCAGCTCTCTCAGCTTGTCTTCATAGCAGAGGTGCTCCAGCCCTGTGATCATCTTCATGACCCTCTTCTGGACTCTCTCCAACAGGTCCATGTCCCTCTTGTACTGGGGGCCCCAGAGCTGAATGCAGTACTGCAGGTGGGGTCTCATGAGAGAGGAGAAGAGGGGGAGAATCACTTCTCTTGACGTCCTTTTGATGCAGCCCAGCATACGCTTGCCTTTCTGGGCTGCAAGTGCTCATTGCTGGCTCATGTTGAGCTTCTCGTCAACCAGCATCCCCAAGTCCTTCTCCTCAGGGCTGCTTTAAACCCATTCTCCGCCCAACCTGTAGTTGTGTTTAGGATTGCACCAACCCAGGCGCAGGACCTTGCAGCTGGCTTTGTTGAACTTCATGAGGTTGGCATTGGCCCACCTCTCCAGACCCACAAGGTCCCTTTTGATGGCATCCCTTCCCTCCAGTGTGTTGACCGCACCATACAGCTTGGTGTCATCAGCAAACTTGCGGAGGGCACACTCAATCCTGCTCAAGTCCATGTCGCCAACAAAGACGTCGAACAGGGTCAGTCCCAACACTGACCCCTAAGGGACAGCACTCATTACTGGTCTCCAGCTGGACACTCAGCCGTTGACCACAACTCTCTGCGTGCAGCCATCCAGCCAATTCCTTATCCACCGAGTCATCCATCCATCAAATTTATGTCTTTCCAGTTTAGAGACAAAGATATTGTATGAGACACTATCAAATGCCTTGCACAAGTCCAGGTAATGACATCAACTGCTCTGAACATGAGAAGAATATGAGCTTTTACATTTTCTGCAGCTTTCTAGCTCCCTCCTTTTCAGTTTTCCACATGCCTCTCTAATTCTTGTTACCAGACCATTTAAAACAGGAAGTTCTCAGTGTCTCTTGGAAAATGCTTTTGTTGCAATATTGGCCACTGAAATGTGAAAACTCAGTGTTGCATACCTCTCTTGGGTGAATCAGAGGTATAAATAAACTTCCACTGGAAAGCAAGAAAAAAGAAACAGGCCCAAGAATTCTGAATAAACACCTGGAATTTCAGATATTGATATTAATTTTTTTCTTTGAGGATATTCTATCTTTATCAATGGCAAAACACTTTTTAGCCTTCTAAGAAAGTATTTGGTAATAATAATTCAAGCCCCTGAGGATAGAAATAGAAATTAATGTATGGTAGAGATACTTCGAAACTCACATATTATATTATTTCCAGATCTGACTATTCTCTCTACTTCCTGTATCCTCACTGGGTGCTGAAGAACCACAGGTAATTCTGTCAGGTTTCTTAAAAAAAAAACCATTCAACTTCTATGGGACAAAAGAGCTGCTTCCAAAAAAAGCGAGTCGACATTACTTTGATCCTCCACCCATGCCCTTCTTCTGAGTAACCCTGAAACTAGTTTCCCATATCAAGCTTTATGCTCATTCATACTAGCTTCAGATTTCAATGTATGCTGGGAAGGAGCATATCACAGCCCTTCAAACTGGGGAGAAAATAGAGGGACAGCCAGGTCACAAGTGACTTCCATTCACTGCAGTGCATGGGGACCTTGGCCCAAGCCAAGATCTGATTTATTTCTTCATGGCTGTTTTTGGCAGCTGCAGCTGTTGCCAAGAGAATGTGTGGGCAGCTCTTGCCTGTAAGCTGGTAAGTTGAAGCTCTGTCACCTTCCTCTGTTTCTAACATAGGGCTGGTATGTTTAATCACTGCTTAAATCCTCTGGGGAGCATGTTATTTGAACACTGGTTTTGGTGTCCTGCAGGTTTTGAAGAAATATAGTCCTGCTTAGAGCAGGAGATTGAACCAGATGATGTTCTGAGGTCCCTTCCACCCTGAATTACCCTGTCACTTCCAATTCTTGGTCCTTTTGTGGTGCAAGAAGCCAAGGCAAACAAGAAAATGCCTAGATCTTTTACTTGGCTCTGTGCCCGTGAGAGAGTGAAACTATGCACAAGACATCATTGAAAAAAAATCACATTGCTTGCCCTTTGTGTCTGCTGTAAAACACTGGCCAATACTTCTAGAAAATGAGAGCTGTGACATACAAAACTCCAAATCACAAAATTGCCATGTCACCGCAGATGCTCAGTGCCTCTTCCTCTGCCTGTGGCACATGCAGCAGTAGCATGACTTCTCTCCTTCTGTGTCCTCAACAGTAGCAGGATGAGCACCCTGTGTAAGGTAAAGATCAGGAGCTCAAGAAGGCTTTGGCCTGCCAGCCTTCACCAAGTATTCAGCCCATACGTGGTTTCTAAATTGTTCCTGCCCTGTTTCAGGAGCAGAAAACTGAGGCAGGTCTGAGATAGAACAGTACCAACAGCATAAATGAAGGTAGCACATATTTAAGAAATTTAAGCTTCAAAGGAAATCACAAATATGCAAATCTGATTTGCTTCTGCATTTATGGGTTTGGGGATCCACTCCATGACAGAATCAGCAAGATGCCACCACAGTTCATAGATTTCCTCTCTCAGATATCAGGCTAGTCTGCCTTTGTCTTATTTCATTTAGAGCATGCTTGCACATGCAGAACATTTGGGCTTGACAATACGGTTCTTTTCTACTTTAGGAATCCACAAAACCTGAAATAACCTCTCTTGGGGTATAAAAGAAAGAGATAGATAATATGCTGCAGCCTTTAATGAAACGTACTCCCTATTATTTCTAGAGTAAAGAGAATAACCCTGCTAACTCAAATACAGAAGTCTTGGAAGAGACAACGATTTTTCATCTGACCTTTTATTTCTATACATTTTTTTACTTTGTATATCAACACCGTGCAGTGTTTGCTTTCCAACAGCAAAGTTCATGCTGTTGAAAGTGATTAACAAGAACATGTGACTTAGTATTGTGTAAACATAATAAAAGTTGGAGTAAGAACAGTACCTGCTTGAATCTGTACTGTTTAGCAAGCGTTTCTAAAGATCTCATCCCAAACAACTCTCCTTTCACAACAGAATTGTTTGAGAGTCTGGGAACTTGCAGTGAGGTGCAGCATTCCTAAGCTGTTACTCTGTTTTCAGGTATCTTGTTCTTACATGGCGTCAAACAGAATTGCTATCAAGTGCTGGTGGACAGTAACTCTACAGCCTGTATGGAGTTTTTCCTGCAGACAGGAGACTTACAGTAGGATTAAAGGGAGGAGGAGACTCCTGAATACAGGAAAAGGCAGGGTAAAATCAATCTTGTTATAATTATTTAATTGTTAGTGAAGCCAAGGCCTAGCAAATTTGACCATGTATAATTTCACTTCCCAGATCACAGCTCCATCTGCAATCACCCTAAGGTCACCCCAGGTAGGGCGTGGTGAATTAGCAGCTATAGACATAACTGGGACATTTCATAAACCCCGTTTGGGCACCGGTTGCTTTTGAAGATCACAGACTCACAGAATGGTTGAGGTTGGCAGGGACCTCTGGAGATCATCTAGTCCAGCTGGATCACCTAGAGCCAGTGGCCCAGGACCATGTCCAGACAGCTTTAGAATATCTCCAAGGAAGGACACTCCACATGATCTCAGGCAACCTGTCACAGTGCTTGGTTACCCTCAAAGAGAAAAAATGTTTCCCAATGTTCAGAGGGAACCTGCTGCGTTTCAGTTTGTGCCAACTGTCCCATGTGCTGTCACTGGGTGCTGTTGGAAAGATTCTGCCCTCCTGTGGTTTGCTATCATTACGTGCCTAAGGTGGGCTTGGCTGGAGAGAAAGGAGTATTCCCCCACCAACCTCTATCTGGGTGAAGGCAGCCCTTCAGGAAGTTAACTGGCTTAGGCTTTAACTAGCAGAAAATATTTTTTTTTAAATGATGTATCTGTCCCAGTTCACTACATAGCTTGAAGAGAAGTTATCCAAAGTTCTTAACATCTCCATTCACATTTCTGATAGAATCAGAATTAGCCACAGCTGTTATTCTGTTATTCCAAGTGGGCTGTAGAAACATAATACACGTGCCTGTGTATTTTACTGGTTAAGGAGATGGATACCTTGTTTAGAGGTGGGAGATGATAGGGAGCCCCCAGTTCACTTGTTTGCTACAGAGTGGACCTCACCTGGAGCTTGAGTTCAGACTTCGGACAAGTTGTGATGATAGTCTTAGCACCTCCTCATGACTTGATTCTTCTCTTTTGAGGGAGTAGGACAGCCAGCGTTCCTATACTAAAATAGCCCCCTGCTATGATCTGCTATCAGCTTATGTGGATCCCTGTGGTGGGCTGACCTCAGAAGCCAAGACCTCATCCAGTTGTTTGTTCATTTCCCCTAGTGAGAGGGGGAGAGAATTGGTAGGACAAAAGCTATGATACATTGAAATACAGTTTAGTAATTGAAGAAAAAACCCCAAAACAATGCCAATTAATGCAAAGGCAATCACCACCTCCCACCAGCACACTGACGCCAGGCCAGTTTCTGAGCAATGGCTATTTTGGAAAAACTTCCCACCCTGGTTTTATTGCTGAGCATGACGTTATGTGGCATGAAATATCTCTTTGGTCACTTCAGGTCAGCTGTCCTGGCTGTGCCGCCTCCCAGCCACTTGCCCACCCCCAGCCTGCTCATTGAGTAGACAGAGAAAAGAATAGAGAAAGCCTTCACGCTGTGCCAGCACTACTCAGCAATATCTAAGACATCACTGTGTATTCAATATTGGTTTGGTCACAAATCCAAAACACATCACCTTACCAGCTGCTGTGAAGAAAATGAACTCCATGTCAACCAGACCCATGCAGTCATTAGAAAGCCATACAAGCTGCCTAGAGCACTAGAATGACGGTTTGGCTCCGTGTGTCTTCAAGAGCTCAGTAGTATGGCAACAATAAGATTGTAAGACAGGAATCCCATACGTTCATGTCTGCAGAGAATCAGTCTGATATTTTATTAAATTTACAGGCTGTGCAGAGATAATGTCACTGTAGATAATGTTCTGTGTATTTGTAATGACTATCTTCAATGCAATTGAAAATAACATTCCAGAAAACAGTGTGTCCTGAAGTATAATCACACAAAGGCATTCACTCCTGCTTTCAATTCATTGCATAATATTTCCTTCAGGCCTCAGTTTATGAGCCTCAGTTTTGATAGCTTTCTGACATCCTCATCAGCACTGGCTATTTCTGTCTGGAGTCATCAGTCAGTCAGCACCACAGTAGTGGGGAAAAAAAAAAAAATTCTAATGAATAAAAAGAGTATTAGAGAACTTACCATTTCCTTTGAAAGAAAGCTAGCAGAAATTGTAATGTCAAATACTGCCAGTGACGTTCAGTATACTGTTTGTAATAGGCCATCTGTAAGATCCCAAGTTTTGCCTTTGATAAGCTTAAGCCGGTTGTTAACCCACCATGCTGCTGCAGGAATGAGCTGGGCCTCAGTCCCTAAAGTAGCCAGCTTGCCGCTGAGAAAAGTGCTGCAGAAGGAAAAAGAAATATAAACTATCTGACTAAATCATAATCATGCTCCTAGTGAAGCATAAAAAAACCCCAAAACCAAACAGCCAAAACCACCTCCACCAAAGATCCAAACCAGAAAAGGATCTGTAACCCACAGTTAAAGAGTTAGGAAATTAAGACATTTCTTCATTTCTTTAACCTCACAAAGTCTAAGATCATAGAATTTTATTTCATGTGACCATCTCCACTCCATGCACTGAGGCCAGTATAAAACACTGTCATTTGGCTATAGGGTATTTTCTAGGAATACATCTTGTGGATCATTTTAACATTTCTGGCTTTAGCCGTTAACCAGCCACTGGTTCTTGCTGTGTAACGGCTTTTGAATACCCAGTGGTATTCCATGGAGGTATTTGTACACTATAATTCAGCTATATCTCAATTTTCCTTTTTCTCTGTATCTTGATATGAAGAAGGGGTCTCTAAGTCCTTACTGTAAGACACTTCATCCACCCCATCAGATAATTTTATAGCTCCTTTCTGCACTCTCTTCACGTCTGACATTTGTGTGTGTGTGCATGTCTGAGTATTAAGTGTGTGAAGTTCAAAACAGTACGGATGCCCAGTATCCAGCTCATCAGTGTCAACACTCAGAAGGAAAAACGTACTTCAGGCTTATATCCACTTTTCCTCTTTATCCATCAAAGAACTGTAATAATCTACATTGTCTCTGCATTGACAGATGAACTCTTGCTGAGCTGAGTCTCCTGCTTCTCACACTGCCATCCACACTGCAGCCCATGCATTTGTTGGCATGACTTACTGGCCTTCTTTCTATGACCATGGCCATGGCCATGAAATATATGGTCTCATTAAAGCATATTTTGTATAAGTATCTTCAATTTTCCAAGTGATTCAGGTTGCATAAACATGCATATTTGTGTGTGTGTATACATAAACCTCACATATTACATATACATATTATGAATTTAGGTATTTTATAGATAGTATGTGTTGTATATTTTATATATATGTATTCATTACTATACCCACTGAGTCCTCACTGTTGTTTGCCACCTTGTCAATCTGTGTCATCCACAACTGTTAGGAGCTCCTGTGATTACAGATCTCTGCCAGAGCTACAGCCTGATCATCTGTCAGAAGCAGCTCTCCACAGGAGTTAAGGACCTACTGGAAGAGCTGGGCTGTCATAACAGTGAGTGGATAGATGAAGTGGCAAGGAGGTGAAAGAGTCCTTATTTTTAGTAGAAATGGAATTTTAATGTACTGTAACTCTCAGAATTTGTCAAACATGCAGACTTAGCTATTTTAAAGTTGAAAAGCTTAGCAGAAGTGGCACTTTTACACATTGCAGCTCTCACACACTGTCTCCTTCATAATTTTTCTAGTCTGCAGATCTGAAAGGACATAACTGAGCATACATGTAAATGTTTAATTCCCCACAGCCTGTTCAAAGCAACACTACAAAAGCCATCTCCTTATCACTGTGCTGCTCTGCCTGACTTACTCTGTTCACTCACTTTCCAGTCTTCACATCCAGCATTAGGTTTTCATAGAACCATGGAATAGTTTAGGTTGAAAAACACCTTTAAGGTCATTGAGTCCAACCATTAACATAGTCCTGCCAAGTCCACCACGAAATCAGGGCCCTAAGTGCCACATCTACACATCTTTTACATACCCCCAGGGATGGTGACTCAACCACTTCCCTGGGCAGCCTGTTCCAGTGCTTGACAACCCTTTAGGTGAAGACATTTTTCCTAATACCCAATCTAAACCTCCACTGGTGCAACCTGATGACATTTCCTCATCCTATCACTTGTTACCTGGGAGAAGACCATCACCCACCTCGCTACAACCTCCTTTCAGGCAGTTGCAGACAATGACAAGACCTCCCATAAGCCTTCTTTTCTCCAGCCTAAACAAGCCCAGTTCCCTCAGCTGCTCCTCATAAGACTTGTGTTCTAGACGCTCCACCAGCTTCATGCACCCCTTTGGACATGGTCCAGCATCTCAATGTCTTTGCTGTAGTCAGGGGCCCAACAAAATGCATACATAATATGCAAAAATTGCAATCGATGAATCTGATTCGGTGGGTGAAAATCTTAATGTATTACGCCTATTCGAGATACCAAATGCGATGTATCTACAAGCTGCACTTCACTACAATGTTTACTTCTATAAATGACAAATTTCTTTCTTCTTGATTCCCAAATGAGAATACCTTTTAATTTCCATCAGTTCTCAAGCAATTCTAAGCTAGTCTCTTCTGCCACCATATTGTGTGATCATCTTCACCTTCCGGAGCTTACAAAAATCTGCTATGGTCTTCATTTTAATTACTCCCCCCTGCCCTTTGCCAGCTGGATTGGAATGTACCTGCAGCCCTGTAGATATTTTTGCTTGAACAGCTCCATTAGCTCAGATCTCTGTACACACCTCTATACATAATCCAGCCACTAGAGGGGACAGAGCTTTACACTGGTGTAAAAGCACCTCAGACCAGATTTTGTAAAATGACTGTTTCTAAATAAGGCTTTTTCTTTGGCAGTGGAACAGGTCAGACAGGTGATTGATACCCTCCCATCCTTTCCCCCCCCCCCCCCAGCTTTTCAAGTTTTAAGACTTTTAGGTTGGTGGCACAACAGCTTGTGAAGAGAGGCAGGCTTGTGTTGCCAGGGTGTTATTGCCTTTTGTAGAGACAAAGCAATCTGTCTTCCAAGGTTCTCTGCTAGGAAAGAAAATAATTGTGCTCACATTGATGAGGCACTTTGAGATCCTGGAAGGCAAAGGAGTGTCACACAACGGGAGCTGGTGTTAATACTTAGCACTCCCCTCCACTGCGCTTCCTGTCTTTTGTATTATGTGTCTTTTGAAGGGTTGCAGTTGCTTGCCATGCTGCAATACCAACTTCCTTTCTGGTTTTTCATCTCAACTTGGTTTGCTTTCTCTCTCCCACAAACTCACAAGCTTTGTACATAACAATTGTAATATATGAAAAAAATTTTAACGATCTGATCCAGTTAAGAAATTCTTATATATGCAAAATAATTAAAGTCACTTGTACTTTGTGTCTTTCTGTTGCTTACATTCTGTGTGCTTTGGTTATGCTACTCTATAACCTTCCTGGTTTAATTTGACTGGAAGGAAACAAACATCTTCTGTCATTTATGAACTGGCTAGAGGGCATCTGAGAGTTTTATAGCTGAGTAAAATAAATCTTAAACTAGAAAACTTGAATAGCTTCGCCTGTGGTTTGAAGGCATTAAATGGGAACTCAAGGGGATGTGCCAGCTTCTCTAATGGCTGTTGAAACGCTGCTTTGGGGGAACATATCAGATCATGCAGACAGCTGCACTTTAGTTGGAAATGGTGAAAACTAATAGTACCGCATTTAAATTATTGAATATTTGGCAGTATTAGTGTGACTGTGCTCTTGTGGGGATCTGGAGCTACAGGGCGGGTGAAGAAACTTTAACCGATCAACACAATTCACTTTCCAGTTTTGTCATTCGTTTAGATCAAGAGATCATGGTGAGACTTTCTATGATGCTGGCAGATTGTGGTTAGTCTTTCTGGGATGCTGAGAGTGAACTGATTTCCAGGTTAGTAAAACATATGATTATTATCTGGTTAATAGCTTCTTGAATATCTGACTCATTAAGCTGTATCACTGTGTCTTAAAAGACTCGGTAAGGTGAAAATACTGTTTAAGCTTGAAGATAGCAATGGTTTAATTCAGGTATGCAAAAGAAATATTAATTAAGCGACCTTAGTGGAAGGAGGATAAAAAATTACCCAACCTCCTTTTTAGCACATAACATCCCTACAGCTGGTATTTGGAGGTAAGGAGCTGTTAAACCAGAAAATGAGGGAAGGGGAAGGAGGAGGCATTTCTGCATACACTGTGGAAAAAACTCCACTAGATTGCCTAAAGCAATTGTCAGAGGTGGCTCCTGTAGTCATCATTAGCCATAAAAGCAGAAAAGACACAGATATAAAACTCTCTAGGACATGCCCACTTTAAAGGACACTGTAGAGACTGATTAGAATCACAGGCAACCGGCAGCATTGCAGTAGCCAAGGAAAATCTTCGTTATTAAATATAATCTTAAAAATGCATTGGCTGTTTGATCTTTTGGTAAATTTCTTCCATTATTGTGAATCTACAGTTTTTATGTGTTCTCTTATTTGCAAAACTTAAATAGTGTTAGGTCTGGAAGAACAATCAGATGCAAACCATGCCATTCCCAGGGGGATGGATGTCTTACAAACTTCAGGTGAAGACCATTGTCATAGTTACCTGTATATCCTAGCTTTTCAAAGGCCAAAGGTTGCACCTAGTTGGAGGTGAGAATAGCAGGATTTCTGCATAAAGAACTTTTTATGCCTGTCACCAGAAGATGACATGATTCAAGATCATGGATTAAACGTCAATGCCTCAGGAACCAGACTGTGACAAACGAAACGCCAAAGGTTGCAATCCCCGTAAACTGTAATCTGTTCACATGAACAGTCGTAGTGCATCCAGCAGTACTACGCAGAGAAAGCACTGATAAGCATGGATACATACTTATCAATGACCTGTGCTCTCCAGACACAAATCCCCTTTTTATTTCCTCCTTTGCTTGAGTTTGCAGAGGACTACAGCCTGCACACCAATACTTCATTCAGTTGCTCAGGTGCTGTAAGTTTCTGTTCAATTTTTTGCTCTTTTCCCCTTTCATAACCTCAGACTCCAGTTGGGTTGCTGGGGAGTAAGTAAATTAGTGCACAGTCTAACACAGGGTTTAAGAGTGGCTAATGTCTGAGGCTAAATGATTTCCAACAAGGTATGGAATAGATTGGTAAGTGTGATAGTGCCACAGAGGGTACTGCACCACCCCTCACTGTCACCTTTCTCGTCTCCAGGCTTGGCTGGTCATGTTCCAGTGATTCAAGGCTCAACTCTGCTCCCACCTGGCTGTATAACGTTGGCTCAGACTGCTGGTGAAGCTGCTGACCTGTTACAAAGTACTGTGCAAATGTCTGTAGAAAATAAGAAATAAGGATAACAAAGGTAAAATTACAGATCAAGGTATCTCAAGAATTTGAGAGAAAAGATACTGACATGAGGAGGAATAAACTTCTAACAGAACGATATGGGGAGCTGATTGCTGCGTTATTGGTTGTCTGTGATATTGATGGAGCTGGTGGAAGATGTTTGTTTTGTAATCCCAAATGTTTGCTCTAGGGAGCCACAGTGGTGGGTGCACTCCCCCTGATGTTGCCCACTGCAACAACAAAGTCTCCTTGAATGCCTTACAAGAGATCGTGAATTTAGCTCTGTCTTGTAGCTCATAAAATCATAGCTGTCTTTTGTGTATGCCAGCCAGTAAATACTTGCTGTGTACTTGTAAAGGTGTACATGTGCTGTTTGCAAAGTCTCTTTGCCTGACTACAGACACCTGAACAAACAGACCTAAAAGAGGGGTGACAGCAGGATCTTCTCTGAAAAATGTTACCCTCAAGCCATTTCAGCACAGGCAGACTGTACATTAAGCCACCAGCACACATGGAGGAGGATCTCAGTTATTGGGGTTTATCTAGCACAGAAAGCCTGAAGTCCCTACCTAGGGGACTTAGATAAGTGCTTTAACTTTCGCACCAGATATTCTGTGCCTTGCTTGGTCTGATTTATTAACAATATATAAGATGATCCAATATTTGGCCTCTGCTTTTAAATCATAGGATTTTCCATTCTAAATTACAACCTTTGCATTTTACTAGTGTGACTTAGTCTTTTATAAGCCTTTACTGTGTCCATATATCTTACCCACATTCTAAGAACAAGCTTTTGTACCTATTGTATATTACCTTAGCAGTGGCATGACCAGATCCACAGACATACTTGAGAATATGAGGCTGCTGCCCTGGATCTCAGCAAGCACACACAGAGAAGGAAGCATTTGTATTGCAGTCACACCAAAAGGGGAACTTGTAGGCTAGTGGTGTAGGTGCAGCTTGGGGTGATGAAGCTTTCTGAACTCAACAGCCTCTGCTGGGACAGAATAGCTGCAAGCCATGTGAAGGTGTTTAGCTTCTCTTTCTTAATTTCGTCATTCCTAGAAAGGATGTTTTAGTTCCTCTTCCCCTGGAGGGACAGAAGAATTGATTGATTGATGTTTGTAAAACACCAAAGAGAGAAGCACTGTGTAAATGCCATGGTTGATTATTGCTACTCAGCCCTTCAAAGGAGCATCAAGCTATGCCTAGCCTTTGAGCTCAGCTGGATCTTTGGGGTGAAACAGAGAACCATTCCATGAGAGCTCAGAAGCTACAGCTTGACAGCCTCTGCAAGCACAGCAGGCCAGCAAAAGCCCTGAGCTTTTGGCATTTGCCTTACTCCCAATTCTTTTAGCTTTAGCTGGGAATATATTACTACATGTTAGTAGTATTATCAAAAAATGAAGTGGCTGGTTGGTATTACCAATTTGTTGCTAATTTCTATGGATTCCTCCTTGTTCTCCCTTAACTCAAATATCAGATGTCTGAATGCTTATTTTGAAGCCTCTTGGAGCAATGAATTACAAGTGTGGACTCCTGGAAGACATCTGCTTGATAAGTTCCTGCCAGAACCATGATCAAACATGCCTGGGTGTTCGGCGCAGTCATGAGCAAGGACTGGGGAAGGAGATGTTGTCATCCAAAGAAAGGGTAAGAAATCACGAATGTGTACTGAGCAAATTCCAACAGTGGTGCTGTGTCCTCCCCTAGCAGTGACAAAGGGTGGCACATATCTTTGTCTACCCAAAAGACATTAAGATAAATTCTGGAGGCATTTCTGGTAGTTTACTACAATAATTATTTCTTTGGCCTGTGTCATACAATAATACATCATGTAGCAAATTTCTCATCTTGAGGCCTCAGTCCCTGGAGAGGGATGTTTTGCATTTTGTGGGTCTGGAGCGTCTGTGATGTGGATAATCCCACTTACAACTTGCTCCACTGAAATCACCCCAGTGAAAGCTGTTATGGTCCAGGGACTGCATAGCTTGAGAAAAAATTAACGTCAGGTTTTTTCTTGCCTAATTATGGTTTTCTTTTGCAATTAAATGTGTCTAGAGAGTTAATAACAGAGACTGAATTGCTCATTCTGTTAGCTGAATGGCAACACCAGGATTCTGAAATCATGAATTCTGTGACCCAAAGGGTCCTGAAGAACCTTTGTTTAAGTCTTTGAACAAGTCATTACTGTGGTTGGTGCCAGGGCTACTAATGGGCTCCTTCACAGAAGGAGGGTACAGAAATGTTGAAAGGGACTGCATCATCTCAAGGTCACCTCATTTCATGCACTACTCCAGAAAGTTTCCAAGTAGTGGCAGAAGCAGGGTACATGTCCTTGGAAACTTGCAGCCATCCAAATCCTCCAGGGAAACCTAGCAGATGTCCAGATAGAAGGGCAAAGGCTGACGCCATCTGTAATTCTACAGCCTTCAATCCTGCAGTAGCTGCAATCCTGCTCAGACTCCTCATGGCCCTGAGACTGTGCTTCTGCAGGGCATGGGCTACCAGCTCCTTGCCAAAAGATCAATCTAATGTCTCCTGCCATGGGAGAAGCATGTTGTTCACTGGGAACCAATGTGACAGGCTCAGCTTCTTGCATCCCCACAAATGGTGCTGCCAAGAGATCTCTCTCAGGCACACATCAGAAGAGGGTCCTGACAACTTGGAGTGTACCTTCCTACTCCGGAAGTGGTCCATAGCCTCAAGCCCTGCACATCCAGTCAGCTGTGCCTCTGTCTCCAGTCCAGCTCTCTCTGACCCCGAAAGTCTGCAGGGGAGGGTGCCATTCCTGCATGCCCCAGTTCAGGGCTGCATTTCTGATTAACAGCAAAGACTTAATGAGTAGCAAACTCAGGGGTATACTGCACATCTTGCTGCTTGCTTTTCCCCTGACAACACTTACAGCAGTGTGAAGGTTCATCATTTGCTTTCTTCTGAGCTGATTCTCTTCTCTGCCAGCTGTCCCTGCCAAACCTGGCAACATAGACAAAGTTAAACACCCCTGTGGGTTAAGTCCTTTCAGTTCTTTGTGAAAGGAAAGGATGTATGCCACTGAGCAGTCTCCTGGTTGGGAGCCATCCCTTTGGCACTTGACTTCGTCCCATGTGCTTTATAAGCACCTCTGCAACCAAAAGCAGGGATGTAGCCACTCAGTACTCACTGTATAAAGGACAGTAGCCTTGGAAGGGATCTAGGTCTCAGCCAAGCTAACTGACTGTGGCAGGGGGCTGCAAAACATACAGCAGGGGCCATAGGTGCCTGAAGTTGGGTGGAAAGTCCAGGTCTTTTGTGGCATGATACTCTTCACTGCATCAAAAGATATGGCTGTAGTACGCCTACAAAAGGGATTACGTTGACTGAGGCAGGTTTTACAGAGGTTACAGCCCATGGCTTGTCTCAAATTAGCAATATTTCTCATAGAAAACCTTATTCTAGAAGCAGGTGATTTCACAGTAAATCAAGATGTGGTGTTGCAGTGTTCTCTTCAGCTGAAACAACATGTGGAAGAAATTTCATAAGACTCAGTGTTGAATATCAGTAGGTTTAGATAAAAACTCAGCCCACTGCATGGTTAATGCTAGCAAAATAACGAGTGGAGGAGGGGTTTGGATTAAAATTTTTATGTGGGGCTGGGTGAAAATGTCTCAGCTCATATCTGCTCCTGAAATTTTTAAACTTGCCAATAAAGATTTCCTAATTTTGTATTTATACGTATACTTAATTAAGATGTCTGAATGCCAAAAGCGATCAGAATTATGCCCCTTATGTTGTTTCATAAGATGGTATTCTATCCTGCAGGATCACCAATAAAGACAAATTAGTTTATTTGGACTTCAATTCTCAGTCTTTTCAGCATCAGTCTGGATACTTTGCTGTAGAGTCAAAAATCTTACCAGTTTTCATCATTATTAGTGTGACTGCATGAAATGCACGATTAATGGTTCACTTTTCATTATCAGCAAACATAACACTAATTTTGAATGTGGCTAATTTCCAAGTCAAATAAAAATGCTTCATACTCAGGTCTGTTCAACTTCCTCTGATTTAATACCAAATTAGTGCTACTTCAAACTACTTCTGCTTTTATATTGGTTGGTGGGGGTATTTTTGTTGTTGGGGTGTTGGGTTCTTTTTATTTTTCGGTTTGGTTTTTTTTTTTCCCCTAAATTTTGACAGTCATTGACTTTTTGTCTACTTTGGAAATTTATTTGGGCACTCTTGTTTTGATGTTATACATTATCTGGCACTGCACTGCACCATCTCCTCTACAAGGTGAAAAGAAGTCCTTGTTTACGTTTCTATAAGTGTTTTCCACTTCATATGTATTACCAGATGAACTTCATGACCTTTTCTAGCACTCTAAATAATTTTTCAGTATAATGAAAGAATACATTTGCTCTATGATTTGTTACTTGCTGTACTGGTTTAATTGATGAAGCAGAATGTATCTCTGCATCTAGACTGAATTTTTGCAGCCTTTACTGATTTAAAACATAATGTAGATAATGTGGGACAATGCCGTGTTTTGAGTGATTTGCCAGATGGCTACATGGACGGAGATATAATTTAGATGAGTTGCCTGCTATTACATTCCTCCATGTACTTGTTTATAAAAGATCTTTAGTACATTATCAGTGGATAAAACAATTAGGAAACTTTCAATCAGATCAGTATTTAGTGTTGTCATGGAATGATTCTTTCTTTTTTCTCTTTAGCTCCACCAGTTAATGATTTTATAATCCTATCACTTACATACCAAATCACCACCCAGTGACAAGCCAACTTGCCTTGCTTATGCAAATGTATTCAAACCTCGTTAGGTCTGGAAACAAGCTCTGAAATCTGAGATGAGTGAGGTCTTTGGTTCATTTTTCGAGATGAAATCCAGAAGATGCACAGACATGCAAGGCTGGAAAAAGAACATTTGGAGAGCAAGACAATATCCATTTCGGCCACAGGTTCAGGTGAAAGCCCATTCCACCCAAAGTGGTTCACTCTGTCTTCACCTCTAGCCTGGATACAAAGAGGCGGGGGTTTGCTCTGGGGAAAGATTATTGCCCTTCTCACCAAGGACGTGTGCCTGGGGAGGGAAGAAACCCATGTATACGTGATTGATGAGACTCATGTTTCAAGCATTAGTACTGCTTGCTCTGTGTGTAACAGGACTTTGTTATACAGCAGTATTTGTTCCTCCTCTTATGCTAAGAGACACCCAACACCCCTTTGCCTGCTGGCTGCAACAGTTCATCTGCCTGCAGCCATCTCAGCAGCCCCAATCTTGGCCAGGAGGAAGCAACCCAAACCCTGCTTTGCCCAGTCTGAGCCCAGAGGGAACCTGTCTTGGCTCCTTGCCCAGCAGCACTCTGCTCCCAGGTGCCACTTACCCCAGGGGCTGTGGGGGAATCCAGGCCCAGCAGGGTGAAACCTCACACACTTGCAGCCTTTCAGTTGTGCACGCTGTTGTCCCTCTGCAGTCCAGGGCTAATTTTGCATCCATATTAGAACTTACTGCTGACCGAAACTTGATGCTGATTCAAGAACATGTTTATGTACATTTTTGCCTCTATCTAATGTATTCTAGCATCTCCTGGAGCACAAAACTAGTCCTGAAATGCTCTATTTTACTGCTGGCAGAATTGCGTATCTGTTGGGGTCTTTTTCTGTAGGACTAGGGACGCATGAAAGTGCCACATTGTGCCACAGTTTCCCAAAGCATATTTATCCATTCAGGTCTGTCTAGAGTACAAGTTCTCACAGCAGAGTAAGACTCTTGAATGTTATTGAAGTCACAGACAATAAAACACCAGTCTTCTTTAAACGTCTGCTATGGTAGCTCTACTAACAATAATAATATCTTCCATCTTCTGACATGGAAATATTAGTTATGAGGAACTTAGGACAGTCTTTCCCTTATGGCCCCAAAAGGGATGGTGACAGTAATGGATGGGAAAGTTAGGGTAGCTCAAGCTGCGCAAAAGAAAGCAAATGAGAAACATCTGAGTGCTTTCCTACCCCCAGGAAGGATGCAAGCTGAGAGAGGACCATGTGTGTGCAGATTTAGAATAAACATTTCCTTCCTATGTTAGTCTCTATGAAAATGCAAACAGGTGTTAGAAAGCTAGTGTTACATTCTGACAAAATCTGTTACAACAACAGGCCCAGGCTTGCCCCCCTCAGGAACGCTGGAAGGAGAGATGGAAAATAATAAGCAAGCTCCTCCTAGAGGCTCTCTGCGGCTCACCCAGGCTTTAGATACCACTTCCTTTCCTTGATTTGTTCCTCTCCCCTCCACTCCTGGATAACACTGCATGGCAGCGGTGATTGCCGGGAAAAGAATGAGACTTTGGCCTGTGTCAAGAGCTGGAAGTGCGCCCAGCACTGAAGCAGAGGCAACAGGCTCCTGCTAGGGCTGTCAGCCTTCTCCTGCTGCCAAGAGAAGGTGCCAGGGAATAATCCCTCAGCTACGTTTACCTGCCCTAGGGCCGAATCCTGGCGCGGGTGATGTGCCTGAGCAGGAGTGCTGGGGAATGTGTTTCATAACGCTCTTGCATCAGCTGTGGGCAGGAGAGGGGAAGATAGGAGGAGGAGCTCTTTGGGCTTGCCCCTGTGTGCACAAAGTGAGCAGGGAGCAAACGTGCAGAGGTGCCACAGATGTTTGGGTTGGTAGCGTGTCCTTGCCTGGCACCTCTGTGCTTGTCGAGGACAGATGTGTGTGGCTCCAGGGGCGTCAGGTGTATATTTTCGTCAGGAGCATACGCTGGAAAACATGCATTATAATCCACCTGCCTGCTTTCCTAAGCCTTATTTAGGTAATACAGCAATATACAGCCCTACACATAAGATAAATACAGCAAATTTAGCCTGTAATTCTAATTCTAATTTCTTTGCCTTCTCGTGCAATCTAATCAGCTCTCAGAGCCACAATAAGGGAGTAGGAATTCAGCCTGTAGGCTTGTGGTCATTATCCACACAAAACCTATGTAGATCCAGTACCACAAACTTTTCCACACATCGCATGAAATTATTCAAACCACCAACTCCCTGCATCCATGAATTCCATCTGTGAGGGTTAACTATTGGTAAAATGGATAAAAGATGTTGTCTTGTGCGTAAAAGCTGCAGCACGCCATTTAGCAATTCTACACTAAACCACTTGCAGCATTCAGCTTCCAAAATCAGCTTCTGAAGTGTCTTTGCCTCCTTGCATATTTGTATTGAAGTATTTTGGGAAAAATAAGGACAGCATTACTTACTCAGATTTATGAGTATGCAAGGAGCAAAGAGAGGTTCTTAGTACCAAAACTGGTGAACATCGGATCTGCTAATGGACTTAAGACAGCTCTGCATCTGCATCATTTAACTGCAAACAGAATTTAGCCTTGTTATTTTATTATATAAAGACTGGCTGGAGTCCTGGATGAATGTCTGAACACTCCAGGCAACTTTCCACTGATTATCTAGGGGGTGTGCTGGGAAAATGGAAAGGATAATACTTTAATCACTTGGGGTTTTTTACTGTAATTGAAACTTTATTCCTTGTGAGTGGAGAGAGAACAGGTGCCTAACTAGAGTGCATGATAATTCTCATACAAATATAGTTAAACAGGAAGATCAATAAAAATCTCTTCTTGCTGGACTACTGCCATTTTGGGGATAGATGTTCAAGAATTTAGAAAAAATCCTTTCCCTGGGGAGTACATGGTACTGTTGTTTTAGGAAGAAGATTTTACTTGCTTTATCTTTGCAGTGACCATGTTATTCATGAAGAGTACTGGCCAACGTTTTAGAAGAAAAAGAGCTTTGCTGCTACTGAAAAATTGTGTAAGTGTACACAAGAGTTTTTAGCAAAAAGTAGATTCTCTAGGAAATTGTTTGCCTTTCCAACATCTTCCGGAACTTTTTCGAAGTATTTCACCAAAATTTTATTTTTAATGTAGTCATGGAGCAGCTAGAGATGCCTTACATGAGTGAGAGCGTTTGGTCCTGTCCTGAGCAGATGCTGACTGTCTAGTGAATCTGACTACTCTGGTTGTGCATGAGTAATGGAAAGGAGGGATCCAGTGACAAACTAGAAAGAAAAGAGTCCATTGCACTGTGACTTAATGTGCTGGACACCTGACTTGGAGGATACAACTAACAGGAAAAAAGTCACACGGATAACCTCTCAAAGCAGCAGACCAGGTGGATCTTCTTTCTTTTCAATATATTCTGTATTATTCTTTCATTTCTGTACCCTCAGATGATGCAGTAGTAAAAAGAAAGCTCAGTGAAGAAAGCATAATGAAAGCAAGTATAATGAAAGAAAATACTTGATCACAAGATTAACTTTATATTTGGCCACACTCTCAGAGGTAAAGGTACTTGTTTTCACAGTCAAGTCTGGTGCTCTACCTACAACACTGTATCCCATGTGTGTCTTGGATGACATAAGCATAAATACATGCTTCACCAGCTGGCAAGTCCCTCCATTCCAAATATATCTTCTGAAAGTATCTTCTTTAGAAAGTGCTATAGTACTTCTGGTAATGGCACCACAGTGTCTGAAAATGTGCTTTTCCAGGATGACCCAGGTAATGAAGGCTGAATTACAATGAAAACCCTGGAGAAGCGCTATGACATCCTCTGCTTATGGCAAATGTATTCTTCCTGATTAATGCTCTCATAATAAAACACCATGACAATTAGGCCATTAATTTAAAAAGTTCTAAAGTAAAACTGCAACTGACTGATTGATGCTCTGTGGAATCATTTGTTAAAGTCCTTTCTTCTCTGAAAAGATTACCACAGAAATGACAGCAGATCTCTTAAACTAAAAAGTTACTATTTCATTATTTTTTGCTATAAATAAGCCTGGTCTTGAATACAGTGCTGGTATACTTAACATTTTTAAATACCTCATCAACTACTTCTTATTAACTTCTGTCCGTCTTTGTTTACTATTAATTATCTATTGGCAAGGAATGAATCCCTTCCAACCCAAACCATTCTATGATTCTATGAATGTAGAAAGAATTCATTTTTAAGATCTGAGATTGATATAAAAAAGGATATATACAAACATTGTGAAAAGCAACTCCCAATTTTGTTTCAGCTTGATTCCCTCCTGCTATACACATATTCAAGCAGAGTAATAAATAAACTGCCGCAAAGGCCTGGCCACTTTGTCTACAAGCGTTGTGGTAGTGGGTTTTCTTTAAATATAGAGATACTTTGTTATTATCCTTACAGATTGCTCATGATTTTATGTTTTCTGTAACTTTGCCATGTCTCTTTTAAATGTCTCTGAGGTAGTTGAAGATCTGATAGAAGAATAGAAGTCAGTACTGTTTTTTCCTCTATCATTTCTATCTTCTGTGGGAGAAAGGCTCTTTGCTGGCTATTATTCCCTCTATTGTTCCTGTCTGCTCCTTTTAGCACATCCACTGAGCAGAGAAGCATATGTGTCAATGTGAATAAAATTTATCCAATAGTCCAGGTTAGGCACTGAGCACTGAATAAACTCTGAATTGTACTAATTGAAAGGGGGCAAACACCTTTTACCCATGTTTGTCGTCAGCCGCATTACTGCTCAGGTGAAGGCTGTGGAAATTTCAGAGGTAATTACCTTGTGCGTCTTTCTCAGGTCAAGCAGATTAAATTACCTCTGATACCATGAGCAATCCCATAAGGCACAGAGAAAGAAAAGACATACTCTGGTAGACTGCACTTCAAGGCGAATGAAAGTCATGTTCTGCTGTTCTGCTTTTTAATGCTTCCCAAAATCCCTAAGGGGTATGCTACTGGCCCTTGTGATGTTTGCTTGCAGATCACAGCAACCAGAAAACGTGTGCATAATGAGAACAATCAAAGCTCATCTGAACAGTAAGGCTGTTGTTGCTGGTGAGTAACTGTGTAATACCACCTTTTGGCTGTAATTACAAGCACCTCGTGAATACTTGAAGAACTGGGTTGCATCGTCAGCACAGGAAAAAACAGTGCCTACACTTGGTCCCTTCTGCTTTTTTTAAATTATTATTATTATTGGTAACTATTTGACTGAGAAAAGAGGAACATGTGGAGAAGGAAATGTGAAGCAATTAATGGGTAGGTAATGACTGCTGTGAAGCAGTCCTTAGCACTCATCATTCTGTGGTTTTCTTAGCCAGGCTAGAGACTGTGGAATAATCTTTTTTAATGTTGTTGGGTTTTTTTTCTTTAAGCTAGATCAGAAGCTATGGAAATGATTCGCTTTGACAAGAGTATGAAAACTTCCTTGCTGTCTTTGTGCAGATATCCTTTGTCTTGTGAGTTCAGTTGTACTCCTGTAGAGTGAAGAGAAGGAAATGTGCTTTGTTTTTTTTTCATAAGGAATCCTGTATGATCATTCTAGTCCCCAATTAAAGTGCTTGTGTGTTTTGTGCAAGGAGGCAGTTTGCTTCCTCTTTTTTAAGTTTTTTTTTCTACCACCACTTGTTATAATGAAAATGTGCTTCTCTTGAGGGGAAATATAAAAAATGAAAACACTGTAAAGGTTCAGGTGGAGCATTTCAGCTGTAGCCCAGAGGAAGCAGCATTTAGAAACTACAGAGATGAATTCTGATCAACAAAGAGGGGTTTTGTCCATTTACTGGCAAAGTTTAAGTTTTCAGAATTAAATTCTCAAAGTTAAGGAGAATTTGGGAATTAAAGGGTAGGACTAAAAGGACCTCTTTCTATGTCTAATGCAATCTATTTTTATCTTAGTAAAGATTCTTCAGACTATGCATCTTACACATGCATAGAAAATGTGATGTAGCTTCTTGAAGAAGGGCAGAGAGAGGCTGGGGTCATGCTCTGACCTGTGATTTTCTTGCTTTGCATAGTACAACTTCAAGTTGACTGTGAGCCCAAAGACGTATTAGCTGATTTCCTGAAGACAGTCTGTTTGATTCTTCATTTCTCCCACAGAGGTGACTGGATTTCCACTTACGATTCTCACTTTTCTGGACAAAGCTCCTTAGAAGCTCACCTGGATGGTGAATGTGGTCACTCCCAGGGCTGTGGGAGTTAGTATACATTGGAAAATCTCTTTGAATCCTACCTAAAGGACAGGGAGCAGGCACAGAAAAATGAGTTTCCATGGCTGCCTCCTCCTAAGAATGAAGGAAAGAAAACAAGACCGCATGGTTCAGAGCTGAAGACGTGGAGGTTACTGCAACTTATCTTTCTCCTCTGCTACAACCAGTGTGCCCCCTTCTAAACCCAACAGCAACTGGCTCACATCTGCAATCTTTCCACAGCTGACCTTTTTGACTACCACCAGCCTTCATCCCCCTCATCCAACTTGTTCTTCTTCACTTTTGGCAATGCCATCCCCAGGTAACCTTGCTGTTGCCAGGAGCAAGTATACTGTAATGCATTTTTTAATTTGTTTGGATGAGTGCAGGAGAAATGTGTAGTTAATGAACCCCTAAGTGCTGAAAAGATCAAAGCTGATCATTGGTAAGTTGAGGGGCTTGTAGGGAGAATTGCAGTCAAAAAACCAGGGGTATTAGACAAAACAAAATTTCATTAGGGGAAACTGGAATTTGGCCTTTTAGTCATGTTTTCTTAGACCTCTTAATGTACCTACATGCATGTCAGAGCACTGTTTAATGTCAGTTTGCTGGGTTGTCCCTGTCTCCACACAGAACTCTGTCAGTCAGGGAAGGAGACAGTGGCCTTTAGAATTATTTGAAGAGTTAAGGTCAAGTGCCATGCTTCTTGAGATAAAAGTGAGATAAAGGCATGCTGACAACAATGGGAACACGGCCAGTACCTCATCTGATTATTTCCTGCCTTGCCCACATGAAATACAAATGGAAGAATCAGCAAGCAGAAGGCAAGTTCAGCACGGCTGTCATTTTATTTGCAGGATGATTACTAAAACCATTTGGAAACATTCCTGCTTGGAAAACCACAGATCAAGAAAGTGTCTTGACAGCTAAAAATACTGTGAACTCTCGCAAACAGGCACCTGAATACACAACTTGCACTCATACCCCAGGCTCAACCATTTAGGTTGCCTCTCCATTGTCAGAGAAGTTAACAAGCTGTTGGCATAAGCATCCAGCCTCAGCTGAGTACCTATTTAAAAGGTTGGCAATGAATAGTACTAAAGTTAGCATCATGATGTAGGGGGCTCCTTCGACCTGGTTGCCAAAATACCATACACTACCAGGACCATTTCACTGCAGTTGCAGAATCACTAATGGCACATTTGGTAACATAATAACTGGTGCCTTATTGATAAAAAGCATTATTTCAATCAATAAATATACCTATATACACTAACATGGATAACAATAAAAAATGCTGACTACCCTCACAATATGGTGCTTTGAAAATGTCCAGTAAGCTGACTGAGCTGTTTTACTCAGCAAAAAGCAGATGAATGAAAATGAGTAGACCTGGGTCCAGAAGGAGTAGGAGATTAAATGATCAATTTTTCAGTCACCCTCACTCTGAAAACTTGAGAATGGATTCAATAAAATTTGATAGGGACAGATTCCTCAAAAATAACTGAATGTATAGAAATTGAAATTTGACTGCAGGAGACATTTTCAACTGGTTCTCTATTAACAGCAGAGAAAAAGTTCAGCCACTGCCTTTTTTGCTGGCTAGCGATCAGCTGTCATCATGCAAGCAACCTGGAACCATTTTGTTTCATTTCAATAGCATAGGGAGTGAAGGAGGTTATCTAGGATTGCAGAGGGAATCTGAAGGCAGTGCTGGGCAAAAGGTAGGGGGAAGGGAAGCTAGTTATTGTGGAGATGTGACTGCAGAGGTGTAGGAAAAAAGCCCATACAAAACCAGGCTTATCTTGTTCTGTGGAACTTCTTTTTAGAGAAAAATAATAGGTATCAGAAGCAAAATAACAGTTGTAAGGCACTATATATATCTTTAATGTGAAAGCTCTGTGGCTTTTAGACTTTACTATCACAGGTTTTTCTCACATTGTGAGGTGTGAGCAGAAGTTGCATTACTATTTTGTGGCGTTATACTGCCAAGCGCTAACCTTTCCAAGACTATGAAATGCAATTTTATGGAAGACAAAATGCTGCTGAAAGTTGGTCATGTGTCTTTTTAAAGAGAAAAAAACCCCAACAAAAACAAAAACCCCAAATAAATAAAACACATATCTATTTCATTACATTTATCCAGCTGAAGTGTATAGTTAACCTTGAATACAGGTGATCAAAGGCAAAATATTTGTTGCGGTAACAGTGTTCTGCTTTCGTCAGAGAACTGGGTACTGGAGATACAGCCTTCCAGATCTTTGGAGTCAGGACCCCGCTACAGCCTGCAGCCACTGCTGACTGTCCTTGCTCTCAGGGAAGACTGGCAGAATAAACAACTTTCTGAAATAATGTGAACAGCATGTTACGTGAATGATTGAGGAGGAAAGCTTGGAGGAGTAAGTTACTCTTTCTCCCCAAAATTTCATATGCTTTCACATCCCTTTCTTGTGAAGGGACCGACCCTCTTATTGCCAATAATTCTGTGTAAGAGTTGAATGTCTTGACATTCTTTTCTGTTTACAGGATTTTAAAATTGCTTGGCCGCTTTCAACACACACACAAGCTTCCGTACCTGTAAGTGGGCTACTTTGCTTGGGCACCAGAGCTGTGACTAGCACCTAATACTCCTGGCTGGGGAACCTGGCAGCAAAGAGTTGCTCAGATCTAGAGGTTCTTTATTTTTGCCAGTTTTATGATGCTGTTGTCATGAAATATCCAACTGCTTATACTAATGTTTGTAAGATTTTTCTTTCAGCTACATCTTGCCTGGTGGTCTGAGCTAGGTGGTCTAGCACATGGATTTGGATTTGAAGGAGGCTTGGATCTGAGTTTCGATCCTAACTGTAAGCTGTGTTTTAAGTGACAAGAGGAAGTGGTGTTCAGATCTGGTGAAATTTACCAAAGCTACACAAATGCTTTTCCTTCTTTATCACAGGATTAAATACCAATGGTTTTCATAATTTTTAAGGAAGTGGCTTCTAGAATAGAAATGCTAATGTCGGTGCTCGGCTGAGATGTGAGGGAACTCAGGATAAAGTCTTGTATTCAGACCTGGCCTTTGAAGACGTTGTTGTGAGCTGTTATCTGAAAGTGTGTCAATACAGTATATTCACCTGTCTTTGGTGATTATTCCAGCCTTTTATATTCACTTCCAGTGTGATTCACAATACTGAGGTCTCCATCTTCAATGTTTCTGCAACAGAAAACTGAGTCTGTGTTACTAATTTTAGAAAGTGCTGTCCCATCCAGTTCTTCATTCAGGACACCTGAAGCACTCAAATTCCCCTAGTCTCTTCACTGTAAATCCTACCTACTCACCAGCTCTGCTCAATGAAACTCACTCACATAAAACACATACAAAATGAGATGTATGAAGTAGCCTTGCCTAATTTCACTCTTTCTTGATAGGCAATCAACACCTGGGACTTTAAGACATTGTGTTACTGAAAAACATGTAAGAAATGTTGTGTCCTAGAAGCCTAACTCTGCTTGGCAGCACTTACAAATGGACAACAGAAAACCCCTTGTGTCTCACCCTTGTATTTCTCAACATTGTGCATGCTTTGTATCCTTAGAAAACACAGTACCTCCTGATCCTTTAAATAACAAATGACCTTATTCTTTTTAATAGGGTCATTAAGAACTCCCCAGGTATAAATTCCTGCTACTACTGTGCACCTTAATTTACTATTCATATGTGAATCCCTTTGGGTTCCCAATTACTATCCAGCAACAGCAATTGGCTCTTGAAATCATTCCCACAGGACTGACTTTGTAAAGGACGCTGCAGTTTACATCTTGGTTCCCTAATTAAAGGTACAACACTCGATAAACCTTGAGCAACTAGTAATTGGAAGCTAACAGTCTCACCAAATCCCTGTTGGCACAGGGTTTTGCTGCCTGATAACTGACCACTAGTGGGTCATGTGAGGATTGCAAAATGAATATTGAGGTCACAGACTAATGAAACTGAACCAGTAGGAATCTACTGAAAAACGTCCCCGGTGACGATGGTGCCTTGAGGTACACGGTTTGTTGAGACTCAGTGCACAACATCTGAAATACCACAGGTGCTGCAATCTCAGCTACTGGCTGGGGCATGAAATAGGAGGAGACATTGGTGGTGGGAGGAGGGAGGCGTTTCAAAGAACTTGTCATCCTGTTTAGCGTGCTCTCTTCCCCTGCTTCAAACCCTTCCCCTTCATCCACCTCATTTCCCCTATCTCTCCTCTCCCCTCTTTCCCCTCTCTTCCTCATGCAACTTGACCATAAAACAGCCCATGTCAATTTACTCAAAGTCGTGGCCTTTATGGTATTTCAAGAGAAAAAGTTCTTGTTGTCTTTTTTTTTTTTCCCTTCAGATTCAAGCCCTTTAAAGCAACTAAGAGCAAATTATAATTTATTTGACCATAGCCATATTCCTTTTCAGCAAGTGCAAAGGAAAACCTTTTTTTTTTCACAATAACCTTCGCTCTGCCCTGTACTTACTACGGTTCCCTCATCAAAGTACAAGTGCAGCTGTCTTTCTTTGAAAAAAGACACATAACTTCACAGATGTTCCACCCAATGATACAAATGCTGTAAGGTTACTAATAAGAATGAGTGCAGATGAAAAGAAGTATTGAGCAAGGGTCTGAGTTAATGTTATTTTGTTGATGAAATGTGCTTTTCGTTATGCCATGTAGGAAAAAATTTTATCTGGAATTATATGAAAACTGTCATCCTAATTTTACTACTTTCTTTGAACAGGAGCTTTCATAGATTCACCAACATGTAAGTATCAAGTGAAAACAATATAATTTTAAATAATCCATAATTTCAACCCTCCACCTGTTTTGCATCAATCCCTTTGCCTCCTGCCATTAGGTTTTATTGTGACAAAAGGACAACATATCTCATGTGCTGCCTCAAAAGAAGGGTGCATCAAGCTCAACAGCCCATCTCCACCACTTACCATTAGCAGATGTCCAAACAATACAAACATATCTCCCTGCCATGTGCCCAGGACTCCCGCATCCTCCACCTATTTTCTGCACAGACGATTTCCTGAGCTTGATGTGATTTGCTGAGCAACCTACTGTCTTCTAAGCATTAATCCCGTCTTCCTCTGATGGGATACAAATGTTTTGTATCCACAGACTCCTTTGGGAAAGAGCTCCATAGATCTACTGCCTACTGAGTGATAGAACACATCCTTTTGCTTGTTTTAAACTTGATTCCTTTGATAGTCTGTAATTTCTGTACTGAAATAATGTTTTCCTTAATTCCAAGGGAGTTTAGTAATGTGTTTTGCAAGGGCCTGACATGACATTTCCTGGCTCTTGTACAGACATTCACACCCTCAGCATATATCCTAGCTGGTGGCCTGTTACACATGCATGGCACTGCTATACCTGATACAAAAGCTTACACAAAAGCTTACACCAGGGCAGCAGAAAACAAGGCAAACCCAAAAGCTCTACCTGTGACACCTAGCACTCCACCGATTCCAGCTACTGATAAGCTTCAGATGTAGGGCACGGCTTATACATTTGTTCACCTGGGTCCAGGACTGACCACGAGCAGGACTGCAGTGCACTGGCATCATCCTTCCGTGACACCAAAAGCAGCATGCATCCAACAGGTCCAGCCTTTAGGTGGATTAGTTTGCTTGGCTCAGTCTTAAACATTCTCATTAGATGCCAGAGCTGACTTTGATTTCAGCACCTAATCACTATGAAGAGGAGTGCAGCATTACAGTAAGTAAAAACACTAAAATGCTTGTATTTCTTAAACCCCAGAATGAGGCTTTTTAATGAAATTCAAAGGTAGAACGACAAACAGAAATGAAAATACTACATCTCCAGATGGCAGTAAAGTTCATTCAATTTGAGCACCTGAAACACAGAATGAAAAAGCAAAGGTGGATGTCTCAAAAGATCACTGCAATTCTCTCTTCCTCAGAGAGGCTGTTCACTAAAAAGTGAAACAATACAACTTTAACAGCAAAAATAGCAAAATAGTCACAAACATGGCATGCGCCAGGTGAGGTGTAAATGCAAGAAAAACACGCCAAAAGATCTGCTGTATTTCATGTCTAACCTGCAGCAGCATTAATTGAAAGAACAGTCACAGGAGTGTTGCAGCAGACCCTTGGCTGCGCATGGTGACATCAGCCACCAGCATCGGCACATCCACTGTGGTTTGCCCCTTAGCTTTTCCCCTTTCTACGCTCGGTAGGTTGAAAGCATGTTTCATCTGCAGTGTAGGAGCGCACGGCTAGCTTCCTCCACTGTGCCAGACATGTGCAATCCCACCTCCATGGAGTTTCAGCTGCAAACACCAGAGAAGACAGTAGAAACAGAGACAGCAAACAAAGACAAGGTCAGTAGGTAGTGCGTGAAATACATAAGGACTTCTTGCATGCCCCCTAGCTGTGAGCTGTTTGATAGGAACACCAAGTAGTACTAACTTCATATGAACAGACGGTTATTGTGTGGTACTGGAAAAAGATGAGGAAAAAACTTTTTATAGGTTATAATCATCCTAGGTCTTAGATCCAGGGGTCCAAGAAGGTCTGGAAAGTCCTTTCTAGTGTGGTAGAGTTGCATTATGGGACAAACCCAAGTCTGCTCTAACCAGCTGATGGGTGGACAGCTTCCCAGGCAGAAAAGAGCAGGGAAAAACACTATTATTCTTCTGGGCCCAGTGTGGATACAGCTTCTCATGTGCCCACACAGTGCAGCTGAACAAGCGCATCAGGGTACTAGCAGGGACTGAGGATGTCCTGACCTCCTCAGGGGAACTGCTGCCCTTGCAGACCTGAGTGGCTTCTGCTGAGCTGTGGTCCAGGATGGCTGGAGGCATGCTAGTGGGACAAATTACCTGGTGCTGTTCGCCAGTGAAGCACCACATGAGGCTGCAGCCCATCTGCCAGGAGTGCCACTGCCAGCTCAGAGAGCCTTGTTCCTCCAGGAGCTCAGAGTCCGGGACCTGCAACTCAGTGCTATGGGTCCTCTGCCTGCCTTTGTCCAGACCCTCAGCTGAGGAGGAAAGGCTACTTTGTGCAAGCAGAAGTGACCACTCACAGTGCTCTCTTGTGACATGGGATCAGCAGCACAGAGCTGCTGGTGCTGCAGAACTCCACTCCTTCTCCAGGGCAGGAGAAGGGGGACTCCAGTCGCTGCATGCAGAAATAGGCTTATCCTTTTTGAAAACGCCAAACACAATTTTCTGCTCCTAGGGACTGACAGCTACGGCTGTCATACCACCTGTATGCTGGTCACCCAACACAGCAAATGATGCCACTTTTTCTCTTAAAACCAGAACAAACCTATTGTCTGTCAAATGAGCACTTAGCTTTGCCTGACTGGAATAAAGCTGGCTGTGCATGCTACTTTGCTGAGGGGCTATGCAGTCTGAATAGTCTGCCATGTTATAGTCAAGGACATAACTGCACATGGTTTGACAACTAATCAGCAGTTCATCCTATCACTGCTGTTTTGCAGCAGCTGAACACAGATCCCAGACAAGTTTGCTAACTGCCCACCAGCAATTGTTGAGTGATAACACATGCAGTTCCCCACATGTTTATGCAGATACTCAGATTTATCTGACAGTTTTACACCCAGAAGCATGATACACAGTAATTAAAATTAAAAATGTTTTGACAGCCAAAACAAATGGCTATATAAATCAGAAAGCTGTAAAAAGCAATGGTTTCCAAAAATAAAGATCTATAGATAAATCAGACTGCTGCAACATAGAACATTTTAATACAAGCATATTAATGTAAAGCAGCTGTTAAGTACAGGCTCAGGTTCTGATGGGGAGAAGAGTAATTTTCAGAACTAGAGCCAACGGAAGCCATGAGAGATTAAAGGGAAAAAATCTTGCTAAACAAGGAGTGAAGGGGAAAGAAAAGACAGACCCTTCTGGTTTGAGGTAAAACTCCCAGAGAGGTGATAGGATGGGAAAATGTGCTGCTGTTTGGCTTTGTCCCCAGTGTCTTGTCAAGCAAGAGAGGTAGGGTGAATGTTGCAGCATTAGGAGATGGCTGGAGGGAACCTCAGTCCTTCACCTTTTGCAGAGAGGAATAAAGACAAGTAAGGTCCAACTCTCTTCTGCTATGTCTCTGTGGCCATGTACTGCCCTGTCTTGTGCTCCAAAAGCCAGGAACCAGCCTGACTGTGGTTGTCACTCGTGCAGTTTTGCACTAGAAGGCAGGTGAGAGCAGTCTCCATCTAAAAAGAAAACCCACAATGACTAAGCTGCAAATCTCTTAGATAAATCCCTTCCCCCTTCTCTCAAGAGTTTGCAGCTACTTGTCTCACCGAGTGAGCAAGGGCCTGACCCTGAGCCCTTTAAGCAGACCCTGTGGCTCAGCAGGAGCTCTGGAGCTGGTCTTCTCTGTTGCCAGTTTACAGCCAACATCAGTCATGCTGCTTGGAGTCCTCTCGGTGCAACTGCCCCTCTGGCCTCTGATGTCAGCCTGGGAACAATGATCTCTTCAAGGCAGAGCCGAGTCTTGGCAAAGAAGTTTTCAATGCTGAAAGCAGCATTAACAGCTGTTTGAAAGAATATTTTCTCCCACGGTAATATCTGCACTTTTTTTCTGTTTCTGCCTCTACCATGGCATGCCAAGGGCTTGGGATGATGAGGGGTTTCAGGAATGGCAGCCTAGGAGGTGACTTAGTGTCACTCCCTTCTTTAGTGGGATTGCACACTGGGAAAGTGATTTCCCACCAATGCAGATTTCACTTCCCAAGACGATTTCTGTGTTCTCAAAAATGCTGTCACTCAGTGGGCTCATCTCACCTCTACAAGTCCTATGAGAGTTATCTGGGGCTTTGAGTGCACTGTTCTGTCCAATAAATGATGGCACAGGAGACATAATAAAAACTATGAACATACTCAGATTAGAGAGGCAGGTAGCTCTCTGTAGCAATTAAATCATCATCATCTGAGACACACTCACTATCCTTGCACCCAGCTGTACAAAAACCCTTCCCATCCTTTCCTCAAACTGGCCAAGTTCACTAGGATAGATGTGGTCTATCCATAGATAGATGTGGTTTTCCCACACTGGCATAGCTCCAGGTAGCTTCAGCAGGATGACTGGATTTACTCTAGCCACTAGTGAAGAAAAAATCTTACCTCAGCTTATGGGGCTCAGAGCTGTTTGTACTGAGCAGCAATCTGACTGAATAAACAATCTGACTGTAAAGTCTGGCTTTCCTGGTTTTGTCTCTCTAATCAGGTGGTTCTTGGAAAAACACAGCTTCTGGGGAAAAAGGCAGGAATGCTGTATGGCCGCTCCTGAAGAAGTACACTTGTGCAATGCTTGTGAGGACTTCTGTTCAAGGAATTACATGTGTCTGCATCAGATTTACCAGAAGGGAGTGCAGGACATATTTGTCCCCTTTGGGAATTTGTCCCATATTTGTCCCTTTGGCCAGTAGAGAATGCAGTCCTTCCTTTCCAGGCCACCCAAACAGATGAGTCATGCTTTCTTTAAAAAATCAGACTCAGGGTGCATTGTGCTGGCTCTCCCTCTCCTGGGAAATGAACTTGCATGGCCACAGAATCTCTTAAAAAAATACTGATGACTTGGAAGTGTAAACTGTATTTGTTTCTGCATGCTATCAAGCACATGGGGACTGACTGAACACTGCATTAACCCCATTGGCATTAAGCTGCAAATCCATAGCACTGATGGAGCTTTGCAGGTGTAACTCTGCACGACTGCAATGAATTCTGGGTCCTCTGAGCCATGTTAACATGATTTTTTTCTTATGCTAGTAGAAATCTGTGGTTAGTTTTTGCCTTTGTCCGCAAAAGCTGAGGTTCCAACACAAACCTGTATCATCTTCTCTGCTTCTGAAGTGGTATGGCAGCAGCTGAACAGGGCAAGCTTTGTTTCCTTGAGGGCAATGTGACCAACTCTCTGCTCACTGTTATGCTGAGATCCAGGAGCAGCTTGTCATGGTTCATTCAGATGGGTTGTGGAGATTGCCTTGGGTTCACTGTCATGCCTTGCACATGAGGCTTTCCAGCAGCTGCAGCATTTTCATTGTCCATGACAGGCAACACATGAATGGGGCTTTTTAAATGAAATGTCTCAACAAAACAGGTGACAGTTTGTAGTTAAATTGTTCTGGAGAGAAAATGCTAACCAAGGTGTGCAGAAGATTCATGCCCAGGTGCATGTGTCCTTGCAGGCACAGTCTGAAGGACAAGAAGCTATTCCAGCTCCTGCCACAAGCTCTCCTGTGATAGATGTTTCCAGAGACTTGAGCTCCTGTTCTGACAAAGGACGTAGTGAGATGGCACCTCGCTCTGTCCTTAGGTAACCACTCAGAAAAACAGCACTAAACCCCTCATGTCAGTTGCTCTGTCCACTGCCCATCCAGAAACATACGTGGGAGGCAAATGCTGGTTCAACAAAAAGCCAGGGCAGGAAGCATATAGCAAAGTACTGTGGGGAACCAGAGTGGGCACCTATCTTGATCAGACTGAGGAGAAAAGCAGTCTGATCATGATATGTCTTGACAACACTGAGATTGTTTTCAGATTGTTTTCATTCTTTTCTCAAAATGGTCCACAGATTCATGTATTTGGGACCCATCCTCTGAGGACTGTTTAGAAAGGAGACCAGCTGAAACTTCAGGGTGTTGGCTGTAATAAAAGAGGGAATGATTCGCAGTGTCGGAGGGAGCAGAATTCAATTGCAGTCAATCTCCTCAGAGGATGCCCTGATTTTTAGGGTACTGATGAACACACCCAACATGCTTCTGCCTTCCTATTCCTTAACCCATCTCATTTTTCTGTGTGGTTCTTCTACTAGCTAGGGTCTATACACACAGTTATCTTTAAGGAGGTTTGGATGAACAAGCACTGGGGGAGAACACCTATCTTCTTGCTCTTTGACCAAGAGATAAATTGTCCCACCTAATCCCATATCCTGTTACACACTGATCAATGCCACTGATCAAATGGCAGAGACCATGCCTAAAGGGATCAGAGTGAAGAGGATGTTCCCGCTTAATTTTACCCTGCCTTTCTCAAAGAAAAATCAAGTCATTACTGGTAGCTTTTGTGATTCCTAAGAAGGAAAACCACACAACAATCCTAGATTTTGCCATTTGGTGTTTTCTTCAGTATTGCCTAGTGATGATGAAGATGCTATTCAGTGGTAATGACTATTGTAGAATAGTTTTTAATGAATAAGGATATGGATGATGGATATAGACAGACCTCACCATTCTTCCTTGCACTCTGAAGGATAAAAATTGTTCTGCTTTGCTCCCCAGCAATGCATCTCCCCAAACGCCAGATCTGCAACCGAAACATCTGCCAGGTTTACAAGTGTTCTCAAAACTGCCATTGGTTTTGTATATTGAATACTATGAAGTAGCTAAGATAAATGTGGAAAAATTATAGAGAGTAATACAAGAAAGCCTCTTAAAGACTGGATCTTGATTTTGACAAGACTTACAACCCATATATGCAAGCCAGTTCTTACAGGTTCTTAACTATCTGAGCAGTATCGACCATTGCTGGCCATCATATCTGTGAAAAATTTCTGACATACATACCACTGCGGTGTTTTTAAAGAAGTCCCTGTCAAATATCTGCTGTCTTGCATTTCAAAGGAAAATCACATAAAGTGCATGTGGTCCTTACTACTAAGCTTGGATACCACCATACCACCTATAACAGGTTCAGAGAGTCATTATTTAAACCACTATTCAAATTACTTCAAGATTAAATTCCAAATGGAGTGGCATTAAAATGCATGGTCCCCACCTGCATGATGTTCTTCAGAAACAACAAAGTACTTCTATTTAGCAAAAGTGGAAAGAGAGAAAAAAAACCAACCTAGTTTTTAATTCTTTAGACAGAGATTGCTGAATATGCATACATCCCAGAAAGTGAGAGACTGGCATTTCAGGTTGTGTAAAGGTAATAATGGGCTGCTGATTCACTTGGCATTAATAAATGTTTATTTATAAGAAATGCAAGTGACTGAAAATAGAAGTGTTGAGCAGTAAAGTATGTGAAATACACATATTGATAAATGAAACTAAATTAAACCTGCTACAATGAAAACAATAAATCAGGACTTTTTGTTAATGGATGGGTTATTCTTTCTATGTGGCTATGGAAGATTTTCCTTTAACCTGGGAAGATCAGAGGAACAATAACTGCATGAATCTGCCATCTGACTTTTTTTTTTTTAAAGGTGCAGTTTTCTAAAGCATTTTAAATACAAGAGTATGGATTTTGGCTTATTTAAGAGTTGACTTAAAGCATGAAGAAGTTTCCAGAATAGATTCTGCAAAATCCTGTTAGAATGAGTAAACATTTGCATGACAGTAACCAGCACAGAGGCTAAAATAACAGTAACCTTGAGGGCATACCTCTCACCATACCATTTGCCAAAGAAGTCACTTGCAGCTATCTAATGTCACAGTTTCTGAATAAGAGTAACATGATTTTCAAAAGTCTGGGGCAAATCTCATGGGAACTGACAAAAAAATTTGAGTGTTTAGTATTTCTGAAAACTGCATCATTTCTACTTAACCACTACTTAACTGCTGTGGGACCTTTAGCCTTATGGGCCATGTTAAACCCTGAATCTCATGCCTATGAACATGCAGACTGACCAGCATGTTGACTGTATGTAAACTTTGTTACATCTCTGTGAAATACAATCTTGTAACTTTAGAGTTCAAAATGACTTCCATTGAACCCATTCAACCAGCCTTGGCCTACTGAGAAATGTAAGTTATGCTATTTGTGCCTTTGACCTCATGCTATCCCAGCCAGGAGTGCTCACATCTACAGTGTTAAATTAGACCCAAGATTTCCTTGCAGGGAAAATTTTCCTCCAGGACAACAAATGGAAAACAGAGGTTTCTGCCACAGCTACTATCTTCCCTTTTCCTTCCCCATCTCCTTCTCCTCTGCCCTTCCCCTTCCCTCTCCAACTCCCCCTCCCTCTCCCCTTCCTCTTCTCTTCCCTCTCCCTTTTCCTTTCTCTTTCTCTTTCCTTTTCCCTTCCCCTTCTCTTTTTATTTCCCCTTCCCCTTTCCTTACCCTCCATTTTCCCCTTTCCTTTCCTTTCCTTTTCTTCCCTTCCCTTCTCTTCCCTTCACTTTCTTTCCTTTCCCTTCCCATTTCTCTTTCTCTTTCCTTTCCTCCTTTCCTTTCCCTTTCCTCCCTCCTTCCCCTTCTCTTTCCCATTCTTTGTCCCCTTCCCCGTTCCTTTCCCTTCTCTTACCTACTGTAAAATTCCTTTTGCAAGTGCAAAAGGTAGATAGGTGTTTTCCTCCTGCCTGCATCCCAGATGCAGAAAACACGTGCAGCAGAAAACAGTGACTGGACTTCTGATAACTCCATTGACTTAATCAGGGAAGGATAAGCTCTGATGCTGGTTCAGGAAGAGGGGCTTTTGCCAGGCCAGGAGTAAGCTCCTCCTCCTGCTGCTGAACAGTCGTATTTCATGTTTTCCTATTTTCTCTTTGGAAACTAAGAGGAGAGGCTTCAGGAAAAGGATTAACTACATGCGCATTTACTATTTCTGTGCTGGCTGAGTCCCACTGAAAAACACAGGTCTCTCCATGAGGCAGTCTGCACAGCTGGTTCTGACAAGGTGCAGCAAGGTGATGCCTTTCAATGGTCCCAGTTTGAAGTGGCAAGAGTGACTGCAGCTGTCACACAAGCAGAAAAGGGTGACTGAGCAAAGGGCAGGGCAATCATCAGCAACACAGCAGCCAACAGGAACCAAAGCCTTCCTGTAGAGAAGGGGCTCTGAAGGCCTGTGGAGAGGGATACCACGTAGGCCAAAGTTTGACTGAGGTCTATTTCAGAATCACATTACTCAGCCCTACCTGTGGAGCGAGGCATCTTTGCCTACTCTGTGCCACACAGTGTTCCTCAGCTTCTGCTCCTCCTCGAGCCCTAAGTAAACAAACATTTGTGGGGGGAATGTTTTCAAAATGCGCTCTGCAGTTGCCATATGCTACTGAAAGAGCTGAAATTGAGGTGATGTTGGTGGAGAAAGTTAATTAAGTTGTTAGCAAATAGCTACTAATGTTTGTATTATAGTCATTTGAACTCAGTATGTTATCTCTCTTTTGTATCCCCTACATCTGTTCTGATTTTCTGTTTCATTGTAAACATATACAACACTATAAGGCAGCTTTTTCATCTTTGACAGGGAGAAATTAAAAAGATAGTTCGTATTTTGGGGTGTCATTTTGTTGCTATTAACATAAAATAAAAACTGGCTAGCTGTATAGAGTATTCAGGTCTTGCAGGTGCTATATATTAAGGATTCTGCATATAGGATGTTTCACCTTTTCAAGTGTGGTCCATTGCACAATCAATAGGCAGGGACCACAGTTTTGTCAGATTTGGGGTGGAGGAGAGGTTTGTATTGTAATGGCAGCTGGAAACTTCAGCTTGTAACAGTGCTGGTATGCCAGATACTACTGAAAACGTGAGAGAAAAGAAAACCAGACAGTCTTTGTTGTGGAGAACTTAAAACATATCAGACACGGATTGCAGGAACACAGACAGGCAAGAGGGGTGAGATATGATGAGACTGCCTGAAGAGTGTCATGGTTTAAACGCAGCTGGCAACTATGTATCGTACAGCCACTCATTGCTTCCTATACTGTGCACCACAACACAATTGTTCACCACCCGCTGACCGATACCCAGCCCGACCCAAGCAGTGATCTGCCCTTCCGGGTGACTCCCTGCAGTTCGTATATTGGGCATGGCGTGCTGTGGAATGGAATACCCCTTTGGCTAGTTTGGGCCAGGTATCCTGTCTCTGCTTCCTCTTGGCTTCTTGTGCCCTTCCTCATTGGCAGAGCATGAGAGACTGGAGAACCCTTGATAGGAGTAAGCATTACTTAGCAACAACTAAACATCAGTGGGTTCTCAACATTGTTCTCAAACTAAAGCCAAAACACAGCACCGCACCAGCTACTAGGAAAAAAATTAACTCTATCCCAGCCAAAACGAGGACAAGGAGCAATGTCAGGGATCCTGGCGACTTATTCCAGACTATTAAAATGCATTTTCTAGAACACAGTTTTTCTAATTTTAATCCCCCACCGAAAGACTCCACATGATGGTGCAAAGAACTTGTTTAGAACTTTGTGTGTAGGTTAGTGAGGAGAAATCAGCCTCTGCCTTTCAATGAAAAATTAAAACAAAGCAAGGGAGTCTGAAGGCATTTTTCAATCCGCTGAAAAATGAAGAGATGAAGAGGGGAGTAAGATACTACTGAATAGTTACCCTTCAAATCATTAAGCCCTCAAAATAAGTCCCTCCTTGCTTTCTACTCTGTAAACTCTCAAATACAGTTTGGCCAAAGGAGGCCAAACTGTATTAGGAGGACCTAAGAAGGTATTTCATGATACCTGGCTCAAAGGTGTAAAGGAGTAATTATGGAGTAGCCAGCAAGGAATAAGGCCTTCGCCTGTCTGCAGTGCTGAGCAGAGAGAGAAAATAGGATGTAAAAACAGCCCATTGCCCATCCTCTGGTAGTGACCCATATAAGGTCTTGGAGCGTGGCATGGAACCAGGTCCATGCATGCATCTTCCATGCATGCTGCTTCGAGGTACAGCCAGGTCCATTATCCGTAGTTCTACTAGTCTAGGGGATATGGATTTGAACCAAATGGCTAGTGATTACACTAATTTTGAGATGTTCAGCTCAAGATACTTTATAATGACCTGAGTTCTCATTTTCATAAAACAGGCCTCTGGGGACATTTCAAACTGAGCAAGCCAGAAACACAAGCCACTTCAGAATCACTGCAAAAACCCTGGTCAGAGACTTCAAAATGCTAACTGTTCATACTCATCTGTAAATTTCCCTTGAAATCAGACATTTTGAGGATTTGCACTTTTTGCTAGTTAAAAGCAGTATAATAAGAAGGTTTTTTTGGTGCGTATTTAGAAGCCATGTGAGCTTTTACACCTGCATGCAAAACAGAATAAGTACATTTTGTTACTACTTTGAGCCATATAGCCACTTCTATTAAAAGCTGCATGCAAATAGCTATCTTTAGTGTGCCATAGATTAGTCATATTTGTTTTCCAAGGAAAATTATAAATGGTGTTTAGGGGGGAAACAGAGAATATTTTGCAAATGAGCCCAGATGGAAAACTAACAGATGGCCTAGTACTGTATTTTGTATGCTCAGTCTCACATTTAAATTAAAAATTTTCATAATTAAGATGAAGGTCTGTAACAACACTAGCTACTTTTCCTGTGGCAGCATCATATATCATGTATCACAGGTATGAACCGCAGACTTTTCATAAAACAGTAGTAAAACATCTAGAAAATTTGCTACTTAGTTAAAACAAAGGGAGGGAATAAAATGCAATTCATGGAAATTAAAGAAAGGGGAAAATAAAAACCTTTGGTACAAACACACATCATATAATAAAGATGTCTACCATCATGTGGCCTTCTCCACCTGCAAACTGGATGACCTACCACCTCACTTGAAAGAGGAAGGGGAAGAAGGGTCACATTTGTCGTGTGCCTTCAGCCAAGAACCAGAAGGCCAGTATGATTTTCCTGTTGCATTACCTGAATGAAATGGGGTTCTTGAATTTTAAATATCAGAAAATCAGGAGAAGATGGTCCATAAGCTGTGGCCCTACCCATATGTTATGTTCCAAAAACTGAATCAAGAGCTGTGATTTACACGCTAGTATTTTCCTCCCATGAAGTGGCACAAATATGCATGTAGGTGTTACTGCCAGACACTCAGTTGCTAAAGCAAGGGGTGTAGCTTGCACATGATCTTACAGGTCAGGGAATACAGCAGGAAGAGAAGGGGCTCTTTCCTCAGCATGTAACCTCAATCTGTGCTCCCCACCACCCATAGCACTGGCATTGCATTGGAGACATTCAACACCTGCACTCATACCCAGCAGCCCCTCTACATCTCCAAGGTTCGTTTCATGCCACCTGTGAGAGGAGGGAAGAAGTACTGCTTTTACAGCAGTCTATAAGCAGGCTGCATTGAAGTCAATTGTAACTTGTTCTTGGGCCTCCAGGACTCAGGAAGGCTAAAAATGGCTTCAAAGTGTTTCTGTCTACTGCTGTACTCCCTGAGGCGTTGCCTTGCTTGTCCCAAGTCAGAAGTCAACCATCCAGGCATAACCTTGTGGCAAGAGGGATTGCTTCTGTACAAGGCACAAACACCACCCAAATCTACCTGCCCGGCAGTCTTGAGTATCAGCATGGTGCAATAAAAATGACACTGCCAGGAGATCCCAGGCTGCAAGTCAGCAACTCATTGGGCTTACAAACCAGTTCACAGTGGTAGAAAACATGTGCTTTGTTATCGATAGCTCCTTCTATTGCTCTCACAGTCATTACATTTAAGTGCCTTACCACAGCGCATTAAATAGTGTGACTCAGAACTATCATCTGGCTCATTTTCCAGCTCAGCCTGTCCCCACAGAGGGAATTCAATGCACAACAGAGAGTCTTGTTTTGCTAGGGTAAGTACTATTTTTTCACATGGTTCTGTGTATACATTAACAAAGGAAAGCCTGAAGATGCATGTCTTGCATTGCAGCAGAGCATGGGGACGCTTGTGACAGTCGTTCCCACCTATGGAAACTCATCCCACAGGCACAGGTCAGGTCCCAGGATGGCAGAGACAAGCTTGCCCTTTTTGATAACAAAAATAGCTCAAAAAATATGGGCAAAGACATCACATCTAGAAACTTACTATTCTTGATTAACCAATCTTACAGCAGAGAGTTCTTAGGCATTCATGTTACTATTTGTAAAACCAAGTAAGAGGCTGTTTCCTTCCTAGGGAGTGCTGCTGTAATGCTGTCAGTCTCTGACTGCTCTTCCAGAATTTTCTGTGTAGGTTTAACATTTTTGGAAGTAAACCTTTAAAACGAATGCCCACTCATTAAATTCTCCCTCCTTGCTTTTCCTAATGTATGCATTGCTGATCAGGTGGCTGCAGAGACATCTGCTGGTTGTTACATATTTTAAGTATTAATTAATTATAAGGAAGACAGAAAATTCCTCAAATCACATTTAGATTCTTTCATATCTTTCTCTGCTTCCTAATTTATTTTTTTTTTAAATCAGATCTGGCTGACTGAGGCAAGGAAGGAGTAAAGAACTGAACTAGTCTGTTTCTGTGATGAGATTCAGTAAGCTTTTTGAGTTGCAGGAAGTCTAGTTTGGGATATAGCTCTGATTTTAATGATTGAGCTCTTGGCATTAGCAATAGCAGAATTGGGTTCACTCAGAAGTTTATGATGACTCCCACATCCTACGTGACATTTCCTAACGTCTTATGTATGTCCCAAATAGCCTTTTTCCTTTGCTTCCACATTGCAAGTGCAAATTCTTAGAAGTAAAGAATATTCTTTAACTATTGGTGCACTGTCAGGAAAAGCCACACTGCCATGAAGGTAGACAATACCTTCTTCTTCAGTAGTTTATATGGCTTGCAGTTCTGTATGTTTGTATGTGGGAAGACTTGCTTTCAGTTCTTGCTACAACCCACTGCTCTCCTCATCCTGTCCTGCCCTCCCATTGATACTGCTAAAATTTAAACCAATTCCACCTTAAAAGGTTGACTCCACAGTTATCAGCTAATTTACAACATTCTACAGACCTGGTAATCCAAGGCACTGAAACATCAGTTTGACAATCCAGCAAGATGCAATCTAATCTGGGGTTTTAATGCATGTGAATTTAACTGTAAATCAGTTCCACACACAAGTTTGTCTCTTCTGTTCTTTATTACACTAGTCCAAATCTTCATTTGTTTATCATTGTCAAATATATTGTGTGGTCTATTTGCATTCCCAGAAGGCACATTTCCATATTGAACACTTCCCTGAGAATGAAAATGTCTCAGTCATCAATTCAAACACAACACACAAAATAGTTAATATTCTCTTAGTCAGTGCTACCTGAAATTTCAGCCTATAGCACTAAAAAAACCTATATGGCTATATTTAAAATCAAAATACTGGATGAAGAAAAATTCATTTGTTTTCACTTGAGTTTGTTTTGTAATTTTTTTACAGTGTTTGTTATTTTTTTCAGTTCCAGAAATCTTTAAGACCCTCTTATGCACATTAGACACTGATTCTATCCTCACAAGGAGGAGATGATGGGATGCTTCTTCGTGCACATTCCCTCAGCCAGGAAAGGACACACAATAAGCACATGTGCTCAATAAGGCTTTAAAACAAGTTTTATGTCTGTGTCATATTTAATGGAAAGCTTGTAAATAAAAGGCTGGAGTTCAGTACTGTAACTCTTCTTCATGTAGAGGAGCTCCAGAACTAGCCTGAGGGCTCCACCAGTGGTGCAGTACACCCATGGCTGCAGGGAGGCATGAGGGAGGCAGGGCAGACAGCATCCAGCTGCCAGAGACATGCACAGCCCTGCTCTTCCCCTCCACAGCACAGTGAGGAACCTGGCTGGCATGTGGGGTTGGTGCTGTGATAATATTCCTCAGAGGTACAGTCTTTGGAAAATATTCAAGGGATCATATGCGAGGGCAAATTGCTGAAGGCTTCTGATATGTCATGAAATTTTAGATAGCAGAGGAAGAAGAAAGGAAATGTCAAAATTTCCTAGTAATAAGTCATATGAAGGAATTCATGATGGGATTGTCCCTTAAATCAGCTCACGTTAAACCAAGGAAGACATTATAAGCACAAGATCCTAAAAAATCTACACAGTTAATGTACCAGATCATGCCCAGCTGACCTGCACAGGAGGGGGCCTGTTTCTTCCAGGTGAAAACATCAGATTTATCTTTTTCCCTATCCCATTTTTTGTGTAAGTATTTATGACTCTTTATGACTACAGGAGCATGGCCTTTCTGTGTCTGCCGTTGTGAATAGAATAACCTCAACACCTATAACAAGCACTCAGTTCAAAGGAAGCTGAGTGGTCATTGCTGCTAAGATCTGGAGCTAGGGGATGTCAGTATCCTTGGGAGACACTTCTGTACTTGTACAGTAGTGGATTGGTTCTCCCAGAGCAGGCTGAAGCAGTGGTCAATAGCTGCAGGCATATCCTTACTGCAGGAAGTTGTGCATCTCAGTCTTGAGGGTAGACTCCCATGACAGAGGTTTTTCTCAAGGTCTGCTCAGACCAGGAGTTTGATTTAGACGCTCACTATGTTAGATGTAAAATGGTGTTTTGGGAAATGTGTGCTGTGGCTTTGTATGAGAAGTCCATCAGCCCATCACTGGTTAATAGAGGGAAGGAATTACCAGTTAGTGCCTTTTCCCTCTCTAGATTCAGAAATTGCTATTTTAGGACAGGCGTTCAAATACGCCTCCCCACAAAGACTCTCCCACTGCCAATGGGGTGGAAAACCCACTCACTGGGTGGAAAACTGTTGGTGTGGCACGTTAATATGCAAGGGAGAGGTTGAGGATGGCTGCAGGTTTTAGAGTAGTGACCACAACACTATTGCACAGATGGAAGCAATCACAGAGAGGCAGGGAGACTAGCTATTGTGGTGTGCACAAGTTTGATCATGGGAAAGATGTAAGGCTCAGCAGCAGTGCAGAAACTTGGGGAAGGACCAATTCCTTCATTTTAACCATGCGATGTCCTTTCTCAAAGCATTCCCCACCTGCTTCAATGCACAAGTAATGAAATGGTCATTTTTCAAGCATGACCATTTTCCTGGAGTTCTTCACAGAGGAAAAATTTCAGTAGCAACTAAAACTGGAGTTGTAACCTTGATCTGGGAAAAAGAGCAAAATGAGAATGGAGAACTATCTCATGGCATGAAGAAAACAGTGGAGCTCTGAAGCGCCTGCCTTACTCCTTTTCCATTAAACTCGCATGTTCTGACCAAGTCTCATTGTCCATTTAAGAATGTAAGTCTGCCATGATGATCAGTATGTTTTCTTGAGAGCAAAATTTTGTTTACATGGGGCACCTGCATGCTGGTAAGACTTTCTCTTCCCGAAAGAGATTGTTTTCTTTTGTTTCGTCTTGAGCAGGTTTGTGGGCATCTTCAATCACCAACTCTTGGATGTGTGGTTCAAGGTTCAAGACCCCATTACAAGCACTTTAACTACTGGCATATGAGAAGTAAAATCCATACAGCGTGACATAAAACATGAAGGCTAGGGGAAACAGGGGGCTACTGCTTTGTGTCAGTATATCTAAAAAAAAGAGGGATTATTTCCAACATCTCTTCTCTGTTTACTGTGATGTCCTTCAGCTAATGCAGAAGTTTTTGCTGCCTGCAGAAAATTTAAAAAAGGATTTTTTAAAGTTTTAAAAATTAATTTCAAGTATGGCTCTATCTGATTCATTTTGGTTCAGGAACTGAAGTAAACAGCTTGTCTCCAGCAAGAATTTCTATGAGAATACATGACTGCAAGCAGTTGTCAAGGTTAGCTAATGTGAGGTGAAGGCTTCCTATCCTGGCCTGAGGGGAGGGTTGTGTTCTTCAGCCGGCAGGGTTGCCTGCAGTCTTGCAGCTGATCTAAAATTCACCAGGGCACAACCCTGCTCCTGCCAGCTGCAGCTGACTCCAGTTCCGTACACTGGTAGGACTGTTGCACTGCTTGGTGTTGGAAGCACAACCCACTGTTGAAGGCAGGTCTGATAAGGATTTCCTCTCCTGGTGTGTCATTTTGGGAGCCTGCAAATAGCATGTGAGGTCAAGGTAGAGGGAAAGACACACTTGGAAACAGCAGGCTGTGTGACTGATGGGCAAGTGGGTGACTGGTGTATTCCTGAGCTTTGCTTGTTATTGCAGAGCCCCAGAAAAGAGCTTGAGTCTGTTCACAGGGCTTATGATCAGTGCAGGGATTCAAGCAGAACTTGATGCGTAGGCCTGTCCTTTTCAGAAAGGTGAATGTTGCTCAGTGGGAGAGTTTATGCCTTAAGCTGTCCTGCTCTGTTACCGTACAGACACTCTGGGTATTGCTTACAATGAAAATTCAATGTCCTGTCTTGAACAAGCAAGTCACTGAGAATGAAACTGCCACAGCAGTGGGGATAAATGCTGACTAAATGCAGCGTTTCTAAACACTGTAGAAATCATGTGGCATGCAAAATTAAGCACAGGAAGATCTATGCATCAAGCATTCCTCCCTGTTTATAAAGAATGCAGTGAAAATCTAAGACACTGCAATCAGGATTATATCACCAGTTATGATACAAACAGAGCAAACTTCAGCAGAGGTACTGAGTGCTGTTTTGTTTCCTGAAGCTGAACAATGGATCAGTGGAAATGTAACAGGCATACTGTGGCCAGGAAATGAGGGTTGCAGAGGAAGCTTTTTCTGTGGATGTGCTTTACAAATCTTTTTCAAGTTATAACTTAAAAATAAACTTATTGTCTCCTGTTGTTATGGGAGAAAGTGAATTCCCTGAGTTAAATCCTGATGTCGTTTTTTTTTACTGTTTGGGAATCTGCCTGAGGAAAGTCAAAGTAAAAAAGGGGTATTAGGCAAGTAGGATTTTACTGAAGTTTCAATTAAACATGTTGAGGATCATACGAAAAATTCTTGCCTACCTTGGTCTGGAACAGGCAGCTGACAAATGGCACTGGCACCAGAATTTATGTCTTCTTCCCAAGGTCCTTGGGGAACACATACATATGCTCTTACACATTTCCTGAAGTAGACTTGTGGGTGCTAACTAAGGGCTCCAGAAAGAGCACTGGGGTCTCCACAACACTGACCTGACATGACCCAGGCTGCCCACCTGTATTGGGTTGCTATCATTCCTCTGCCTGCAGTCCTGTGCTCCCGTGGCCTGACCTGCCAATGGAGCCTCAAAGGGCATACCCATGCTTGTTCTGTGCTAGCCTTACCCAGCTTCTCCTGTTTTATGGTGGGTTGGCTATCTGGCAAGGGCAGTTAACCAAGATGGTTTTTTTGCAAAATACCACATTTTACTCTTGCTTTAAGCCACATTTCCAATATTGTCCTTGTTGCACACAGCTCCACCACCATGCGTGAAGGAACCCTGTCCTGACCTCCTTTGTAGTGCAAGGCTGTGGGGAATAGACATGTAGTATGCAGAATACAGCTCCTTAAGGCTAACACATTGGCAGGACTACTGGACTCCCTAGTTTTCCGCAGTTAAAGCGATATAAAATCTTGCACAGTTTGTCATGGTTTTTTGCTCCACTTCTACAATAGATGTGTAATTGAATTGTATTCCCGGTGTGTCAGATTACTCCAGCTATCTGCCATAAAGATGTCTTAAGGTTTTATAAGTACCTGAGATAGACATCTTAAATAATCTTTCTACAGATAGCTCTTAAATCAGGCCTGCAGAAATAGTTTTCTAAGTCCTGTGTCATAGCAGGTTACTGAAGTTTGTAGTAGGAAGAGACTAAAGAAACAGGAGCAAGCTGTTACCTTGTCTTTGTTAGGATATTTTCAAACAGCTGGGATGCTGGCTTTTTAAAAGTTACAATTTTTTATTCTTTTTAAAATTGACCTTTCAGCCTGCAATAAGGAAAATGGAGATGATTCTTATTCCTGCCTTGGGCAGCACAGTCTGTCTTTGGGGTTAGGTCCTGCTGAAGGGGAAGCCAGACACCAGCTCTGTGTCCCTTAATTTTCCTTTGTTCCCAGACAGGGTGTTATGGAGGAACGCAGCTGCCTGCGAAGTGCTATTATTGCAATGCTACAATCAATAAGGTACTTTGAAGCTGGGAAAAAGCTATCACCCCTGGCTTCTCATTGTTCCTCAGGCCTTGTGTTTTGTCCAATGGGTTACATTATGATTTTGCACTGTTTCTTGGCAAAAGTGCTAAACACCTTAATAAGGAGCAGACAGACCATCTGTTTTTGAAGGACTTTTATTCCTACTGTCATAGCAGCAGCACAGCTATCAAAGTGAAGTTCTTGCCGCCATCTCTGACAGTTAGTGCACTGCAGCATCGTTACAATATGGTCTGTATTTTAGGGTAGGAGATACTGACAGAGCATCAGCTGCAGGGGAATTCAGGGAAAGGACAATACTCTGTTCAAAATCAGGTTTGTGCAACACAAGATAAAACTCCAGTAAAAAGGTAATAAGCACAGCTGGTGCTAAACCACTCTGGTGTGCATCTTCCTTTTTTGTGGAAACCGTTCTTTTCAGTGAGCCGCAGTGCAGTCACACTCTGTGCTGCTATGCTCCTCTCCTTGTGCAGATGCGCACATATATATCAAGCCCTCGCTGCTGCCTTGCAGAAGAACAGAGGCAGTGCTGACCTCTTCCTTCTGTCTTACTGCAGCACTTTGGCTTTCCTTGTTTTCAAGACTTTTGCCCACTTCCTTTCCCTCTTCTCATGCTTACAACGCTGCACTCTGTTCTGGGACCCCCTGGTTTCAGCTCCCTTGGCTGACTGTTCATTTTAACACTATCTTATCTGCAGAATGATTCGAATTCTATCCATCTTGTTTTCAAGACTGCTGCCACTCCCTCTTGTCCCAAAGATCACATCTCTCTTCTTTGCTCGTCCTTCCCTCTCTCTTGTCTTTCAGTATCCTTCCATTGAAGAGGAGTGGCTCTGGTCTCCTTTCCATTTCTCAGTTCCACCACTTTTATTTTCTTCCTGGCATCAGGTTTAAAACACACCTACTGAAGCAAGTGCCTTGTTTGTATTAATTTATTTGTCATTTTTTTAATCTAGCCATCTATGCAGAGAAATCCAACAAACAAATTAAATCATCCTGGTTGTTTCCTCCTCCTTTTATTCTCCTTGGGGCAGGTAAAGAACTGTTTATACAACTGTGTGCCAAAATGGAACCCAGCTTTTTTTCTGAGGGAGGAAAATGTGTGGATACCTGGACTGAGCCTGGAGATACGGAAGACAATCAAGTCCGTAAGGACATAAATACTTGAATCAATCTGATTGTACTTTGAGATTTTTTTTTTTTTTTGTAATCATCTGCAGGTGTTTTATTCTTATTCCTAAGTGGCAAAGAAATTTTGAAAATCTATCTATCTTGATAAGAAAACAAACATGCTTATAGAGTACATCTACCCTAGCTCTCAGAAGCAAAGTAGCAATAATGGAACAAGTTTATTTTTTAACCCCATCTTTCTGTTGCATTTGTAAATCAGAGCAATATTACTGCTTCTGCATCTAAAGAAAGGCATAAGATTGTTTTCCTTTCTGCTTTATCACACACTTCAGTAAACAATAGTAATGAGCAAACTACGAAGTGAAAGCAGTCTTTTCTTCAGTTTGCAAATGTTGTATGCACTGGCTTACATTCTGACAGATTGTTTTGTTCAGAAGAGTTTGAAAATGCTTTGTAGACATATGTAAGTTCATTACTTGCCTGCAAACAGTTTGCTTCAACTATGTGTGGGTTGATTATCCTTTACTAGTGGGTCAGCAGCAAAAAGTGCAGACAAATAACTTGTTTTCTTACACAGAAAGCAAGAAAATAGCAAACCATGCACAGCACTGCTTAAATATTTAGGTATTCATGAATACAGCTATGAAAGACCACTTCCAATAAAACATAAACTGTGTAGGAATGTGGCAGAATCATTGGATAATTCAAGATTTAAGAAAATGCTCATGGATAATTATGCCTCATCTTCTTTTTTACCCTGCTTTAGTGCGCAAGACACTATCTTTCCTCTGATCTGCTGCCCATCTCTGCTGGACCTCCCTGGTTTATTATAAAGTAATCCCTTCAGGATGGTGTTCTTGGATGGAGCACAGAAAAAGCCTTCTTTGTGTAATAAAAACAATGTAAGGGAGTCATTTATTGGATTGGCATCTTGTTCTTTCTGTTGCTTGAATGGCAGATTTACAGGCCTTTGTTGTGTAGGTATTTATTGCTGAGATGGGGGAGGAAACTGAATCATAAACATCTTGGTGACTTTGAATAAAAGCTAAAGAAGTGCTGAGGTCATTTTAGCAGCTTGTGTTTGCAGAGTGCAACAGAAGGTGTTCAGTAGAAGACAAATACTTGCCTCAGCCAGCTACACTAGAAATCTGCTCAATTCATGTTATGAGCTATTGTTTCTACGAATGGGGTACAGAAAAACGATGCTGTTCTCAGTGAGCTGATTTGCCTGAAACTTTTCCTTCCCAGGAAGACTCTTCTGATTACAACACTGAAACAATGTGGTGGGTAAAGTGTAATTGAGACCCCATCCCACTACCCAGCCAAAAATGTTATTTTGTATAATTAACTCACATTTTGAGGGACATAATATCTCTACATTAAGTTGCTTACTCAGTGCAAATACTAGTGTAATAAGTGGGATTAGGACAGGAATGAAAGGAAGCCCATCAAAGCCACAAGCTGCTCTACACCTCAGGCTCATGTGTGCCTTCTCGGGCACTCTCCTCACCCATTGAGATGTGTCTCCTGAGACACCCTTGGCTGCACAAAAAGCACAGCACAGCCCTTTCTTCCAGGTGGCCTGAATGAAGGCACTGGGGAGAAAGCTAAGGATTTTGACGCAGCATTAGCCCTACATAAAATAGAAACAGCTGGTTAGAAAATGTTTTTAAATCTATAAGTGGCTAATATATCTAACTGTAGGGAACTAGGTATATTTCCAGCAAACATAAACACCTCCAAATATTCCTGTGGAAGGAAGACGGCAAAGTTCAGGGCTGCACATTACACTCGGACCCTCAAAGTCTTTATAGCAGAACTCATTATCATCTTATGACAGCAAATGCTATCAACAGAGTAAAAAAAAATAAAAGAATGTTCATTTTTGCTTGATATTTTAAAATTGTGAAGCCCACGCAGACATGCATCTCACCTACTTATAGCAAGTGTATTAGCCAAAGTATTCACACAAGTATTGACAAATACTGTGCTGTAAGTCCATCACTGAACCATCTTTTATACACTAAGGACAATAGCCCTCTCTGTAAGCACAGGTCAGAAAGGCACTTTGGGTAACTTAAGAAATTATTTGAGCTTTTATTTATTTATTCAAAAGTCAGTGTACAATATACTCATTTCGTGTTTACTGTCTAAGCAGTGTTCACCTTCAGGACTTCTTCCTGATGTAATCCTGATAGAATCCTATGTGAAGACTAATTTCTGTACATTCAGTAGCTTCCCTTTCCTATAGCTCCACTACAATAGGGATAACTTATTCCATTTCTGCAGAACACCAAAATTTGATGTACAAAGTCTATTCCTGCAGAACCTAATCTTACACTGGTTTTGTTTCAAGGTTCTGTATCCCAGCACTTCCTACACTTGTACTGATATAGGACAGAAAATACACCTTTAAATACATTATTTTTTTGCAGCTACACTGAAAGTTTATTTCTAACTTTGTCCTATCCCTCTCTGATGTTTCAAAATTAATCTTTTCATGCTGACTTCACCAGAGCATAGCAGCCATGTGTCCCCATCACATCACAAGGGTATGCCAGAAACCAAGAAGATTCCACAAAGGTTCCCACACCCGATTTCAACTCACCTTAAAATCTACTACCTGTGCAGCCTTGACTACTAGTAAAGTGACTGATGAAACCTGATGTTAGGGAGAAATTCTTTACTGCAAGGGAGGTGAGACACTGGCACAGGTTGCCCAGAGAAGTGGTAAATGCTCCATCCCTGGCAGTGTTCAAGGCCATGTTGGATGGGGATTTGAGCAACCTGGTCTAGTGGAAGGTGTCCTGGAAGGTCCCTGCCTGTGGCAGGCTGTTGGAACTAGACGATCTTTAAGGGCCCTTCCAACCCAAGCCATTCTATGATTCTATGATTTTTGAAGCTGACATCCTTTTTTGGTGGCTGAGACTTCATATGTATGAACAGTCACCTTAGCCAAGCTGTTCTTTCAGACTGGAATATTATGGTATCACAAGACTCTTCTCCAGCCTGTATGTCACCATAGAGGCCTATACTGACATAAACCAGCAATAGTAGAGAGTTGTAACTGTATAACTCAAGCGTCCTATCTTCACTCTAAGAAGGAAATTATTTATTTATTTAATTCAGTCCTCCTTCCAAGCAGCACCTCCTGCTGGAGAGGGGAGGAAGAAGGGGGCAGGAAGATACTGCTTGTTAATCAGCAGTGTTATCTATGGCCCCCAGGATGGACCTGTCAAGATTTGCAGGAACTGCCTGTTGCATGTGATATGTAATCTGCATTTGCCATAATGACTTTGAAGAAGCCTATTCAGCAGCTGTTGTGTGGCACTATGCAAGAGAAGAGAAAGAGAAAGCAACAAGAGAATTTTCCCCAGTGCTTCAGCCTCAAATTAGCCCTCTCAAATCCCCAACTGTCTAAAACAGGAAAGTGTCAACCTGAGTTGCTTTCAGAGCCCTGGGGATCTGAGTTTGCCTGCTGGAGAGATAATTTGTTTTCCTCCAGGCAGAATATATCACTCAGTCTTCCCACTACAAGTGGGGTTTTAATCTCTTTTTAAGGGAAAAATATACCAATTAGCTCAGTTTGTGGTTTGCCAGGTCTTAATTCATGAGTGGAGACAGGCAGCTCACACTTGTAGAAGCTGATTTGTTACATGAAAAGCTGAATGCTGGACTCAAGGTTCCCAGGCTCTATCCAGAGGTCTGCTCCTGTGTCACAGGAGACATCTTTTGTACCTACCTCTGACATAAAAGTAATCCCAGTACTGGCTCTGAGGTGCTGTCGAGACTTGAGGAGGTAATTTCTATAAAAGTGCCTCTCTCAACAGTAAAACTTCATGCGCTCAAACCGAGCTCGTGACAGCTGAAAGGTGGCGCAGCAACCACAGCGAGTACAAGTGCACCATTACTACATCACGTGTCCAGCAGCATTGCCCCCAGGGTGCTCACACAACCACAGATGTGTGTGTCTCAGGCTAAGGCCAGCCTACCACTCCCACACCACCACATCCTGTCACGTAGTGGTGAGGCATGGTAGTGTGCTGCCACATGAGGCATAGGGGTTGAATCTCTGGATTTGTGCCCATAGAGCTCCCAATACCCACCACAAGTCCAACTGAACCAATCTGAGGACATATGAGGGATAGATATGCTGTTTCCCCTTTTGCTTCTGTGAATTCTGGCCTGTTGTACTTGCTGCTGGCTTGGTGTTCTGTCTCTCAGGTCTATGGCAAGCATTAGGTTTCCTGGCTTCAACCCTGCAAGACTCTTGAGAACCTGAAGTTTTACCAGACAATTTGATCTGGAGATAACTGAGGAGACATTTGGTCATTCTCAGACTCCAAAAAAGCCTGACAACAGGCAAGTACCAACCCAGGCATTCTCATTCTGGTATTTTGTGGCCCACAACATGTGGAAGCCCACTCTATTCCTCCCTTTCCCTTTTCTCCAACACATACAGAGCAGCTGCCAGCTCCTCAAACCTGGAACTCCTTAATGCAAACTTCTCCTATGGGGAGATCTGTGATCATCTGTACAGAAACCCACTGTGCAAGTGCATTGTACTCCTATTGTTACTTCTGTAACACTGGTCTCATTAGAAAAAAAGAGGAAGAAAAGAGGACCACCAGAGCAGCTGTTTAAACCTGACTGAAAGGATTCACACGGTTTGTGTCAGACATAGACATTCTCTGGATAGCAATTACATGGTGGTGAAGTCCCTGCAAGTATTTTGTGTTTTGCCGGCCATGACCTTCATTTAGAATACAGGAGGCCATGTTCTTCAATTCCTGCATCTACTGAAATGGACTTGAAATAGGTCAGTATGGAGAGTGTATGCCTTATCTCAGATTGCCCTTTTAAAACAAATACCTCCATTGAGAGAGTGTAGATGGAAAAATCATGGACTTCTGATTTAATGTCAAAAAAACTAAATGAGGGGTCCAAGGGCAGCTAATTAAAACTGATGAACTAAGATATCTGTTATTTATATATATAGCTAATGTGAAAGGCCTGATCAAAAGAGGTGTTTTTATTCAGTGGTCTATTCAGCAGCGCTGCTCCACCTCAGCTACTGCCCATTGGTAGCAGCTGATCCAGATAAGCCATGGGAACAATCTATGCCATGTCTGCTGCAAACCACTAACCCAGAGTGCCCAAAGGGAACTGCAGAAGGACAGAATGCGAAAGGCTGGGATAAGACTTCTTGATGCATGCTATAACTTGGGGCAGTGGGTCACACAGGCAGGGCTGGATCCTCTGGTGGCTAACTGCCTGCCACCTGTAGATCTGGTGTCCTTCAAATGCCCTCTAGTGGCTGTGGTTCTGCCTGGGGGCCGTGTGCCTATGGCATAGCTGGAGCAAATGAAGTGCTTTGCATGAATATGCAAAGCATCACCTGAGAGCACATGTGTGGAAAATTCCCTGTGCTCGATGAAAGCCCCCAGCTCCTGGTGGTGCTGTACAGGAGGTAGTGCCCAACAGCGCAGCCTTCCGCTTTGCTGAGCAGAAGAGCCAGGTTGGGAGGGAACTGGCACACCAGTGGCAGTGGATGCTCAGCAGGCCGTCCTTGTGTTTACACAAGGTACAGTATTGTTTTAAAGAACACTGTCTCAGGGGAAATTTTCTCTTATGAATCCCTGCTTAAACGGAGATGTAGCACTTCAGGCATCAGGGAAGGAGATGAGGCTCCATGTCATCCTCTGAGACAACATGGTCAGAGGCTGATGAGTAAAGGATCCTAACATAAACATCTGTCGGGTCCACCAGACTCAAAAGAATCTTAAGACATTGAAGGTCTATTGCTGAAGGTCCTAAACGGTAACTGGGCTATCCTGTACAAGAGATGCAACTTGGTGAAGGAATTCAAGGCGCACTGGGAGATGCAGATTTACTTAAGGGAGTGGGAAGAGAATGATAATGCTCCTTTCATGTCATCATGAAGAACCATGCTGGTTTCTGAGATCTCTGGTATGGCTGTGCAGCTTCCACTTCCAGACAGGGGCTCTGGTGATCTACATCTGAAGGTTTTAAAGGAGAAGAGCACTTTGGCTTGTCTTTCACTGCAGAAGATCATAAGTCATATTAATGTGAGAGTCAAAACAATTGACAGAGAAGTCAATTGGAAATCCCTCTCACATTGTCTCTTGATTTTCTTCTGAATACTTTTGTCCTTTTATTATTACAGAGCTGTTATTTTTATCTTGCAGACCAGTATTCACTGCCTGCTCTGTGGTTGTCTCCTGCTTAGATAAAGTTTGAGAGCAGCACACAGCTCTTGCTCTGGTGGGTCTGTGACTGCAGAGCAGTTTTGTGATGCTGGGTTTGGCATTGATAATTTCTCACACCTGCTGCAGGCCTCCGTAAATGACTTTAGTCAAGTCGTTTCAAACAGTTGCACTGCCTGTATGCGAAGTGGCAGAGTTAAAGAAATACTGTCTGCTGTCCTCGTTCTCTGCAGCTGTATTGAGCTGTTTGGGGCAGCAATCCCCTTTTAGGGCACCTGTGCAGCACCTAGCACAGTGAGGTCCAGGATACCTAATATTTTCCTGCCCAGAAAAGCAGAGAAGAAAAAAATTTGTGAAGACTGCCCTGATCTATGCTGTGTGTGGATCTGTAAATTACAACAGATGATGCACTTAGCAATTATGTTCTTTGCATGCATAAGCAGGAACAACAGCTCCCAAACTGCCAATATCTCTCTCAATCTCACTGAACGGCTGCGTGTCACACAGTCACACAGCAAGGGATCTTGAGGAGATGAGACGAAGGAGTGACAGAGGAGGAAGCTTCAAATGGGGAGATATATTCCTCACCAACAGGAAAATGAACAACAGCATCTTTTTTGCAAAGAGGCTGAAATTCACCTGCATTTCAAGCCATCTCTTGTTTCAGGGAGTTTGGTTTGAGCAAGAGACATTTTAAATTAGCTTTGAAAACAGAAAAATGTCTTCAGGTAACCATGCACCAGTGTATGCAGCCTGGGGCTGTCTGTGTGGTGGGCAGCCTTTTTGATCAACTCTGTTTTCTATCCTTCCCTATGTGTCTCCTGGATCTTAAATCAAAATACAAACATGACCCCCCTCAAAAAAAAAAAAACCAAAAACCCAAACAAAAATACCCCCAAGCCACCCTGCTCAAAAAAAAAAAAAAAACAACCCAAAAAAACCCCCAAAACCAAGCAAAATCAAAACAATAAAACAAACCTGAACAAAAGGGAACAACTCTGCTTCTTCTTTACTTCTGGTAGACCACCCTACTTCTGAGAATTTCTGCACTTTATCCCCTATACTGAATTGCACCTCTGGGCTTACATGAAAACAGTGCAAGACAGTAAACATTAGGGCAGAAGAAGTTACCCTTCCCATCTATATTGGCTATCTATCAAACTCTTCCTACAAGCTCTCAGAAAGTTGGAGAGAGACTATGGGAGCTGCGCATGGCATAGGACTCTCAGGCAGGCTTCTCCAGCCCTTGAAAAGCTTCACACTGACATGCTGATGAAGGAAGACTGCAGTTCCATGGATGTGTTGATATAGAGAGAATGTTTTACATCACCTGACACACAGCCTTCCCTCAATCATGGTATCTGCTGTCTTTGCAGCTTTCCTGCCAGGCTTCATGGAGAAACCCTTGACTTAATATGCATGTGAAAATAGGTTGAGACCTCCAAACTCAGACATTTGGAAGACGACATAATTTGACATAAGTCAGCATGATTGGCAGGTCAAAGCACAATGCTGGCTCTTCTAGCTCAAAAGCACATGGTAAACTGGCAGAGCTGTGAAGCTAACTGTGTCACAGTCTATGCGGTGCATCTCATGATATGCACTCTCTACATGTACCCAGAACAGTTGTTTGATAGTTCATATTACTCAGATCACACCAGGGCTCAGAAAAGGAGCAAGAAGACAGAAATGGAGGTAGTCTGAGCCAGTGAAGCCATGACCCCAGGTGCGAAGTCACTTAGGGCAAGCTTTTGACGCAGCCTGTTGGGTGGCGCTGAGCTCTATTTAAAAACTGGGCCAGAATTATTGCAATGGAAACAGCTAGATACTGAGTGATTTTAGAAATCTGGCTCTTGTTTAGCTGCCTCCATGGGAACTGAGTTAAATTGAAAACCTGGCCCTGACTGGGCATGCAGAGCACTCTGAAATCATCCTTCTGCTCTTTGAAAATTTCAGCCAATGTTGTGTTCTGCCAGTAGTTGAGATTTCGTTGTTTTCAATGGGAAACTTTCTGAAGTATTACTGGTTTTTGTTCTACTTCTTTTTTTTTCTGTCACCACTTCCTTATTCAGCCCACAAACATCAGTGCCTGTCAATTTCAGAGTCTGTTCCAGGCTCTGTATGCCAGTGTGGTTACAGCCTGCTAATTCCTCTGCTTACATATCGAAAAGCAGAACCATGTATCTGTCACCTTGCTATTTGTTGCCTTTGAATCCTAGCCTAAATGAGTATGTGCACCTTTCAGCCTGGGTCCAGAATAATGCTAACATTCAAGCCTTATCTGCAGGAGGAACTCTTTCCACCGAAAGCCCCAGCCAACTTGGAGGCCCTGTTGTGCAAATAAAGCCTGTATGTTCTGTGCAGAGTAAACAGACAATATTGACATGGAGCATCAGGAGAAACAGAAGGTATGAAGTGTTGAAGCAATTTAAATATGGGTGCACAAAGCATGGATGGCTAAGATGAGAACAATACTTAGATCAAATAGATATCACTGTGTTCCGCAAACACAGCTGGACAAGTGTGTTCACTGCATACCATCAGCTTTCAGCAACCAGTGAAGGGTTATTAACAATTAGCAATGAAAACAAGATGGGGGATTTCAAACATAGGCAGACGAGCATATGATAGAAGTTTTTACAGGGCTGCACCCAGTTATTTAGCATGGATGGCTGCCAGTTGACAACTGAGCTCTTTCAAAAGCATACTGTGATGCTTACATGGAAATGGAAGAGATGTCAGGACAGGATACCTCCATCACTCATGTCAGCCGCACACTGCTGGAAATGGTGATCAGTGCTGTGTAGTACATTTGTGGATTTGGGTGCTCTTGGCTCCAGCACAAGTATATGAATTTACCAGCAATGCCGGCTAGATGATTATGATGTGACTTTGGGGCATAGCATAAAATCCGTGGAAACAAGCTGTTAAGTGTTTTCAGCATTCTGAATTCAAAGGGCCAAGGTAATGCAGCAGGCGGTAGGCTAAATCTGTCTTCCCATGAAGCCCTGGTTTTTGTATGGGCAAGGAGTCATTTACTGCTTCTCTAAAGCTGAGGAGTGATGGTAAATAAAGAGCCAATGCCAGCTGGAGAGTACGCAGATGTTTCTGCTTTCATATAAGAGGTACAAGGCTGTCCTGAACCACTTGACTGTCTGGGTAGAGGACAAATCTCTCTGCTGCTAACTCCTTGTTGGCTTCCTGAATCTGAAAGTGTCTCCTATTGGGCTGTAAAGTCATAGCTAAGAGTTTGGCAAAAACAGGAGGGGTACTCCTCCTGCTCTCCCTGAATCTGTGAACCTCTCACTGCACCACTCGGGGCTGTTCAGAAGGGAGCAGCCAGCCTCCCCTTGCTCCAGACCACAACAGATTTAATTCCTGTGGTAATATTGTCTACGCATTTGCATGCAAAGTATGATTTGCACTGCACTGAACACTATTTATGTTGGCTCTTACCTGATAAAACCATTCTGGTGGGCGGGGAGGTAAGGGAGGGAAATCATGTCTTGTTGCTTTGCTTCTGCTGTTTGAGACCTAAATGGGTGCCTGGAAAAAAGAAAAAGGGGGGGGGGGAGGGGGGGGGGGAAAGTGACAGAAAGAAAAGAGGGAGGACAAGCTTTGAAAGCTGCTGGGGAAAAGAGCCTTTTGTTGGATAAACTTTGTCATGAATTACACTCTTCTTCCCATATTAAAGACCAGCCTTTTGATCTTATGCCTGTCTGTGACCACAGACTTGAGTGCAGGACAGGATGTCTGCTTGTCCTTTGTCCTTTGAAAAAGCTACCTCTCATAGCACAGGCACTGTTCCTCCTCCTCTCTCTGGGTGGTAGCAAAGACAGACTTCACCCTCCACAGGGCAGATGATATCCGAGCATCTTTTTGGGATATGCACTGTGCCCACAGTCAGTAGTCAAACCTAACACTTTAAAAATGGAGCGCTTTCTGTATGGGACACTAAATTCACTGTCTTCTTGATATTATAGTCCTACTACATGATTTTTCTGTGAGTGAATCCTAATAAAAGTCTGGCATACATTAGAAGGTGGGGTCCAGTTCTGGATATTGCTAATAGGCCCTTTCTGATGAATGTTTTGCTGTGCGTGGATTGGTTCCAGTTTGAAGGAGATTTCCCCTTCTGTTTCTTCAGCCTCTCCAGGGCAGGGAGAGGAATGTGCTCCCTGATGTGCAGTCCTTCCCACTGCTATTTCTGGCTGTGCACAGTCTGCTGCTTCACAGTGACTGGACCAGGGTGTTTAGTTAGTGAATAGTCTGGTAAGGGAGATTGAACAGATTTCCCTGTAAGTAAGACACAATAATATTGTGATCATTTGGTGGTTGGTTGTTTTTTGTTTTGTGCTTTTTTCTTTCTTTCTTTGTGGGGTTGTTTGGTTTGGTGTTTTTTTTTGTTTCCGTTTTTTGGTTTTTGGTTTGGGTTGTTTTTTAATTTTTTTGTGGTGTTTGGTTTGGTTTGGTTTTGTGAGGGTTTTTTGGTTTGGGTTTCTTTTTGTTATTCTAGGCAGTTACATGCTACTAGAGTTACATGTATCTTAAGCAAACAGAATATAAAATTCAGGTTCAAAACATGCTTCTGGTTTTGTGCAACTGCAGCAAGATGTCCACTTGTGAAACTGGAGATACAGAGATTTGCTGCATATATTGTGGAGGATCATGGCAATATGACATGAAACCCATCCAAGGTAGGGAAGGAAATCTCTCAAGCACAAACCTAAGCCTCACACTTCATCTTCATGCCTTCCTGTACTTAGTTGGTAGTCATTAGATATTTATACATGGGCTGAGAGCCTACCCTACAAATTTCATTAGGATAGATGCAAAAAAGAGCCTTGGAGGACTAAGAGGTAGAAAAACTTCCCCCAGAAATGATACAAAGTCATGAAACAAAGGTTGGAAAAATAAATCCTTTCCTCTTGAGAAGATTTACTGCTCCCATCCTCATGGTGCCTGAGAATGAAATTTTCTTTGTCCCCCTCATTTTGCTTTTGCATCTACAGTGTCGTGCATGTAAAAAAAGTGGCCACTGAAAACCCTCAGAGGCACAGACATTTCTTCCCGTCAACATTCAGTACTGCCTCCACAGTGCACCCTCCCACCAGTGCACTAAGTAAGGCCCTTCTGGTCTCAAAGGATCGCTCCTGGGACAAGAAAGGTGGCAAAGCCTGCATGCCTCTTCAGCCTGTGTGGTGCTGACGGAGCACGCTGTTGAACACGGCATGAGCAGCAACCATCAATGTGAGGTAAAAACCTGTCCTGCAGAAACCCCAGAAGCTGCTTTCGTGCTCCCCTTGCCAAGCTGTCATCATGCACAGACACACTGCTGTTGTTTCAACCTAGTAAAACAGGCAGTGGTGCTATAAAGCCAGGCTCAAACTGGACCTGGCAGTATCCAACATTCAGTGAGGAGGATGACTCATGGATGGTGTCAGGTTTGCAACTTAAAAGCTTCATTTAAAGAACAGTTATTAAGACTGCTGCAAAAGCATCCTCATGAGGACTATGGCAATTAGGAATTAATTTTTGCTTGAAACTGGAAAATATTTTCCACCAATTCATCAAAACCTGAATGTAAACTAGGCAGTCGGTGGAGAGATTTATTTTAATAATAAATTAAAATTATTAATTATCTCTATTATTATTATATCTCTTTGCTCTTCTCAGGATATAGCTAGCACCAAGGAAAATAATGAATCCATGAATCAGGCAAGTCACTACTACTACAGACATTAAAAACTCCTGTCCCTAAGGTGCAAAGAAATTAAGGGGTGAAGTGCATAATCTAGGGTCTTCACCCCAAACTGTATGAGGATATTAAAATGACATTGCAAATGCATTGGGATCTGGAGACACGCAAGAGCAGTCACCACAGTAGATTTCACGGATTAATAATCTTTCTGTACCTAACTAGAGATGCAACAAACAACAAGAACATGGCTTCATGGATAAATAAAATGGTAACAAATACGTCCATGCGATGAATTAACAGGAAAAATGAGGTTTGCACATATGCAGTAAAATAGGCATATGTTGCAAATTTATGTCTCTACACTCTGCTACTGTCCAGAGAAATGTACTTATATTTAATCCAGCTCTAGTCACATGACAGGAATTCTGCAGCTGTCAGTGATGTTATGTACTGAAAATTCCACACATCCATTGTAAAACTGTGCTCATTATAAGAAGTACAATATGGTACCTGATTTTTAACTGAAGTATTAATAATGAAGATGGATTATATGCATCCTGTTTGCTAAGCAATTATTCCAGGGAAGGGACTGATTTTAGCTTTTGCCTCATTGACTGAATGGCAGAACAGGTATTGTGTGCAGTGTCTCTGACCTGGAGAAAATGTCAGAAACTTTACAAGCTTTAAGGAGAAATGTTGGGTTGTTTGGGGTTGGTTTTGTTTGGTTGTTTTGTTTATTTTTTTCTTTAGCTTTGCAAATAAAAATTATTATCACTGTTAACTCTTAGAAAAAAGAAATTCAGAAAAAATTGTATAATATAATGTAACTTATTTAATTAGAAGCCTGCATAGTCATAATATCACATTCTATATTGGAATGTGATCCATTTTCAAATGTGTATCATTGAGGCTTTGTTGACAGGCATGTTAATGAGAACTTTCATTCTGTGTAATGGACACATATCTAAGTAGTGCAGTACTGTTTAATTTTACTGCAAGCTTCAGAGTTGTAGGCTGCTTGAACTACTCACAAAAGTTCTCAGTTCCTGCTTAGCTGTTATATGTGCAGAAAATGTATGGAACACTTCACTCTTACCTGTGTGCTATTCTAGGCCTCTATGTCCCAGCTGTCAGCACTGTGCACAGAACAAGCTCTGTACACACCCCAGCAGAGGCAACCTGATTTCTTCAATTTCTCCTTTGAAGAGCCCTCTTGCCTAGACAGGAATATTGAATTTCCTACCTGGAAATTATGCTGAATCAGAACAAAATGCATCTTTACGATGCAGTTTCAAGGGGAACATACCCTGAAGCCTTCAAAGTTATATCTCTTTGAAGGAAACTGGCCTGCTTTAAGGAGCAGGAAATACAAAGGCCAAAACCTGTCACGACAATAGCTGATTGCAAGGATCCCCTGTTGCTCCCCACAAAAGCAAGAATCTACCTGAATTCATTGATGACATTTCTTGTTGTGTAAGCTGTTTTGGATTTTTTCTAAACCCCAAATGTGGACCTGCTTGAGTGAGCCCAGAGGAGGCCACAAAGATGATCAGAGGGCTGGAGCACCTCTTCTATGGAGACAGGCTGAGAGAGTTGGGCTTGTTCAGCCTTGAGAAGAGAAGGCTCCAGGGAGACCTTAGAGCAGCTGCCAGTAACTAAAGGAGACCCACATGAATGCTGCGGAGAGACTTTTTATAAGAGCAGATAGTGACAGGACGAGAGACTTTTTATAAGAACAGATACTGACAGGACAAGAGATAATGGTTTTAACTGAAAAAGGAGAGATTTAGATTAGATAGAAGGAAGGAAGTCTTTACTGCAAGGGAGGTGAGACAGTGGCACGGGTTGCCCAGAGAAGCTGTGGGTGCTCCATCTCTGGCAGTGTTCAAGGCCAGGTTGGATGGGGCTTGAAGCAACCTGGTCTAGTGGAAGGTGTCCCTGCCCGTGGCAGGGAGTTGGAACTAGATGATCTTCAAGGTCCCTTCCAACCATAACCATTTTTTGATTCTGTGATTCTATGGTTTGAACCACGATCATTTCACCCAGGGTCAATAAAAGTGTGAGGACTTTCCTTTTGTTTGCCCTTCCATGGTCTGAAGCTGCAACTGCAGAGCAGTGGCATGCTCTTTGAAAAGGATCATTTTTATCTGAAGGAGCAAAACTTTTGAAAGAAGGAAGAAGCGGCACATTTCCAGTGCTTGCTGCCTCCCAAACAAGCAGGATGGGGCTGCCACCAGAGGGTGAGACCATCCCACATGCGGTCAGTGCCTTGGGATGCATCCCAAGCCCGTGAGCAGGCTGCTGTATCCATGGCAATAGGCAGTTCAGCTGCTAACTTCTCAACACATAAGAAGGGGAATTATGTTATTTCATACTTGATGTAATGACTGTCTGGTTGGACACTTACAGCCAATAAATTATAAGCTTGGGGTCAGGTATTTCTTGGCAGCTAATGGGCACCTGTGCTAAAAGCTGTCAGCTCCTGCAGTAATTCAGTAAGTGAAGGGAAATGGCCTTTACATCAGTCGTTATGACACCAGTAGAAAAGTTTCATTTCAGATGTAATCAGCTTTATGACCCTAATGCCACTTTTAAGTGAAAATGGGAGTAGCCTAATTCATGGAGAAATGTGGTGGACACACAGCCAACCATGCATTCTTGCAGGGGAGAGACCCAACTTGTATGAAGTGTGTTAATGTGTTAGTGCCAAAAGCAGAATTTTCAAAAGGCGAACTAGCATTGTATTTCTAGATGGAAAACACTACATGTCCATTACAAGTTATGTTTTTCCTAGGAGCTGTAGAAGAGGACCCTGCTTCAACACTTACCGCATTAATTCCACTTTTATGAAACAATGGATAAGTTACATTTCTTATCAGGGTGTGAGAAGCTGTCAAAAAGCAAAAGCCTTTCCCAGCCAGTATGCGATGCTGGTAAGAACACATGTATGAAGTTCCAGTCAAAACAACATTAAAATTACAAAAGTCATACAAATTTTCACATGTACCTGAAACACGTTTTTCTGGGTGCACCATTTGTACTGATAACACTCCCTAAGAGGCCCAAACTTGTTACATTTCAAAGGAATCTATTTTCAAATTTTAGTACCTGCCTGATCTTTGCTCTCACATGCAGACTATAAACAGAAATTGATTTCTACTCAGAACAGAATCTGTAACAAGGAAGGACCAGGAAATGGTCATCTCGCCTCTTTCTTCTCCATAACCCTTTTTTCTGCCTTGATGAGGAAAACATTGCACTTAAATGGAGCTGTACACCAAACATAGGTGCAGCTCTTAGGTCCAGGCCACCCAGAAGGCCAGACAAGAGGATCATAACAGCCTTACCAGCAACTTTAAAATCTGTGTTGACTATTGGTGTTGAATTCAGAAGCTACTCATCCCTCAAAACCCATGCAACATGGACCAGATACCAGGGTGCAGAGCAATTCATGACACCTTATACATGTTTGACATTTAACAGGCAATTGCACAGCTGACAGAAAAGCTAATGGGAGCCACCATGTCTGGCATGTCTGGATGTTACATGAACTGAGTGCTGGAGGGGTCCCTCTTGACTAAAGCAGCCAGTGTTTTCCAACTGCACCTTCCAAAGTGACACCTCTGCCCTTCAGAAACTTCCAGGCTCCTACAGGCTTACATGGACCCAGGGGCAGTCAGCAGCAAAGCAGGGCACAACTGGGCAGCGGTATTGTGCAAAGGAAATAAAAAGACAATTGACTCATTTCTCATTTGTCTCTTTCTTACACCCCCCCAACCTCAGAGGTACTCTTCTGCAAATAGAAATAGTGTTCATCATTTATGTTAATGAGTTGTCAGTGTCCTCAGGAAACAAATGAAGGGCACAGAATTCAATAGGAATTTTACCCCTAATACCAACAGCCTAGGATGCAACCAGTAGGCTCCATACCCCCTTAGCATAATGTTTGTCATTGATGTGCACATGGGAAAGAAAGAAGGAGGTCCATCAGGGATAAGAGTGAATAAAGACTGAGAAGACAATCACATCTGCACTATTACATGACCTCAGGCTTCTTTCTCTAGTTCTATTACCTTTTTTATCATTTGGATCAACGATAACGCTTTCACTCTTCTTGGCAAAGGTAAAATAGCAGGTACATACAGAACGACAGGATGGAGAAAAAGAGCCAAACCATTCTAGGATTCTATGATTCAATCATGGGAGAAAGAAAAGCAGCAGAATAACGAGGTAGCCCCATTGGCAAATGGAAAAGAGCAGGTAATTTGACAAAAATTACAATACACAGGGCAAATTCAAAGATTGGACTTTCAAATAGAAGCCAACTGAATGACAGTGTAGAAAGAATTAGGGAAAAATCAAAAGACAGAGTTGGAAGATGGTAAAATATTGTTTTAATCTCCTAGTGTAAAATACATATTAATTTTTCAAAAAAGGGACAAAGTGTGGAAGCATTACATGATACAGTAACTTTAAATGAATGAGAGAGCTCTTGCAGCAAATTAATATGTGTGTGTGTATGTAACAAATATGTGTAAATTCACCCCCATTGCAGAAATTCCTGTCAGATTTACCTGCAGAATCGTTTCAAAGTCTGTCTTGTCTTCACTGATAATGATGTCTCTAGTGCTCATGGTTTCTGAGGTGAAAATGAAAAGGTGAACGGTATGCGAATCAGAATGTCTTTCAAAGTTTGCTGGCAGCCTGAAGAAACACTGAAAATCTGTGAACTTTTGGAATTCTGAAATTGAAGTTAATAGTCTGCACCTTATTTAAAATAAGGACAACATAAAATGAAATATAATACCTCATTATTATGAGGTTTACTGAATGCTTCATTACTCTACTGAAGCATCTCTGTATCTTCCACGTTGTTTTGCAAACTCCAGAAGACCCTCTATGAAGATAGAATTTCTTGTTGCAAATTCTATCCAAGGTTGCAAGCGGAGCACATGAAGACCTGGCTATTTAGCAGACAAAGGCTGGAAATTTTTCTCATTGTGCAACATAGTGCCTGGTGTAGTTACAGTCACTGAAAACTATGACCTTGAGAAGATGTGGTCACATATGTCTGCAAATTCACGCTCTTTGTCCCCTTGAAGATGGCACACCATATACTTCTGCAGAAAGACTTTAAAATACAGAGAAAACCTACTCCAACTTGACATTCTGGTTTTGTTTCCTTCACAAAGAGACAGGGACCTAAATGTCATCTAATGGAGGCACATGTCATTGCACCAACAAAGAAAATGACTGAAGCAAATTATAACAGCTACTATGAAATTATGAGGTCAAGAAGTGCCAATGTTGTGGAAATGACTTAGGGTTGAGTCATTCAAAGGGAAAATTTTGACTGAAAAAGGAATTACAGAAGGAACATGAAATATCAGGTTTTTTGAAACTTTTAAGACCTATTTATTTTTAAGCACAGATTAGGAATAATGTTTTATAAATGCAAGAAGGAATACAGAGTTTTCCTCTCCAATTTTTGTTCAAGAGAAACCACTGAAAAATAAGGTAGCCATTGATTTTAAAGCACAATGGTTCTCCACACAAACTCAGCATATGGAGCCACACCTTTCTCTAAGCACTTAGTGGTGACTGGGCTTTATCCACTTATGAAACAGACAATGCTCAGGCCATGCAAAAGTCTTCTCATGAACATCCTAAAAATGAACATATCCAAGGAGAAAAATATGAGCGCATCTGCAAAAAATTATTATTGCAGATGAGGCATTTGGGTTAATTCCATGTGAAAACAAGGGTGGTGAGGCCATCTGTGCTGTACAAATAAAAATTAATCCTAAAGCAGATGAATCCTCCAGGACCTTTAGAAAAGGAAGGGTTTGTTCATGGTTTGGAGACCAAAACTGGGCTCAAGCTATATTACCTAATGGGTATTACGCACTATCTAATAGGAAAAAATATGAGTAAGTCTGAAATCCCCCAAGTTACCATGCATTGTTTTTAGCGGCAAGAACATCCTCCCATATCACTGATAGCACCAATTTCACAAAGAAAAGTAACTAACAGCTCATCTTGAACAGCAGGTAATGACAGTATTGGTCTTTATTCTCACTTGAGCCAAAACCCCTTTTACCTCAGCTCGGGAGACGAGAGAGATCTAAAAGCAGCACTTTACCATGTATTGAGCAACTTTAATGAACATGAAAATGAAACCCTTTTCTTGAGAGAGGGTATGACAAAGTGCCTGGCTGCCAATAACCCACACACAGGTTTCTCACTCTCTGGAAGACAGAGAAAGAAACACATCAAAGTAACTAGGAAGGGAAATTATTCCATTAGCTGCAGAAGTCAGGGAAAACCACTTCCAAGTAATGTGACATTGTCCACTGTCCCTGGACAGAGGGAGTGTCTCCTCAGCTGGTTTTGTAGACAGTAAAAGGTAGTGGGGAAAAAAAAAAAAAAAGAAAAGAAGAGGTCTTTCTAAAGTTTGAATACTGGTCATCTGAAGGATCTACTAACTCTGAAAGGTAGTGGACTGAGCAGACAGGTGAAGCTAAAGATGCCTGAAGAGACACAAAAGTTAAAAAAAAAGAAGACAAAAGTTGAGAAAATATTACTGGGGGAAACTTAGAGGGGGAAAAGAATCAAAAGGGGGAAAATTTAAAAGAAAAAGTAAAACAAAACCACCAAACAAGTAATGCTCCAAACTCAAAGCAGATTTCTCTAACGGGAGTCTGTGCTGCTAATACAGTACAAGTCTGAGCCTAAGAGAAAACACAAAACAAGGCACAAGGGGATAATTTTTCTTCCAAATTGTCCTTGTTTGTTACATGTCCTGATTTTACTTCCAAAAAGGGAAACTCCCTGGGTGAGAAAAAGCCTCGCCCTTTCTCTGCTTCCACCCCCATTATTGTATTTTTTTCACTTCAACTATTGACATTTTGTCTATCAATAAGCAGCTGCATTGAGTGCATCACCGGGGTACAGTGGGATTTGGGAGATGGCACTGGGGACAAAAGCGTGGTAGTGACGCTTAAAACCCACAGTGGTCTGAGAGATATTTTGTATGAGAAAGGCATGCAGGCATGATGCACCCACATGGAGACCACCAAAGAACAGGGGCATAAGAGGTGCTGTTCCAGTTGCACTGAAACATTTTGTGGATGTGCCTCACACCCAGGGCATAGAGGCAGTAACCTCAGGTAACTATGCTTTAGTTACCCAGTGCAGCACGGTACCCCTGAAGCTCTGCTGTTCTCTGCAGCCCCTGTGGCACCAAGCCTGACCCAGGCGGTAGTTCAACACCCTGCTCCTCCACTCTGTTCTACCTACTGAGGCCAAAGGGAGTTTGGTCCTGCAGGGTCCTGGATGTGTGTCCACAGCCTCTGTCTCTGGAAACCCTCTGAGTCTGACCTTGGAAAATGTGCAGCACTCTTCTCTGCAGGTTTCCTAGCCTTAGGGTGGCCTGAGGCCGTGTTCTTTACTGAGTGAGTGATATTTCCCTCTCTTGTAAAGGACAAGCATTTAATGGACCATCTGTCTATGGTCTTCTCATGGTCTACTGTGTTCCTGGCAAAACCGTGGCTCCCATTATGTTTTTAGCTCTCTTCCTCTCAGATTCATTAGAGATCTACGTGTGTGATGTGAAAATCTTGATGCAATAGGCTGGTATGGAAATGGCTGCAGAATGAAGGGAATTATACTTATTTCTGAAATGCTAGCAGCTATTGCTTTGCATAATGCCTACCCAACCCCAAATTGATGCAGCAGATGGAGGAAAGGAAAACAGGTTACATGCCTGCAGTGTTAGTGTACTGACAGGCTTTGCCCTGCCAACGAGCTTACTGACTGCCATGCCTCTGTTAGAGTGGTTTCTAGGAGGACATGAAAATGCAGTTTAGATTGTAATTTATCAGTCCTTTTCATGTCAGAAGCAAAACTTCAGCCTTTGGGTTAGAAAACAATTATTTTGTAAAGAGCGAAATATTTATCATTTGTGTATAGAGAGCAAACAGCAAGCCTCAATCTGAATCTCCTAATAGGAAACACCTTCGAAAATCCCATTATTTGTTATAATCATGTTATATGTCACACTGTGCTTTTAAAACAAAGAAAATTGAAATAAAAATTGCTCACTTTTATTTGTCTCCAAATTACTGTTGCTGTTTGCTCTTTTATGATTTCATATGCTGTTCTGTTCTGAGCTTTCACACCAGCACGCACGAGACAGGGCTATCTTAATTTCCCTAACTAGAAACCTAAAATCAGATCTAGGAACTTAGAAAGCTAGGTGTTGAATTCCTCCAAATACTTGCCCCTTAAGGACTGTCCTGGAAGCACTGAATCATTCACTCTGAACAGTCAGCAGTTTATCCTGTTTTCATTCCTACTATGAATACTGGAGTAGATTTGAAGAAACAACATTTAAGAGCTGCATAGTTTATTACCAAAGCCAGATTTTTGTGCAACCTGTGCAAGACCCACAGATCTGTACCTATGCTTCACTGTAGGCTGCACATAAAAATATTTTCTACAGTATTTTAATGAGAAATCGTATTTCCTATTACACAGCAATCCTTATTTAGGCACTCCACTCTTTTTCATTTCAAAGGCATGTATGAGATAACTGACAGCTGAAGCTGTGTGAAACAGACCAAGGTTCAGAACTTACAGAATATTGGCCTAAAATATGTTGTTTTATACCCAACATTAGTCTGCAGCTAAGCATGTACAATTAACACAGTTTAAAGGTGTGAAGCTCTGACCACCCAGGAGCTAAGCTGTTTTAAAACTGTCTTGCTGAATGCATTTGCCAAGAAAGTTCCACCTGTATTCAAACCTAGACAGGTCTATGTGTAGCTAATTTAGGCAAGAAGAAGAAAACGCTTTTGTCCCACCTTCAATTTCTGCTTCCCAAGAACCAGTTTCTTTCCAGAGTCCTTGACTGTAATCGTGCCTACCCTCTCCGTCCTAGGGCAGAAAAGCCTGTCTTTGCTGACAGCTGCAATGTACAATCAGGCAGGGGGTACCATGTTCCCATTGAAGTGGTGGTAGCTCTGGCACAGGGGTGCAGCTGCAAGGCCTGGGAAAGCTTTTGGGACCCTAGATGCATGTCCTGGTGAGGTGCCTATACCTTGGGGAACGATGTCATCCCACGCTACCATGGTTTTCACAGAAAAGAAACTGAGACGAGAAGGCCTGAAAGGACCTGGACAATGAAGGTCAGGCCTTCAGGGCTCTTCGGGGTATGTACCCAGTAACCACCACCCAGAGGCTCAGAGAGGCCAAACATATGCTGGCTCCACATAGTGCAGATATGTTCACATCAGCTCCAACCCCTGCTGTCACACTTGCCTGTAATGGCCAGAACAAGGGCCTGCAAGCTCCATGATGAACATGATAAGGCTCCTGGTCTGAGTTAATAGGATTTTTCCTGCTTTTAGTGGTGAAAGCAGCATAACAGATAAAGGGCCCAATTCCCCCAATTCCACATCCAATTCCAAGACACGCACATCAGCATGTTCACACAGGAGCTGTGGGATGGAGCAAGGAACTGAAGATTGATTCAATGTGTCCCAGTAAGTTGCAGTTGTTCTGGTGCATTTTGGATGTAGCAGAAGTGCTCATACCTCTCTGACCTGCACCTGAAGTAATCTGCAGATCATTTAAATGATACAGTCCTTCTGTAAGATGATTTGAACCAGCATTACAAAGAAGCCTGTGCTTGCCTGGGGTCTAAATAACTGGAATGGAGTTTTGGCGCAAGCCACTGCCTGCCTCACCACTATATACTCACAATAGCCTCCCCATAGCAGCATGATCCAAGGATTCAGTGTCTTTCTGCCTCCTTGCCCTGGTCACAAACCCACAATCACCATTTCCTTCTCCTCCAGCATTTTTAGATCTCTGATGTCACTCCACACAACCTGATAGTAAAAATGACAAACTGTCACAGTGGGACAAAGGTTCAGGAATTTCATCCAGGGTAGTAACATACTGTGGCCTCTCCCAAGTATCTGCTATTTCCCTCTCATTACTGTTGCCTTCACTTATCCTTTCCATCGCTGCCCTTTCACTGCATCATTGTCAGCCTTCGGTGGCACGATACCAACCATGACGTCCCTCACAAAGCCAGCACACCAGCTGATGCTAGCCTTTCCTCTCCTGATGTACTCTTTGTCTTTGTCAGGGATTTTAAATTCAAATGAAGTATACCTTTAGCAGCTTTCCCACCTTTGAGTGGATACTAGCAAGTGCTACGGCACCAGCTGGGGTGTAGGTAGACAATTATGAGGAAGCAATTTGTTCTAACTCTGATCCCTTGGAGACACCACTTCTCTTTGCACTGTGTCTCACATTTAACTCCTTTGTGTGTGCTTTGAACATCCCTCCCTAAATTAAAAAAATAAACCCTCTAAGATTAAAGCATTCTGCTTTTGCAGGTCTCTGGCTGCTGTACTGCCACTGAAAATCAGTAGGTCACATTTCTTTATTCCCATACATTAACTCAGCAGCAACAGTGGAGCCAAACAAAGCTTGTCTACTCATTTGGCTTTTGTGGTCTAATACTAAGCTCTTTGGCATACATCTACAGCCTCCAGGATCCTGGAGGCTTCCTGCTAGTGGCTGAGCATGCAACAGCTTAGCTGCTGTGGGCAGCACAAACAGTGTGCATTTGGTTCATTGAGGCCACAGGCACATTATGTTCAGGCTGGATCTCCAGCTCTCAACAAGTCTCAGGGAATAAGGGAATCCCTTTGGGGATTGGTTTGTTTTTGCAAAAATACCCAACAGCCCTGTTTTCATTTCTGTGGCCTTTCTCACCTAACGATAATTTCATGTAGGAACATTTATAAAAACACTGGCATACTTGAAGGTGCTTTTGGAAACTGGGAGACCTAACAGAAGCAGTTTCAAAAGCACAACAATGCATGAAATGTATTGAACTGTGAAGGAGTAAAAATTTTTAAACTCAATTTAAATAGTTTCCAAATCAGTGGAGTGTACTGCAAACAAAACTATGAAAGAGTAACAGTGCAAGAATGGACTTTTTTGTGGTGCAGAGACCAGTAGTTTTTTTGGCTGCATCCACATCAGCCCTTTAATTCGGATCAGAAGTGTGCAGTTCTCCACCACCCCCACTTTGGTTTGCATGGATCAGATTGCCCTTGCATGAAACCAAATGAGAGTTTTGCACACCAAGAGGGCACCTACTGCACTCCTGCCACAAACGTGTGTTCAGTCTTGGGGATCAGAGTAGACCAAGTCCAAAGCAAAAAAATCAACCCCCCTGAAACGTGCATGTTGTGTATGTGCATCCTCAGCACCAGATGTATGATGTTGTAGGAGCTCTCCTAGAGCAGTAGAAGCAGCCCACACCACTTTATAATGCAAGCATCCTGCCACAACCTCTTCTGTTAAACTGGAAAGCTGAAAGTATGAACTGAGCAGTGTAGGACTAACCCTTAGTGTCTGCTACGCATGTGGGAAGATACAGCTAGCTCACCACTGGCATTCCACTATTACTACTACCATGTATTAGAGTAACACCTAGAGGCCCTTGACAGGCATTAGGCTACTATTTTAGGCACTGCTTGGACTTAATAAAGTCGTCCCTACCCCAAACAACATGAATTGAAAAAGCATACTGAGCTACAGTCTATTGTAAAGACAGCAAGATAGAGAGAGAGGTTACTGCTATAGCTGTATACTTCTCCAGACTAGGCATAAATAGGGTCACAAGTGAAAAATTACTGTGGTCTCATCCTTACGCAGATTTGAGCTCACCACTAAACCACAAATAATTTTGCACAATTAGTCAGCCCATCTCAGCTGTGGTCAGCCCTGACAACACAGAAATGCTGGAGGTGGTGAGCAAGGTGAGACAGCCAAACTGGGCAGGGAAACCTCCTGCAGCCTCTTTCTGTCAGCTACTGGCTCTGCCAGGAGACCTATGTCTTCCCAAGCACCAAATCATCCCTGACAGCAACTGAACGTCTTTGATTTGTATGAATAAATTCCAAAATGTCCTATGATTACAGCTTCGTAATATTCTGGAAGCAGATGGCAGGCACAGCTGACAGTGACAGTAGTTGTAAGTGCAAATAGGAGGTGGCAGAGAGGAGGGGGAAGATACGGAGTTGGCTTAGTAAAACTGTAAGAAAAGGAGCTCTTATTTTGAAGACGCAACCAAATGATGAAAGCAGGTAGGGAGGATTCAAGTGCCACTGGGAGAAAACCACCCAGCTCTGCTTCCTGAGCGTAGTACAGTGTGCTTAAATGTCTTACTAAACAGACAAGACAGGGACAGAGAGGAAGAGTGAAAGACATTAATACATTCAACTGCACTTGACCCTTAGGAGTGACACTCTGCTCTCCTAGGAAATAAACAGAGGTAGGCATTTCAGAAACTAAGAGTCAGCACCTGGATAAACACACACAATAAATCCCAGGTCACCCAGGACACCTTCTTACTTCTGGGCTAGGTGATAAAGTTCACCAGTCTGAGACAAAGCTCTTACTTTTCTAAACCATGTCAGGATGAAAAGTAGCTGGCATCTATCAGCTGACCCCAGCAGTGCTTTAAAAATCATTACACCTTCGTTGCAATCCTTGATGTGATGCTTACTTCATTAAGATGCAAGAGGGAATGTAAAACCATCTATGGTGTTAAATGAAGTTCTTACAACATCTCTTCAGAATATTTCCATTCTCACTCCAGGTGACAAGGAGAGATTATTTCCTTCCATTTTCTAAAAAGTTAAGCAATGAAGAGGAAATCTCAAGGAAGACACTCAGTGCATCTTTTTCCTCTACCCCCCTCCCCGGCTTTTTTTTGAACACAGCATACATAAAGTAAAAACTGACATGCAGTGTCCTGAAGCTCTCTGCAGCATGCTTTTAGGGTTTGGAAATTTCATTTTCTACCTTATGATGTTTACATGAGAGAGGATGAAATGATTGCTTCAAGGTTCGTCTTAGACAGAGATGCAATAAACGTTGTGGCTTCCCACTGCAATGGAACAAATTCTTTTGTAGATGGGCAGGGGGAGAGTATGTGGTTTAGTTTACACTTGAGCACTTGGATATGGGTGGAGATGCCATATGGGGAGTATTTGGAAAAGCAGAACAAGGAAGAAAGAGAAGAAAAAGAGGGATTGGTGCATTAGCCAGTGAGGTACTTGCTTTTGCTTTAAATGCAGTTCACCCTAAATTCAGTCCCCACTGAACTGCAGCTGTCCATACACACAAACAAAATCCCAGCCCTATAATAAATAATTCCTCATATTTTACAGCTTCTCCTTAGCTAAGTTCCAAGAGTGAGACAGCACAAAGACTGAATTACATCCGCTTTGTAACAAAAAGTTCATTCCTTCAAGTTCTTGAGAGAAAATGGAGATAATTTTTATCATGCCATACTATGCTGGATTACCTGCTTGCTTCCTTTTGTCTTTGTGGGCTGTTGTTGTTCAGAAGGGACCACACTGAAGCTGATAAATTCACATTACTTCCAGCTTCTAAGCAGGAAAATATAGCTTTGTGTTGCCCTGATGTTCCTCTCATGACATTTATAAAAATTCCTAAGTGCATCCATACCAAAAAAGAAAAGGCCATCTAGTCAAAGCCTCTAACTAAGACATGTTTTCATACTGATCCCTGAGTGAAAGATCCTGCTTAGGTTTATCTATCAACAACATCCGGTGCTTTGGCTCTCCTTTAAAGATGTCTTTTAAGTGGTTTTGTTGTCTTGTCCTGTAGGTCCACCCTCAGTGCATAAATAGCCTTCCTATGCACCATCAGAGCTGGGATGCCTTAATCCCAGAGATGCTGGGGCAAAGATGACAAGGCACGGCTAAGCAGGGCAAGCCTGCCTCAGTAGAGATGACATGGAAAAGTAAACTTGTCAGGTTCTGTTTCAGACCATAAACAGCAGGATTCATGACCGACTCCTTCAGAGTATCAACAGCTGGCATTGATGCTGAGCTCCAAAGTGGACATTCAGCTAGATCTACTGCACATAGGTCTGATGGGCACCTGTGTGGGCATTAGCCAGGTATCATACTGACAATTATGGGTTAGCTTCCTGCCTTGTCCATTTCGTATGATCCATGATCTTTTGGGTATCTAGTGATACTGCTTGAGAGTCCTTGTGGTACATATGTGCCATTGTGTAGGTTGGTTGTCTGCAAGCCTGAAGCCCCCAAATGTGCTGTTTAGCTTCACTGCTACTGCAACCTGCAATCAATCTTGGAGTTTTGTCTTTCTCTGTGCAGGATTAGGGTTATGGTGGATTGATTTTACTTTTTTGCAGTTTATACCTCAGGTTTGACCTTTGGCTGTTGTCGGATTGATCCCTTCCCAGCAGCTATGTCATCCAACATTTAGACTTAAAATCCTGGCAGTAAAGGTTAGGGATCTCTTCTTTCAGCTACTCCTACAAATAAATAGCAGTATTGTGAAGAAGCAAGAGCATACTGAAAATCTTAAATCAACCCCAAATGCAGCCAAGCCTTTCACACAAGACCTACTTCCATCAGAGCTTGAGACAGCCTTACCCAGTGAAAAACCTCTTAATTTCACCTCCACTTCTCCAGCTTCTCTAGCATACTCATTCACACTTTGGGAGCTGGGGGAAGAAAGAGGCAAAACCCATTTCAGAATGGAAGTATTTGTACAATTTCAGCAGCTATAGAGCTGGAAAATTTGAGGAAGAGTCACACATGGCCTTGCTATAATGTTAGGAAAATGACAAGTGCCAGACTGCCAGAGCCACGTGGTTGTTTGGATGTGAATTGTCTCCTTCATCAGTTCTGGGGACTACAGTACCATCTTGCGAACAATTGGCAGTGTCGCCTATGCTCATTACACCAGGGAGCTGAAACTCTTGTACACAGAGAAAAACGGATTGCTTCTGGATATGAGGGCATCACTAGGCTTTAACCTACAAGATGTTTGGTGCATATTGGGGAAAGTATTGAGCGTGACGTAACTTTGCCACATGGAGGCTTAGGCTGCTTCTGAAACACCATATTTCAGTTCAATTCGTCTTGGAAATAAAAGGTTGTGAAGTAGTTAGCATTTTACCTAAAATAATTGGACTGTAACTGATAGTGACCCAGGAGCTATTAAACACACAACTGAGTTGTCCATGGGGAAGGAGTAGGATAGTTAGCTGAAAAAGGTCCTCTTATCAGCCATCCCATCAATAAATTCTCCTTACACAAGTCATGCTTAGTCCGTACATATTTTGCTTTTCAACGTTGTTTCAGATAGGTCTACAATTTTCCTACAAAAACACTTTGGTCAGTACAAACTTCTATGTGGATATCTTTTCCACAGCATATGGCCTGTTAACTTCTGAAGCAGCTTAGTAAACTAAGTTTTAAGTATAAGCACTGTCTTTTTGAGGCCTGGTAAAGCTTTAGGAATAGCAAGATTCTCCAAATGCAAGCTCAGTCATGGTCCAGGCAGTCCTGAGGAAGGGGTCAGACTAACACTTCAGGGAATCCAGACCTCAGCCTAGTTATCCCTTCAGAAATGTGTATCTTCATTTCCTGTTACACGACTCCTGCATCTCTCTACAGATGCAGAAAGGCTTTCTAGAGTTTCTAATTCAGCCATCATGAATGCTGTCCTCAACTGCCTATTTCTTTGCTTTCAATGACAACTTAAACTGTGAACTCTAAGGCTCTTTCTTTGCATTTACCCTTTCCCTAAGGTTTTATTTGGGGTGTATTGTAAGTAAATATGGGGAGAAGAAGAGCAATAAACTGAGATTTAATCCACTGGCTTTTCCACCCTGCCTCAATGTCTGTCCTGGATGGATTGTGAGCATAGATTTCTCCTGATTTATTTCAGGTATGTAGGCTGGCCTTCTATTCATGTGCAAATCAACTTCATTAAGGTTGCATTAGAACATATGTACCTGGTTTATCAGAAGAATTTAGATCTAAAAATATAAATGTTACAAAAGTAGTATATCTTTAATATTAAAATCCCACAGTATACTGCCTAGTTAGAAAGGCAAAATCTTTGAATCATAGAATGGTTTGAGTTGGAAGAGACCTTTAAAGATCACTAGTTCCAACCCCCCAGCCATGGGCGGAGACATCTTCCACTAGATCAGGTTGCTCAAGGCCCTGTCCAACCTGGCATTGAACAGTGCCAGGGATGGGCAACCTGTGCCAGTGCCTTACCACACTAATTGTAAATATTTTTTTCCTTATATCTAATTTAAATCTGTCCTTTTTGGTTTAAAGCCATTTCGCCTTGTCCTGTCACTATAGACCCTTGTAAAAAGTTCCTCTCCAGGTTTCTCATAGGCCCCCTTTAGGCACTGGAAGGCTGCTATAAGGTCTCCCCTGAGCCTTCTCTTCTCCAGGCTGGATAAATCCCATTCTCTCAGCCTGTCTTCATAGCACAGATCTTATGCTGGTTAGTGCGAATGTGGACATTCACACTTGTTAAGAGTTATAATGAGAACTGACAAAAAAACCCCAGCCTTTTTCTCTCCATTTTCTTTCTTAGCCACAGCAGAACAGCAATATCACTATCTTTTTTTCATATACTCCCTATACATTTTATAAGGCGATGGTAGGCTAACAGGAAAGAAATAATGACTAATAATTTCATGTTTCTTTAGAGGAGTATCTGCCGTGAATGACTTGCCAATAAAGTAGACTGGAAATTGATTTTATTTTCTCTGTCAGGAATAAATGAATAAACAAGAAAACTTTTATATGAGCAGAAGATAAGCACTTTCAACACCAAGGGAAATGTCAGGTGGTTCACTGTATAAATATTTTTACTGTCTTATCAAAAATGCATCCAGAGTCTTTATTCAAAGTTATAAATTGTTAGGTCTATGTCTAAGATACATCATCATAGAATCATAGAATCATTTACACTGAAAGGGACCTTTAAGATCGTGGAGTCCAACCATTACTCTAGCACTGGCAAGTCCAGCACTAAACTCAGTGGCACATGTCCCCAAGTGCCACGTCTCCATTAAAGGAGAGTATCCTTTAAATGTCCTTTAAATACTGCCAGGGACGGTAACTCAACCACTTACCTGGGCAGCCTGTTCCAGTGCTTGACAACCCATTTGGTGAAGAAATTTTTCCTAATATCCAATCTAAAGCTCCCTTGGCACCATATCAGCTGATGTCTTTGCTTGTCAGCAAAATGAATCCTCCAATGTACTCTTCCTACTCTCAGCCACATTATATGCTCTCATAAGCACATGAGCACACACCCATGTGTGCTTTGTACTTCCTACTTTAGATTAATTTCTTAATGTTCTAATTGTCAACAGAAGAGCCAGCTTAGTCTATTTTTTCATAGATAATGTTCTTAGATTGAAAGGAGTTCTTACTCATAACAATGTGCTTGTGAGGTTTTCTGCTGCCCTCCCTGTGTGGTACTCAGGTGGCTAAGAGCCAGAATCTAATCAATCACAAGATTTTACATCAAGACAAGAAAATCACAAAGAGCTGGGGTAAGCCGAATAGAGTCATGCTCAACAATTTAAGCTGGTTCCTGCTAGACAAAGCAGGCCTTAGTCTTGAATTAAATCACCTCAATGGCACAAGTATAGTCTGAAAAAGAGATTATCATTAGGAGCATATTAACATATTCTCCATGCAGATATATGATTTTTCTGTTCTGTTATTTCAGAAGTAAAAGCAAAGCCGAAACTACATTGAAAATATATTGGACTGAAATGATGTAAATACAAATCAATACCAGATCCCTCATCTATTTAAATAGAAATCCAAGTTAATTTTAAGATAGAGAGGAAATCTATCATTTAGGATATTTTGCATTGTCGCTTTCTATTGTTTCACAAGCTTTCACTGGAGCCATTGCTAACAAAGATCTCTTAAAACACACCTTCTATACCCAAGAAGCCATGCCAAAAAACCCAACAGCTCTGAAGCATGGTACTTTCTGGACCTCTCTTTGGACTGTGAAGCTGACCACAGCAAACATGGACCTTGTGAAGAAAGGGAATGCTCTCAGCTTCCTCATTTGAAAGTGAGCTGTAGCTCTGGAGAACTAGAGGAGCAGTTGATTTCAGATGTCTGCCTGCAGAGAGAGCAATTTAGTGTCAGATCTTCAAAAATGTGTGACTGAGGACATGTATAATTTCATCCTGAAGCAAAAGTGACAGTAATATCAAAAAAAGGTCAGGAACATAATTTTCTTGTTCCTTTCATCATAGGAACTTCCAAGCCTTTTCATTTCAAGTTCAGAAGGAAATGCAACCTGGGCTGCAGGTTATTCCCTCTGCTGCATTCCTCCCAAAATGGTGTGAGCTTCCAGGGGCACTCCACAGTCCTTTGCAAATGTTTTCAAAAAGCTTATGCCTTTAACACCTAGGCAAGGTGGCATGAGTGGCTTCATCCACACACTGTTACCACAGTAAGCAAATAATCATAGAATAGTAAGGGTTGGAAAGGACCTTAAGATCATCTAGTTCCAACCCCGCTGCCATGGGCAGGGACACCTCGCACTAAACCATGTCACCCAAGGCTCTGTCCAACCTGGCCTTGAACACCGCCAGGGATGGAGCATCCACAACCTCCCTGGGCAACCCATTCCAGTGCTTCACCACCCTCACTGTAAAGAACTTCTTCCTTATATCTAATTTAAACTTCCCCTGTTTAAGTTTGAAGCCATTACCCCTTGTCCTATCACTATAGACCCTAAGGAAGAGTCCCTCCCCAGCATCCTTGTAGGCCCCCTTCAGATACTGGAAGGCTGCTATGAGGTCTCCACGCAGCCTTCTCTTCTCCAGGCTGAACAGCCCCAACTCTCCCTGTCTTCATACGGGAGGTGCTCCAGCCCTCTTATCATCCTCGTGGCCCTCCTCTGGACTTGCTCCAGCAGCTCCATGTCCTTTTTATGTTGAGGATACCAGAACTGTACGCAGTACTCCAAGTGAGGTCTCATGAGAGCAGAGGGGCAGGATCACCTCCTTTGACCTGCTGGTCACACTTCTTTTGATGCAGCCCAGGATACGGTTGGCTTTCTGGGCTGCAAGCGCACACTGAAGCCGGCTCATGTTAAGCTTCTCGTCAACCAACACCCCCAAGTCCTTCTCTGCAGGGCTGCTCTGAATCTCTTCTCCGCCCAACCTGTAGCAGTGCCTCCAATTGCCCCGACCCAGATGTAGGACCTTACACTTGGCTTGGCTAAACTTCATAAGGTTGACATCGGCCCACCTCACAAGCGTGTCAAGGTCCCTCTGGATGGCATCCCTTCCCTCCAGCGTATCAACCGAACCACACAGCTTGGCGTCGTCAGCAAACTTGCTGAGAGTGCACTTAATCCCACTGTCCATGTCACTGACAAAGATATTGAACAGGACCGTTCCCAACACCCATCTCTGAGGGACACCACTCGTTACAGGTTTCCAACTGGACATCGAGCCATTTGCCACAATTCTTTGTGTGTGGCCATCGAGCCAGTTCTTTATCCACTGAGTGGTCCATCCATCAAATTGATGTCTCTCCAATTTAGAGACAAGGATGTCATGCGGGACAGTGTCGAACTCTTTGCAGAAGTCCAGGTAGATGACGTCAACTGCTCTGCCCCTGTCCATCAGTTCTGTGGCTCCATCATAGAAGGCCACCCAATCGGTCAGGCAGGATTTTCCCTTAGTGAAGCCATGTTGACTGTCACCAACCACCTGTTGTTTTTCATGTGCCTTAGCATGCTTTCCAGGAGAAACTGCTCCAGGATTTTGCCAGGCACAGAGGTGAGGCTGACTGGTCTGTAGTTCCCCGGGTCTTCCACCTTCCCCTTCTGGAAAATCGGGGTTATATTACCCTTCTTCCAGTCATCGGGAACTTCACCTGACTGCCATGATTTTTCGAATATGATGGACAGTGGCTTAGCAACTTCATTCGCCAGCTCCTTCAGGACCCGTGGATGGATTTCATCAGGTCCCATGGACTTGTGCACATTCAGGTTCTTAAGATGTTCTCGAACCTGATCCTCTCCTACAGTGGGCCTAAGGTCTTCATTCTCACAGTCCCTGCATCTGCTTTCCAAGACTTTCCAAGACTTTCCAAGACTGGGTGGTGTGGTCAGAGCATTTGCTCGTGAAGACTGAGGCAAAGAAGTCATTGAGACCCTCAGCCTTCTCCAAATCCATGGTAGCCAGTTCTCCCAATAGCTTCCGGAGAGGGCACACGTTGTCCCTAGTCTGTCTTTTATTTGCTGCGTACCTATAGAAGCCTTTCCTGTTATCTTTCACATCCCTTGCCAAACTTAATTCTAGCCAGGCCTTAGCTTTCCTAACCTGGTTCCTAGCTTCCCGGGCAACGCTCCTATATTCTTCAACATATTCATTACTAAAGTGCTCTTTATGAATTAAGTTCTTACCTGTCACTGTGAGCATACATGTCATTTCCAGTGATGAAAGAGATACAATTCCTTACTCCAGACATTTTTACTGTCTAAGTCTTATTTACCTGCAATGTTTATGGAATCTTGATAGCTTGCCCAGGTAAGCTGAGATAGGCGAGAGTGCTGAACATACTCATTGCTATGCAAAGCATACTGAACAGTGGTGGTCATTACCAGTTTGGTAATTATTCCTCCATTTTGTCATTTCAATATGCCTCTGATGTTGCACAAAAAGCTCTGCTTCTCAACTGTATTTATGGGTATTCTCAGCTGTTTGCAGTTAGTGTGTAGCTCTGATTAATACTTCCTCCTCTCTAACACAGAAGGAGCTGCATTCTAACACTGTCTTTATTATTTTCCATCAGATTCCATACTTCTGCATTAAAAAAAAAAAAAAAAAGTGTAAATCAAGGAAGTAGTGCCGGAGGTCCATAAAATGTGAGACCATGAAGATGTCATCACCGTACATTTTATTTTCCTGTCTACTCTGAATCTCCCCTATGTTGTTAGTTTATTTATGGCTGCATCGGTGGTTTGGGATACCTTATTTTTTAAGAGGTAGCCCAGCCCAGACCTCCAGCTCCACTTTCATGGTTTAGGTTGTATTTGGAATGGTTATTTCAGCTTTCTTCTTCATATTCAAGCTCACGTCCATTTGTCAGTCCCTGTGGCAAGCTCAGAGCATGAACTGAGTATTGTTAATTGTGTTTTTTCCAAGTCTAGAAAAATCATTGTAACTTGGTCACACTATTTCTATGTATTTTAACTATCTTTGGTGACCGATGCTATTTTCCCTTTGACCAGAGCAGGCAGTAACAGTCTTCATAGAAGACCTTGGCAAACAAAAATTGCATTGTACAATTTATTTCAGCGCAGCCCTGTGTGAATTACTTGTATGAATCAGTTTGCCTTGCAAAAAGATAGAGCAGCTATCAACCTGGGTATTTATTTTCTTTTGCAATAAAATTTGTATCAAATACTGGCCAGGGAATTTTACTCTCCCCTTAATGGTAACTTACACCTAGTTCTATTTTGACCTTTTCCTCTTGAATCATAGACTGCAGTCAATACAATCACAACTCTTGATTCAGCCTGCAAAAAATAATGGCAATTATATCTCTGCATTTCAGCAATGAAATAATTGCTTTTTCTCTTATTCTATGATCCTCAGCTTAATAATGGCTTGCAGGACTCATAACTTCTGTCTGCAAGTCCTTTATAGGCTGAAGGAAATAATCCAGATCAATTTCAACAGTTCCATGATGCCTCCGTGACTGAAACGCTGCTTTCAATATTATATTAAGACAAATATTTTTCAGATGTATGCTATTGTGTACTTCAAGGTAGTAACTCATCTTCTTTAACAGGAGTTGCCATAGTTTTATTACAATTTATCTGAAGGGAGAAAAGTGTTCTTTGTGCAGCAGCTGAGGAGTACTGTGTGTATGCGTGTGTTTGTGTGTGTGTAAAACAGGTCGTCTTCTGTATTTCTGTAACAACTGTTGATGGAGGGGAGAATTAAGGGAACAATTAAAACAGATAGAATGTAGTTCCATCGGGTTGTTCTTCACAAGGTGGACAGAGCCATTGCAGACAGTCTTCCAAATTCATTTATTGTGGCAGCCAAGACAAATATCACAGCTTATATCTAACATCTGAAATGTCAGGCCAAATAAATGATAGATTAGTAAGGCCATGAACAAAATAGTAGAGAAAAATTGAAATATAATGATGCCAGAGCCTTAATCCAGGTTGCAGAAAATGAAGCTGGAATGCAAATAGCAGGAAAGTTTAACATAGGTTCCCCAAATGGGAGGAAAAAAGATTCATCCTGCTCTTTAACAGAAGTATCAGCATTTCATCAGTTCTTTGATGGAGTTCTTTGAATGCAGTGCTACCTAGACTGTTATTTTCAGACAATTTGAGCTTTTGTTTGTTATCTGTACTGTAACTTGTATTTTGGGAATAACCCATGAAACAACAAACAATGTACTATGCACCACTATAACCACCGATAACAATATTCAGCATGTGTATATTTTCCTTCCTCATTGTGGATATGATAAAGTTAATCCAGTACTTTCTGCATGAACTGCTGTAATACTCAAAGCAAAAGTACAATACATTCTCAAGCATAAGTGTGCTGATAGAAAATCTAGCATCACAGAGTTCATTTATCAGAATATGTCACCTGGTGGGTGGTGTAAATACAGAAGGAATTGTGACAAAGGCACTTGTCACACAGTCAGAATCATGTCTGATTCAACGCACTACATTTTGAAATGCAAGAAGTATGCATTAACGAGTTGCCCTATGTAATGTGTAATGGAAAGGATACCACCAGAAAAAAAAAATTACCATAAAAAATAAAATATTAAAAAAAAATAAAGGGCCTTATGATTCACATTGTGTTTTTGAGTTAGGATTCTCGACAGTTTGCAATGCATGATGTAATAAGGACTAAGGAGGAACAAGCAGACAGAAGATAACAAAAATCACAACGCAGTGGCCAGGTGATGTTCAGATGCAGGGGATGGGAAGAAGATGTGCAGATGGTGAGGGTGGAAGGGACATGCCCATGAGCCAGCCTCTATGCTTTGCTCTCCCTGGAAGGAGAAGCGCAGTCTGGACAGCAGACATGACCAGGCTGGCTCCCAGCACCTGCTCTCTTTCCAGGAAAAATACTGTTGGTCACCCTGGCAAAAACTCAAGACTCCAAGACAACCACAGAGTTGTCTGAAAGATTAAAGCTTTGTACAGCCTTATGTGGTATGAACATGTTCAGTCCCTCCAGATCACGTAAAGAAAACAGCTCACCTAGGCTAATGCATGGCGTAGGCTCACACTTTTTTCTTCAAGTATTGTGGAGGTTAGTCTAAATCAGCATCTTAGCCTTAACACTGCCTTACAAATTAAATGCATTTGCTGAGTGTACTTGGGCACAATAAAGTCTATGCTTAATTCACAGCATGGACCTACCTTAGCTCAAAATGATGCTACACCCTTTTTGGTGCCATCTTTCAGTACCTGAAGCCAGTTATTTTTCAATCACACCTAAAGCAATGATGAGAACAAGTGTATTTCATCTTGTTCTTTCAGTAGCGCTAACCTTGCATGAAGGAGGAAGCACCTTCTTCTTGGTACTGCAGTAGTCACAAGTACACAACATCATTTGGAAGCCTTGAAGAAATCTGACATATACTGATCCCCTTCCCTGTTGATTCATATTCCTCCATTGGACTCTCTTGTGCCCTTACCAGACCTGCCAACAGGCTAAACTTGTCCATAAACATCTACTGAAATACTCCCAAATAATGGAAAACATTTCTATTGCAATTCTTCACATCTCTTTCATGTATCCTAACAATAAACAAAGAAACGAATAAATAAATAGACCGGAAAGGCAAGTTCTCTTTTGTCATGGCACTTAGAGGCACAGCACTGGACAAAACACCTCTTTTTTTCAGATGACATCCTTAAAGGTACTGCCATGTCAGCTTCTATTGCATCATCAGTTTAGCAGCTTTCTTCACAGTTAGAATTACCAACAGAGGCCTCAGCTTAAATGGGCATGTGCTTTAAGTCTCACTGAATGCTGGGGGATTTAAACACATACTTACAGTTAAACACACATTTATGTCTTTTCACAATGCCACTTCCATCACTTCTGTAAGTATGTATGTCTTCATCAGAAAAAAACAGATTTGCTTTCAACAGAGAGGATTTGAAGCTGCTCTTCAAATTTGTATACCAGCATCGATTTCTAGCTCAAGTTGCTTTATGAAGAGTGACTGGTAAAAGCATCATATGTCACAACTTAGTGGGAGGGGACAGAAAGAGTAAGCAAGTAATTGGGAATATGTGGTTTTACAGATTTACAAGCCACTGTGACAGGGAAATGAGACCAAAGTTGAAAACCCACTGTCAGCATCTCCACCTCTTATGAACTAGAGCAGATTGAATGTAAGTTTATCAGCCACGCTCAGCTCACTTAGGAAGGCAGAGGAGATGCAGCTTTCAGATGAGAGGTCATGGATCATTTTTATCTTGGTAAGTCAGAACAGAAAATTGTAACTTCATCACAAGTTCATAACCAAGTTCAATTCTGAACCCCTGTTTAAAACCAGTGCAGGATGCACTGAACAACCTCCAGCTTGGTCCTGATTACTTCTGCATATTTTGATCTTGAATGCAATCACAAAACCCATGCAGTGTCACTGGTTTATGCTATAATTCATTTACCTGTCATTTAACTGCACTATTGTCCCAAGAGTATGTCTAATACTGTCTGATACTGGATTAAAAAGCATCTGTATGAAAGTAGTTATATAGATACACCAAGATTTGCCAGTTATCACAAAATTCTTTTGGCTGAATATTACAGGACTCCTGTGTACCACCTTCACTCTCAGAAGGCTCAATACCTCTCTGTTTTGGGGCCTTATTCAACAAACGCTTTTGCCATTAGTAACTTTATGCGTGTGAGTGAAAACCAACTTGTGTGTGAGCTCTGTCTGGCAGGTGCCACAGATTACTAGTACTTTAGGCAGGTTATGTGTTTTGGGCTACCCTCAGCAGCAGCTCAGCCCCACACAGCCATTGATTGCTCCCACCACCACAGTGGGACTGGAGAGACAATAGGAACTAAAAAAAGCAAGAAAACTCAGGGGTTGAGATAAAAGTAGCTTAATAAGTGAAGGAAAGAAGAAAAAGAAAGAAAACAACAAAACAAAAAAACACGCAAGTCATACAAAGACAGTCACCCACCTCCCACAGGAGACTGATATCCAGCTAGTCTCCAAGCAATGACTACCTTCAGAAAAACCCAAACCTCCTCTCCATTGTTATTGCTGATCATGACATTATGTGGTATGGGATATTCCTTTGGTCAGTTTGTCCTGTTTAAGTCCTCTCCCAACCCTTCATGCTCCCCCAAACTACTTGCTGGGGAGGGAGAACTGGGAAAAGAGAAAGCCCCAGTGCTGTACAAGCACTGCTTTGTAAGAGCCATAACGCTGGTCTGTCATCACCAGTGCTTTAGTCACAAATCCAAAACATAGCACCATTCAGATGAAAATTAACTCCATCCCAACCAGACTCAGTATGATATATTTACCTTAGTATCCGTGCTTCCCATATTTAATTCTTAGCAAGTATGGGACTTGACCCTGCAGTCAACTCATGCAGAGCAAAGCTGCACCGGCTTCAAGGAAAGCGCAACAGAACATCTTATTGCAGATCAGATCCCTGGGGTGTGAACATCATATCAATAACATTTCCTGCTTCCTTAACCAGCTTTTACAGGCATGGCGCTTCCCTCTGAAAATGACTTTTTCTGCCAGCTAAACAGAGAAAATATTTTGAGTATTTGATATTCAAAATTACGGTTATTACAGTTTTCCCCACGTTTCCAGCTTTCTCTTACAAAGGAATGCAACTCTTTCATGAAACATGAAAACCAATGGGTTAGAAACAAGCAAGCAGAGTGCTATTAGCAGTCCTCATTCCTCTTGACAGACATCTTGTCAAGGTGGCTGCAGCTTAAAAGGCTGTCTTGCTAGTCACCACCATTGACTAATGAAAGACAACAAATACAAGTCAAGGACTGGTGGGATTCAGTGGTGCTGCCACACTCCACACTGTGCTCTCAACACAATGTCGGGAATTTCCCTACCTGTTCCATGCTCCCTGTTTCCATGGGCTTTACAGTGTAAACCTCTGATCCACAAAAAGCTTCAATTTCATTAGTTCATGGGTTTTAAACCCAAAGCACTGATATTTACCTGACTTATACTAAAACACTATTGTGGGTTAACCCCAGTAGCCAGCTAAGTACCACACAGCCACTTGCTCACTTCCCCACCACCAACCCCATTGGTATGGGGAAAAATGGAAAGAAAGAGTAAAACCAAGAAAACTCATGGGTCAAGATAAAAACATTTTAATAGGCAAAGGAGAAGTGGAAGAAGAAATAAAGAAAACAAAACAAAGCAAGTAATGCAAAGACAATCACTAACCAGCTCCCATGCTAGACCAATGCCCCACCAGTTCCCAAGCAAAAGACAGCTAACCTTCCTAAATCCCCCTTCCCTCTATTTTAATGCTGAACATGACACATATGGCATGGAGAATCTCTTTGGTAAGTTTGGGTTATTTGCCTGGTTGTGTCCCCTCCCAACCTCTTGTGCACCCCAATCTATTCACTGTAGGGGTTGAGTGCACAGAGAAGGCTTCGATGCTGTGCAAACACTGTTCAGCAGTACCTAAAATGTTGGTGTGTTACCAGCACCACAGGAGCTGCTATGGAGAAAATTATCTCCATCCCAGCCAGACCCAGTACAAATACTTCGCATCAGCAACTACCCACTGGCAGATGATCCTAACTCTGGCCTACCTGGCAAATGCACGAGTCCTTTCAGTCTGCCCTTTGGCAGTCCCATGCTTTCCACTGTTATCATATGTTACATTTTCAAAACAAAGACACATGCCTTCCAGCTCTCCATATAGTGACTGTAAGACAAATTGCTTTTGCAATGAACAGATGTAAATTGCTTGAAATTAATTTTTCTAATATGGCCTGGTCCTGCTTTCCTGGACAGGATCTTCTGTTTCTAATGGAAGCTCTCTATAGGAATTTGCCTGTAGTGGAGCCATTTCAAACTTTCACATCTTAATAAAACAGTAAAATTAGATGGATTTCCTGTCTTCAGTTCACTTGCATAGCTATGACAAATAGGTTTAACTTGTCCAGCTAAGTTCTACCCAAAAGCTTCTCTCTAAGTAATTTGCACTTGATGCGTACTATTTCACTGTCACAGAAATAGTAGCTTCAGTGAGGGCGACAGTGGGACAATCTCCTTTAAAGTCACTGGAGTTGCAGTTGGTCACATCAGGCAGGCTTAGTGAAACCCCTAATGTTAACTGGAATTTACAAAGCTTCAGTAGCTCTGGGCAACAGGATGGCTCAGGGTCTTGGGTTGCTATCTGTCTATTTATAAAGTGACAGTTGCCATGGTATCTGAGCACCACTGGCAAGGCAGCTTGTTGCTGCAGGCCTAGAAACAGCACCCAGCCTAGCTGAGCTCTTAGAGTACTATCATGTTAGGGCTGTTCGACAGCATGTATGCACTGGCCCAAAAATAAAATGAGTTAATTTGAAGTTGGGTTCTCTGGAAGCTGTGATTTTGAATTCCACAAAACTGCTGAAAGCCAAGAAGCCCAGTTCCTCGTTTGTTGGGCAAGTCATGCTGCAAAAGAAAGATAGATGTTACCTGGACTGCCAGCCATGTTAAAGAATGAAAAAACCACTGTTGCTCTCTTTTGGGATGACTCACAGCAGTTTACATTCAGGTGCATGATATAAACACAGTCACAGCGCTGTATCCCTTTGGAGTTCTAGGCACAGCATCACTTTCCAAAGAACCTCTGAACAGGCTCAGGCATGACTTGGAAAGCAGAGTGCTCAGACCTGACAAGCCAGCTGCACTCTAGTTATGGACAGGTATCTAGAGTACCTTATGACAAAAACTCAGGTGCCTATATACAAACTGGACATACATGAGTCCACCACACAGGGGGGCTACACATAGGAGGCTGAAAAGCTGGAGAGTAGCTCATCAGAAGGGAGAAGAGGCAGTGGGCACAAACCAAAATAAGAGACATTCCATTTAACTACAAGGGAAAAAGAATAAATTACTGTGAGGGTAATAAAACACTGGAACAGGTCGTCCAGAGATGATGTGTGGTCTCTGTCTCTGGATACATTCAAATCCAACCGGGCACAGCCCTGAGCAACCTGCTGGACCTGACTCTGCTAGAAGTGCCCACCAGTCTCAGTGACTGTGGTTCTGCTACCCTCATGGATTGCACTTAGTTTCTAGGTGCCTAAACTCCTCCACATTAAGAGACGTGGAAGCATTAGCTATTCTGTTCTGACTGCCAACCTGCAAAAAAAGGGCAATGCTTGCTTATTTTATAAAAATTACAGGGAAAGGGCATAAATGCCAGTTAATATCATATTTACCCCAATCTTTGAGTGAAATTTTACTACAGAACAAAATTAACATGATTGAACATTTGCAAAAAGTAATGAAATATCTGCACAACATACAAAACAAGTTGTAGCACACCATTATACTATGTCACATGATCAGACAGACACTGTGCATGAAGCAAATTCTCACTTTTCAGCATTACAAGAAAAAGAACCCCTTGCAAATCTGAAGACTGCGGAAAAAATTATGCCAGCAAAGGTGAAGAACTTCTAGGGAAGGAGAAATGGCTGGATTTCAGCTAAATTTAGCTAACACATTTCAATTAATCCAACCTAAAGAACATATTTTCCCTATTGAAAGTGCAAGTTAGCACATTTTATTTCATTTTCACTGGGTAAACTAATGTTTAGAGACAGCATAACAAGTCCGGCACCTGTATCACTCCTTTTTTCAAAAACCTTAGGCATCGTATGCAACAACTCTGAGATGAGCATCTACAAGGATTGTTTTTCTCTGTTGAGGAAGCACTTCAGGATGATGCATGCCCAATTTTCAGCACCTGCAGACTTGCCAGAATTTTACCTTAGAGCTTGTTTATACATGCACCTTCCTCCAGCCACCACCCAATCTGTCATAAACAGTGGAAACAAGATGAAAGTCTGCCTGTTTTCATCTACACAGTTTGCCAGCTCAATTTAAATCACTCTGCAGGGTGAAACAACCAGTGAAAATGGGAACATCTGAATTCTGGTCAGCTTTGAATTTGCCCACATAGCTTCTCAAGAAGCTGCTTCTCAGCCCAAGTATCTTCCTGGTGGCTGAAGAAGGTGAAATGAGACATTTGAAAGATTTGTCAGCATCTGTGAATGAATCACTTACAGAAACATTAATGTAACTGGAACTCTAAAAATCATGGTTTAGCTAACCAAATACATGTAGCTGCAAGCAAGTCTGAGGATATTATTTCTGTTAAGTCATGGCATAGATACGCCATTTTAATAAGTAGTTTTTGTCTCATTAGATTGCTTCCTTGGAAATGAGAAATTTGCTTTAACTACATTGTTTTGAATTGCTGGGGGAAAAAAATCTATCAACCACAAGGTGCCCTGCTGCTGAACTCAGCCAAAAAACTGTTAATAACTCCAGCAGATGTTTCTGCTTTTTAGGCAACAGGACTCTCTTTCTCCCACTGCTCTTTTTCAAAAGCAGACACAAATATGACTGAATTCCAGCATCATCCACAGCTACTGCTAAAGCAAAACCTAATGTTAGCCAGTCAGTGGGGATACAACTTGGGTGCACAAAGTCAGTGTGAGAGCAAAAATTGGTCTCAGTTCATTTATTCGGGTGAGCACTGATATTGTAGCCAAAAACAACTTTCCTTGTGAGAAAGATTGTAAGATTAGACCCATATTTCCATGACGAACAGTTTGCACTTTAAAAAATGTCGACCATTAAGGCAGCCTTAATTATTAAGGCATTGTCTATTGTTGAACACATGGTCAGTCATTCAAAAACTTTCCCACAAAAGAGAATGGGCCCTGTTCGATTCTCAGCACAATATTGCTTCCTTTCTTTTGTTTCCAGATGTTTTTTCATGTTCTGGCCTTCAGGGTTCTGCAGTATTGGGAATACGTTCTATAAACACTACATCTCTGTCCTGTACTTCAGCAAGCCTTGGCACTGAAGTGCTCAGACACTTCATAGCACCTTCATACTGTTGAGAACCTGAAATCTTAAACTAAATGTCTGTTCTATGTTTTTTCTAATGAAAAGGAGAAATGGTGAAAGAAAGATTTTGTTTCTTTCTTCTTGGAAGAAGGAAACAGACATTCTACTGTTATCAGACATTCTTAACGCAATGAAATAAAGGTGCCAACATATTAATGGAAAAAATGTATTGCATACTTCATATCCATAAACAAGGAAGCAGTGTCTGTATGTTTCAAGAAGGGCAAAACAAAAGACTGATTCCTGACTCGATACGTATTCTGCTGATACTTAAAAAATAAGAATGGTCTGGCCTCAGCAGCACATCATCATTTACCAACTGCGCTACTTGGACACAAAAGTGCTCATTTTATAATGTCCTGTCAGAGGTTAAGAATTGTTAGAGTATTTTGGATTTCATACTGATTTTCAAACATGATTTTCAAACTAAGTAAGGTCCATGAATCTGTCATAAAAGATACTAATCCACAGAGGAGCAGTTCTCGTGGCTGAAACTGTGCAATAGTCTCTGTCTTATAAAATGACTATTGACATTTTTTCCAAGATTTCTGCCGAGCAACTTGTATTCAGATGGTGCTCAACGTCGTTAATACTCAGTCTTGTGCAAACTGGTGTTTGCTGTAGTCACACCAAGTTACATTGCCAATCCTAAATCTTTAAAAAGAAAAAAAAAAAGTGCACAGCTATAAAAACTTCCTTCTCCTGTGCAATGGCAGGTGTACCACAAAAAGCGAAATGACATAGTGGATCAAAACCCCCTTCATTCACAATGCTTAGGAAAAGATTATGGGAAAAATAGTAAGAAATTACTGACATTAGGGAAAAATAGCATAGAACACATTCTGATGATATTTGGAGGTATAGTTATGTCTCAAAGCCAAACCCCTTTTTCTTTCTAAAAAAATCTTCAAGTTCTGAGAAACACACAGCACAACATCTTGTAATTTCTTTTACAAGAGTGCAAATCCAACTTTTTAAAAAAATGGGATTACAGTTTCTGGACAAAATGTGAACCTGTTCTGGGCAAATCACTTACACCAGATGTGAAGCATTACAGTTATTTACATCAGGGAATTACTTACAAATCATTGTGGGAAAACAGCAGTAGCCTCGTTTTATCACTGCACTACCTTTCACCACTTCAGTGATACACTGCATATGCTGGGCCACCAAAACTCTAAAGCAGTCTGAGCAGGTAACTTCTACCTGCAACCAAATCTGTCATACAATGAAGAAACCAAGAATAAATGGGGCTCATAGCTCAGCTATGAATATTTAATACATAAATCCAGTTCCTGGACGGTTCAAAAAGCTGTGTGAACATCTGCATTATATTGGAAGCATCTTTGACTTTCTGCTTGCATTTAAAGCATACCTTGCTGGTTTTATTATTTCAAACCATGGTGAAGATTAAAATAGATAGATTTTGGCACTTTTTATAAACTCCAAATATTTCCAGTATTTGCAGCACATTACCTAAGAATATCTGAACTATGGGAAGCCTTCAGAATGGCTAAGTGACTGCACTGAAGAACTAGAAATTAATCAAATAATTTTAAGATGTTGAAAAGAATAAATTAAATTTAGAATTTATTATTTTATGCTAATATTTTTATTAGCATCATATCAAGACTGGCATAAGTTCCTACATCATGTTACATTACTGCAGTTCCTAAGATTGTATAGCATCTAGGCAACTTAAAAGAATATTGTATTTTGATTCAACCTATACAGCTTATAGCTATATTCAAGATTTTTACATCAGCCCGGTTAATAATAGAGAAAGAAACAAGCAGCTCTTCTAGAACTGTATCAAGAAATCATGGGAATTTTCCCAAGCAATTTCCCATGCCTTGTGTGTCTGTGGTTTGTAAGCACAAAGAATATTCTTGTTTGGGGAGAGGATTATGTCTTTCCTGTCACTTCTATGAGCTAGAAAGATGGGTCTGAAGCACTAATTTCTTCACTCTTCTTAGAGAAATTGTGAGAAAATATTGTACAAGCAAATAAATGAAAGGAGAATACTATGAACAACTAGACTACCTTTTGGAGAACAGCAGGCATTGTCTGCAGAAAAATATTTGTTTGATGTTGCCAAATTCCTGGGGTTTTTTCCTAACAGGTCAAATACAATTGTAGCCTCAGAGAACAACATTTTGATACATTTCTGGTATATATACACTTCACATTCATCAGTTGTTATTCTTCAATGCAGAATCCAGAGCAGAAACATTTTTGTTAGGGATTTCAAAGTCTCTTTACCACGTACGATGCAAAGAACTTATCTTCATGTATTCTGTAATGTGCAATAAATCAATCTGTCACAGATTACACCAACTCTACCACTATAATGTCAGTAGTACCATGACCCCTGCTCTCATTCATGTCAAAGGTTTCCTAACAGCTCCTTACACATACTCGTTATTCCTTGCTGCAACGTGTGTATCAGGGAATCTTTGCAAATGAGTAGCATGTAAAATGGATGTTAAAAAAAGACTGAGGAGTATTTCTCAAAGCACTTGCCTAAAACCAGACCATTTGAGAATTAAGGCCCTGAATTATGGCCCTGCATCATTAATACACATCTTCTTAAGCATTCCTTTACATTAACAAGTGCTGGCAATTTATGGGTGAAACTGCAGACTCAGCTTTGAAAGATTATTATTTTTATTTGGAATCAGCTGAAAAGGAATCTAGTTTGGGCAAAGTCGGTGCAGAATGGGCTTGACCTCCAAGCTAGCAGCTGTGAGGACTGCAAGACAGGACAGGATGACCTGCAGAGAGGGAAGCAAAGAGGCGTGCTGCATGTGATCATCCCATGACACATTCTCCCAGCAAAATGGAGAATGTTCTCTTGGCAATGAATAGACTTTTTGTTTAAGATGTGATAAAGCCAATCAAGCTTGAAGGGAAGGAAACTTTATAATCCCGTCCTGGGTTCTACCCATATTCCCTAGTGAGCATACAACAAAGCGCAGATCACTCTTCCAAGGAGGATCACTGTGAGGAGACCCTTCATCAGTGGACCAGTAAAGAAGATGTCTTGGCAAGAATTTGACTGGCTGCATGTATGACACACTGGAGTTTATACTAACACCTTAGTGCAAATTTTTGTCCCTAATGGTTGTACTTAGATAAATTCTTAGAAAAGTTATACCAGGAATACATGGAACATAACAGCCCCAGCTGCTGCAAAGGGAAACGAAATTTATTTCTACTGAAGAAATGTAAGTTCACTGGTGAAAAGCAAAGCACAATTATATTTATTTTTCCAAAATAACACCATTAAGATATTTTGTAAACTTATTACAACAAGACATCTCACATGCTAAAATTCCTTGAACTTCAGAACTGACTTAAAAAACTCTATAGATAATTCCTAAATTTATACATAAATATTTGCTGAATAACATTATTTTACTTCCATTTCAGGGAATCACACAAATCTGTTTACTCCATTAATGACTTTTCTTAATAGGTATCTATCCCTACTGAAGCTTCTTCCAATTTTGAAGGAATGACTGCATCAGCAATATTAAACACTACGGTCTATACGGTATATGGAGACTTACATGCTATATATTCAAATGAGTTTTTAAAAAGCTCAGTCAGCTGAGTTAATTCTCTAATCATACACCTGCTTCATTTAGGCTCCAAGCTGGAAATCTGTAAACATGTCAAGTGTTACATACCGCAGGCAACCCTACTGAAATCACAAGGACTGTGCTGTGTGAGCAGCAGTTCTACATGGGCTCAAGTGTGAGGTCATTAAGACTGCTTCCACTTGCAAATCTGGGTGCTTGGTGTAGTCTAGGATAAGAGAAAGCAAACTGCAACAGAAATATCTGGAAATGATATCTGGAATTTCAAATATCTTTTAAATATAAGCTGTTGACTTCAGATGACAGTTTTGTTTCTTGGGGCAGGGGTAGGACCATGATTTTAATATGCAGAACCTGTTTTAGTTATGTCTAATACTGTTACTAATTGAAAGTTGAATTTTCTTTGCTTTTTCTGTGGAAGGTTTTTTTACAACCATGACAAAGTTTGTCAGCTTCAAGTGAAAGATAAGCTCCTTTAAATTCACACTTACAAAAAAATTTGCAGCAAAACCTATTGCACTTTCTAATGCAACAGTCAGAAAATCAACATAGCACACGTTGTTACTATTATGGATTAGGCTTCCATATATCTTCACACCAGGAATAGGGGACATTGCCTCCTTTTCCTCAGTTCAGTGGGACTTCTTAGACACAGCACTTCTCCAAACCAGACTGCTATTCAAATAATGGACAAAGAATTCCAGAGCCTTATTTTAGAGAATGTTGTTGCCTTCAGTGAAAGGCTACTGAATTATATTAGCAATTGCTGTATCTAGACACATGAAACTGGCTGTTGGCTCTGCCTCAGTTTTACAACTGCAGATCAACTTACAAAAAAAATTTTGCTGGGGCATATGGTTTTAAAATGAAAGAACGTCAAATGGAGTCAATTATAAGCAAGTAATTCATTAAAAATAAGTTTTTTTAGCTTAAAGAATATTTGAAAGCAGATGATGGGTTCTTCATGCATACTTTTCTATCTTTATTTTAAAAGATTAAAAACTACTTTTGGAATAAATAGTCTATTGAAATAACTAAAAACTCCTTGCACCAAACATAACGTTTATTTTCATCTATTTTTACTTGGCAATAGAATTCCAACACATAACCATTTTCTAAAGGAAAATATTTCAGGAATGTCAGTTTTTTACAGGTTTGTTGGATTTTTTGAGAATATTTTCTAAAGGGTATTTGAAGCTTTCAAATTATTAATTTTTTTCCTAAAAGTTTGTTGATATTCACCTAGCTTTAGAGTACCAGCAAATAAAGCAACCTTGGAAATATATAGAACATTACAAGAAAATAGATCTTTTCTATTAGTAGAAGGAAGTTTGTTACTATAGGATTTCACCCGAAACATGAGGAGATTTAAAGCTTTTCCACTTCATTAGATCTGCGCATGTTGCTCTTCAGATGGATCTGCAGCTGAGTGTGCCACCAGTAAAAATCACTGCTGGAGCTGCTATGACAGACAAGCCAGTCTCTTGGAAAGATTTTATTAATTTTGTGCTCTTGGCTGAGTATGAGGCATTACAAGTGTTAAAGGAGAGCCGTCATTAAGATTACAGTTGAGACATGATTAATTATCCTGTCTCTTGTCACCTCCGCTTGACTGTCACCTTTCCCCCTGACCTGTTTCTATTCTTATTTCCCCAGCACTCTGTGGACCACATTCTCATTGGTGACATCAGTGATGCTGAGATCAGAAACTGGCTCCTTGCCTCTATTTTCCCCTTGCCTTCCCTCTAATTTGCCTTTCCCTGTGCTTCTCTTCAAATGCTCTTCTCTGCAGCTCCCAGTACTTTGCAGGTATCCTTGACTACAGCTCACATTCCCCAATCTCTGGCCAGCTGGAGCAGCTCCCTGGTATGATATAATCCAGATCAAAGGTAGAGGGGCAATCAGCAAACGAAACACTTGTTGGCACACAACAGAAGTGACTCGGCCACTATTTGTTCCCCTCTTTTCAGACTTAAATTTGGCCAAAAAGCAGTTGTGGGTGGATCTTGAAGGCAGTCGCTTGTGAGTCATGGTGAGCTGTACCAATTAAAAACAAAAAATGGCTCTTCTGGAACTGGATGTAGTCACATATTTACCCAATCAGCAATCCAGCTGCAAGGCAAAACCAGCACAGCCTGATGCTGCAGTGGATTTGTAATGTGCCTTTTAGAGATGGCACCAAAAATGGTCTATGATCAGATGGATACCAGAATGTCTACTGATTGGAAAAAAAATTGCAGAGTATCTTAACAAATCTTTAGACACGTTAATTGCATAATTATAACTATAGCATGAGGTTTGTACTCCATTTATATATAACCCATCTGGAGTAGGTTCTAGGCACAAACAAAGCCACTATGTGCACAGTGATTTGAGCATGTTTACAAAGCTTGTATTTGAAATCAAAGTACATCCTCTTACAAACCCTTCCACTCCATGAAGTTATTCAGCAAGTTGTTACAAGGATAAGTTACTATTTATTTTCACTATCTATTCTTGGAAGACTTTTCTTTTTAAAGAATTTTTTACTAAATGGAAACTAAATTTAAACCCACAAGTTTTTAAAAAACCTACCTGTTGTAATTCTTGCTGACAGTGGTTGTTTCACAGAATGCCTTCAAAATATCCCTGTTCTGATCAAGTAATGAATGCAGTTTATTGAGCTGCAAGGGGAAACTCACCATGTCAAAAAAGATTCAACATTTCTACCAGTTAGATCACTAGATAAAGAGTTGACCTCTTGTGCTGAACATATTTCTGCCACCAGTTTGTTCTTTCTTTTAGGAAAATTGCATGCTGCCTTTGTGCTTTCAAAGTGGGAATTGTCTGTCTTGCAAAAATTTGGGTGCTTGGCCAGATTACATTTGCAACACAAGAGGATTATTCTCCACAGTATACTTGCAGACATAAGGAAACGCTGGGGGAGAAAATTCTTCACCGTGCCATGCTGAGCCAGAAATTCTACCATCATGTGTCAACACAGCTCCATATGCCAGGAGTACATAATAAGAAGGCCAGTGTTAGGGATCTGAACAGGAGTGTTGGTACAATTTACTAACTCAGTTTAGCATCCAATGCAAATTAATGCTGCTTTCTTTAACCCAAGGTACAAAAGAAATAAAAGTGGTATTTCTCAGGAAGAGAAAAATGTGGTAGCTATGTGCAGTATAGTTCCAGAACGCTTTGGCAGCAATTCGCTTGCTGTTACTTAAGTTAAAAATGAAAGAATTTCCGAAGAGGGATAAACCCACATCATATGTGTACTTTCAGAAACAAAGTAGGAAAGGTTCCCCCCATGACATTTCAAGTCCCAGATGCACTAACATCTCTGCCAATTCTTGAAACCAGTGCTTTGTTTTTCCAGAGGGGTCTCTGTCAAAGCCTCCTTGCTAGACACAAACCCCAGTAGAGCTGCAGACCTCCATTCCTTTTTGATTTGTGGGTTGTACTGGTCACTTGCAGGGCTTGTGGTAACTACCACAGTCCTTTTCACAATAAATCTTCCACTCACCAGTGCCTGCTAATAGCCAGAATATTTCTCAAGTGACATGTAAAACAATGTAAAAGAAACAATGCACCCATATGTTGAATAATCCTGCCTGAAAAATGGCACTTCGGTAATTACCGAAATTTGAGGTCTTCTCTGAAGCATGTCGTCCTTAGTTACCATTGTTTTAACTGTAACAGAAAATAACAAAGTGTACCTAAGCCAAGGTAGAATGGTGAGAGAGTTACTTGTTTAAAGTCTTGTTTAGTTTAATCCTGAGATCAAACTCGAACTGACAATAAGTCTCTTTGCAGGATGTTCGAAAAACACCTATCACATGAAACAATGCATAAAAATTAGTTTTGAAGTTATATGAAACCAGAAAAAGCTGTAGCAGCCATCAGGAGGCAAAAGAACTGGCTCAAATGTGCTTCCCACCAGCTGCCAGGAACTTCCATTTCACATTCCGTGGCCCGAATGTTTTCCCATCAATGAATTTTAACTCTGCTTATTTCTTATTCCCATTATGGCCTCTCTCCCATTCTTAACTCCTCTTGTGCTTCCTCTAATGCTCACTGCCTTTCTTTTGCTTCTCCCTCAAATAAACAAAATTTCATTTTTCCTCCAGACAGACCATGCATACCAGCTAGAAACACAGTAGTAAGCTAACAGGTTTCATTTACATCTGCAAACTTTAAGGTAAATTTTTAAAAAAGAAATAGAGAAAGAGCACATAGGAATTAGGTACAGGAAAGAGAATGGGTATTTAGAAAGAGCAACCTTCTCTTCTGGCATCCTTCAGTCTTCAAAATGGCAAAAATTTTGCTTGTTTGGTGAGTGACAGAACAGGGAGTAGTGAACAGCTATGGATATACTAGCAATGCTGATAATGGAGCCTCATCTCCAGATTTGACAGACTAATACAGTACTACAACCTGTAAATGTTATACTCTGACTATACAGCAGTGAAACTCCCTGTCTCCATTTTATTTGGGTTGTTCCTCAACAGTTCATGAGGCTCTGATAACTTCCCTGTGAAGTGGTTCATGGACTGAAATATCTTGCTGTTATTCACCTTACTCAGCATAAGAAGCACATGGAGCAAAGCCAGAAGAGGGCCATGAGGATGATAAGGGGGCTGGAGCACCTCCCGTATGAAGACAGGCTGAGAAAGTTGGGGCTGTTCAGCCTGGAGAAGAGAAGCTGTTTGGAGACCACACAGCAGCCTTCCACTACGTGAAAGTGGCCTACAACGATGACAGAAACAGACTCTTCATCAGAGACTGTAGCGATAAGAAAAGGGGTAATGGGTTTAAACTTAAACAGGGGATGTTCAGGTTCAATATAAGGAAGAAGTTCTTTACTGTGAGGGCAGTGAGGCACTGGAACAGGTTGCACAAAGAAGCGGTAAACGCCCCATGCCTGGCAGTTTTCAAGGCCAGGTTGGACAGGGCTTTGGGCAACATGGTCTAAGATGAGGCGTCCCTGCCCATGGCAGGGGGGTTGGAATCAGATGATCTTAAGGTCCTTTCCTACCCTAAACATTCTTTGATTCTTGGTAGTCTGATCCCTTTCTTCCAAAATTCTTCATGTGGTGACAAACACAGGTTTACAGACCTGCTGTGCAGAAAAACTTACCAGGCAACATGAATTGCCTGAAGTCTGTCCAACCAGCCAATTGGTTTTCAAGTGGGTAATTTCTATTTAACTTTTGGGATGGTTTCAGAATCTAACATGCTACTGGTCCATTTAGGGTTAACCTTACAGTTTGGGTCTCTCCTGTGTAAGGATTGTGCTACACCTTAGCTATCACTGGCCGTTTGGGAAAATCCTCAGTGTAGTGGCTTCAGAAGCAGCCATGGTTGTGCATTCTCTATTCGGATTCCTCTGAATTCAACTCTATCCTACGTTCTAGAATGCAGCCTGCTCAGCATCTTGCAAGTGAAAAGGACTAGCTTTCAGACAAGGCAAAGCAGGCATCAACTTAGAACAGCAGACTACCTGCTTTGTCAGGGATAAGACAACAATAATCATTTGCTTCAGCAGCCTATACAACCTGAAGAGTCAGTTTTACTTCCTACTTGCATAACGTTGGCTTCAGAGGAAAAAGCTGAGGAATGCAAGGCAGCAGCAGAGCATGAATAACAAAAGTAGTAAGTCTTTATTTTCTCCTAGCTGTCCTA